>NW_026623369.1:0-105112 GCF_030028575.1 Malurus melanocephalus
TGGGTTTTCTTCATCTACGGTTTCAATTTTTGTCAGAGCAATTTCTTGCCTTTCCTGCTCTGAGTCACAAGTTTGTGAGAAGAGAAAGCAGCTCCTGAAGTAATTTACGTAAGGGTTTATTTGTGCGCCTTTCTGGAGACAAATCTGTGCAGTGGTTTGGGATACATTCTTTCCCAGCTGAAGTTCTGGCCTCCCACAAATAACAGTTTCTGCTACTGTGAATTTGCTGGGTTTGTGACAGCAGTGGTGGGGAGAAGTGTCAGTAGGGCAGTTCCTCKGAGGCTCATGCCAGTCCTGCTGGAAGTGACTTTGGCTCCTTATGTTCAAGCATCTTTTGTTCTCCAAAGGGCATTCCTTTYCAGCACCATGAGCCCACATGATTTCTTGGACAGTTTGGATTTCCCTTCACATAATGGTGCAAATTAAGTGTCTCTGGCCTTCAATACATTGGGATATGTGTGACTGCCTCTCAAACTGGCAAGAAGCACAAAAGTGGAAAAGGGACAGATCGTGGACTGAAGTCCCTGGATATTTTCCACCATCCGGCCGTTAATGCTTGCCACAGCTCCTCGCTTCCCACGGCGGCTGCCAAGGAGAGCCATCAGCTCCAGACACAGGGTTAGGGGAAGGCTGAGTGAGGGGGGCTGCCTTACAGCTCAGTGCTTCTAGAGGAAAGGCTGAAATAGYTGTACAGCTCTAAGGAGAGGCTGAAATAGTTGTACTGCCAGCATCTGCTTCTTCTTAGACATCTATTTTACTCCTACATTTGACAGATGGACCAGTGATGGGGAGATGAGTGCTGAGAGCCTCCAGCTAATTTCACTGATTTGGAAACATAACTGAGAAATACATGTATTTTTRTCCCTCACTTCTTTCACAGGCATTCTTCTCCTTCATTCAGAAGGCCGGAGCTACAAATCTAACTTGGATTTTGTTTAGCAAGGTGTGGAGTAGAAGATGGAGGTGTGGCTGATCTAAACAATTTCACCTGTTTTTGTGTTTCTGCAGGCCTGAATATTTCAAACACACTAACAAATATATTCTTGGTGCAAAGACTGCTTCAGAAGCCAGAAGGAACTATTTTAAAATTTCCAGCTCTATTCTGAACATGCAGCAAATAGTTAAGATTTCTCTAGGATAGCTCTCAGTTCTGTTGGTCAGGTGACACAATAATTCTGCCTTTGTGCTTGCCTCTGTTCTTGGGCTWCCTGCAAGTTTTCCTGTCGTGCATTCCCAATTCCCAAACTTGCAGTGGAGCTATTCTCACCTCTTGCTCTGCCTGAAATTCACAGGCTGTACGTGCTWGTGTGACTCAGCAGTAATTGCTCTTCATCTGTAGGAAAGGCAGTGGTGAAGGAGTTGGAGGTGATTCAGCAGAACACTTCATTGGCAATATCACGCTGGAAATCACCACACCTGAGTCCTCAGGCCGAGGGCTTCACAATCACAGGCCATTGTGTAATAGACAGCCATCCTAAAGGCTTTCTGCAGCAGTCTGAAATGTGCTATCCCATTATACTGAGACTGCAAATCAAAGCACTGTGCAAAGGCAGTGATAGCACCTAAGTGCTGTGAGCAATTTCCCATTTGTTCTCCCTGTCAAATGTTCTCTCCATTCTCACAAAACACAGCACTGCAGTTAGAAATCATTTGAATCTGATGAGTCAGTGCACATAGCATTATTCTGGCACAACTGAGGCAGTAGCAATTAAACCTTATTCTCCAGTTGCTCTGCCTTTTTAATCACTGCCAGTTCTCCTGCCTTTCTGGCTATTGGTTACTCTGAAGGAGCTGCAGGCAGACGGCTGATCAGGTATCAGAGATGTGCCATCCTGATGTCAGTCTAACTGCAGAGTTAAAATCTGTCTGAAAATGATTGGATTTATATAATAAATCCATCATGGGGTTATATGCAACATTCATTAAAAGAAGAGCAAAACAGCACTACAAACCAGCATCATAAAAGGAACCAGCAGTTAATTGTGTGGTTGGCTTAGTTAATGTTTGCTATAAATGACAGTAATTAGAAGTGTAAACTGAAGTCAAAGCAACTTCTTCCAAAATCTAACTATTTCTAATTTCCTTTTAACACTTTTTGGCTGGGAATAGCCCTTTATGAGGCTGAGGGAGGACCCTCACTGGACTAGGCTGCACAGAGCAGACTGTTCTGTGGAACAGGTAAGTCTGCACATTCCTCTCCAGCCCTGCCAGCACCCTGACCCTGGGKGGGCTATCTTCCTTCTGGTCTCCCAAATAAAACCTAGGAGTTACCTAGGTAACTAGGTATTTTGTACAAGTTGAATCAGTAAAGGGCCAACATGAGAACCAGAAACTCCTAGTTTGTGGCTTAAGGAATGCAGTGCTTAACATTTTTCCTGTAAGTATTTTATAGCAATGACATGCTGTCCTTGCAGTTCTTTATAAGGCCAAGGCGAGATAATCTTTCCTTATCTCCTAAATATGTGCAATACCCTGAACAGCATTTGCAGATGCTAATAAAGACAGTATATTTTATGGATGTTCTAATTTTACAAAACCACATTTCATCATTTGTTTATTTAATATAAAGATATTCTCCAAATATTCATGTTTAGGCTGACATTATTTTGGAGGCATCAGAACTGAAGTGCTGGGGGTTTAATGTAAGCAGAAGAGACTGTCTGAAGGCCAAGTAGGGAAAAGATGTGAGTGGAATGAGAGTGCTGAGGCCATGTGGGGGGGTCACATTTGAGAGCAGATCTGAAAGCTGCTAAGCCTATTACTGGATCTTAAACATGCAACAACTCTTCCTTAAATTCAGAATTGAGCCTGCTTGAGCTCCTCCTACGGGGAAACAAGGCATATCAGGAATAATTCTTCAAAAGCTACATGGTTATGGAAACAATTCAAGTTAGCCAATATGAAAGTGTGTGTCAAGTCTTGCTCCTCTCAATAACTTATTTTGCATTTTACTAAATTGTACTTTAAAATTTTCTCTTAATTCACTATTGCCAAATGTTTTGATGCTTTCGGTTTTCCCTCTTGATTTTTTTTTTTCCTAAAAGCCTGAATTAAAACCTACTCATCTCCTTTCAAGATTCCTGTCAAATAAAAGAAACAGAAAGAGGAATATAAAGCTAGCAGACTAAGATTAAATGGAAATGGGATTTTAGTAGCTTGGCTCTGATAACTCGATCATTTCCTCCCTCTTTGCCTCTCAGGGATGCACCATGAACAGATTCTTCTCCACCCCCAAAGTAATTTTTTCTGGTCAGTACTTTTCCTTCCTCCAGTAAGGAGCATCCATAGGCATTRAGCCATTGGATAAAATGCACAAGCAATTCCTGAAGCTGTCCAGGGGGAATGTATTCCTCCACTTATCTGCAATAGGACAAAAATGACAAAATCCCTCTCTGAAATCCATACAATATATGCCTTTTCCAGGAAAAAAAAAAACAGAGCTAGTTTCTTTATATGGTTTTGCAGAGCTCCTATGCAGTTCTTAGCTGTGAAAAGTTGTTTTTTTTTTCCAAGTATGCATAGATTTATTGAGCATTTAGCAATGGCTAGAAACAGTCCACACTGAAACATGTATCTAAGGTCTTGAGAAATACCTTATTTAAATGTAGTTGAGGTRCCACAAAATATTTTCCCTAATAGGAATGAAAACACAGTCACGTGTTGTTCTGATTTCAGTGATGCTGATGTAGCAAAATATGTATTCACAAATTCACTTTACCAGAGAGTACCATAAGGAGAGGGCTACCTACCACATTTCCTAGAGGTCCCACAACAGATCACATTTGAACAATGTTTCAGCTTCATTTTCAATGAACAGGATTTTCTTTTTAATTTAAAAATGAGATGTCATCTGAAATGTACATACACTTACTCAAGCTCTGGATTAATGATGCCCTGCCTCCAGCCTCTATTATGGAGCTCATAACAGAAAGTGTTTTATGCCCACCTCAAACCCAGCTTCACCTACATTTGGTTAAAGCTCTTTTTAGAGAGCTGATGGCAAAGGTGAATACACTCAATAGCTTTTATAGCTTCATTTACGTATTTTTATATCACGATTCTTTATCTAGYTTATCCCACCTCACCCTTTTTCTGGATAATTGAGCAGTGAGTACACAGCAGAATTGGGTGATGAAGAAATGTCTCAGGAAAGGGTTGCACCCCCAGTAGCTTCCCAGGTACCTCCATGGGGGCTGAAGTGATCTAAAAGTGCCCTAAATCAGGTTTGTACCTTCTGGATCTGGCCCCAGTGTGAGGAGAGCCCAGCTCAGCTCAGAGCTGCTCTCATTCATCGTGGCTTTGAGGGGCAGGGTGGGCTGTCCTGAAGTCACAAGYTGTTGGTCCACAAAGAAATGTGCTCTGATTTTATTTCTGACTCTCCAGCTAGTCTTCCAGACCTTTCCTGGGGTCAGTCTGGGTCAGGGACTGACACGTGGGACTACAGGGGCAATGCAGATGGGCAGACTCTTGGGCACCACAGCCACATGAGYCTTGACAGAGCAGGAAAAGGCTGTGTATCTTCTACCAAAACACTTTATAGCACAAAAACTACTAAATCCCCAAAATATGCAGGGTCATGTTGTGGGCTTAAAAGCAAAGATATGAAGAGTATGAGAAGGAACCACAATTTTAACTTATTGCAGAGTCAGAAGATAGATAAACTTCCAGCCTTAAATCTTTGAAAAATGAAGGACATGAGGCCTCAGTCCYGAGTCTGCCCTCTGGACTCTGTGTTCTTTTGGGATCTAGTAGTCATATCATATCTCTTAGAACCTGGAACTAAATGAACCTTTAAAAAAAAATAGAAGAGCAATTTAAGAGGTGAGGAGAAATGCCAGAAGTGTCAGTGGTAGGTATCCTTTCCTACCCCCAGCCCACCAGCCATGCTCAGTGGGAGATTTTCCTTGCTGGAGCTGCATTAAAAACACTTTGTCCTGGACCTGATTTCCATGAGGAGGACTATTCCACGTGCCCATGCCAGAGCTTGACCCCAAGCTCACATTCCTACTGTCAGAAGGTTCTCTTATGCTCAAAACAACAACAACTTGATTTCAATCTGCAAACCACTGACAGTTTTAAACTAAAACAGGGCAGATTTAGATGAGATATRAAGAAGAAATTTTGATGATGAGAGTGGTAGAACACAGGATCAGGTTGCCCAGAGAGGGGGTTGAGTTGCTGTCCCAGAGGTATTAAAAAGGTGTGTAGATTGTTGCTAAGGGACATGGGTTAGTGGTGGACTAGACTGTCAGGTTTATGGTTGGACTCGATGACCTTCATGTTAATTTTCAACCTAAATGCTTCTATGATTACTCTTGAAATCCACTGTAGACAGTGAGACATGATTGTTCCTTATGATTCTCTCTCCTTCCAGAAAATTCCCCTGCATATATCTCAGTTCAATGCACACAAGTCCAAACTCTTCCCCCACTCCTTTGGATGCCAGATGCACTATTTTAGGAACTCTTCTTTTTTTTGSTTTTCTTTTAATAAGGGAGAGAGTTCAGGTGAAGGCAACATGCTATGATATAAGAAACATTCATTCTCTCTATGAAAAACCAAGAAAGGGCCAGTGAGGCAGTARCATTCAAGAAGGGCTTTTTCACAACCCTGAGCTAGCCTCATTGCTTCTTGAAAAACATCTTTCTGGGTAGTTTTCTGAAGAATTCATTATTCCACCCAGTGACTTCAATTTATTTCCTATAAAGAAGTTTTATTTATAAAAGTTGCAGTCAAAACCCTGTGATGCCATCCCTGATTTATGTGCACAGCAACAACTCTTAGTAATAAAGTTAAAAAGCAATAAGAAAAGTCTAGCAAATGGGCAGAACACCAAACTAAACATTCTGATAAAAACACAGATTCAACATACCGGCAAACCCAGCAGATTCTTGGGAATTTGGCTTTATTTGGGTTAACTAAGTAAATTTGCTAAGCGTGTTGTTACACTATTATAATATTAAAGCACAGAGCATGGCCAAGGACAGTTTTATATAATCTGGATATCAGAGTATGAGGATATCAGAGAGAAAATGCAGTAGATACTGTAGCTCAGTTGCACTTTGCCCCCCTCACAACTCACAAASCCTTCTAGAAGAGCTGCCCTTTCCCACAATCCATGTCACTAAAACTRGTTACAGCAATGGTATTTGTGTACTCAGAGCTCTCAGCTAGAGTTCTTCACATCATGCCTCCACATTTTGTACAAAATTGCTTTCATTTCAGGAAACTGGGCTCAAACTTGGGGAAAAAACATAATAATGCAAGTGTATAAAAGACTGAGCCATCTCGATGGGACATGTAAATTTGGTATTGAATATGGTGAATAACTTCTCATTAACAAGGTTTTGGGTCAACTGGGTTCCTGTTTCCTGCACCAGGAGAGGAAATGTTAGATTAATAATACTTTTAGATTGTGGAAAGTGGCTTCCTTACAACTTATTTCCCATATCTGAGAGCTTTGAACCTGCTCAGAGATGGATGATCCCTCCTTTTGATCAGAAAAATACAGTTACAGACTTTACTCTGTGATRATAAAAGATGATTTGTAAGTGGACAACTCTGCTGCACAATCCATTGCAATCTGAAAATGAAATGGAAGGCTTACCAGCAGCATGGTTTTCTTGAATATACAGCCTTTGAACAGAATAACATTTAATTATATCATTTTGGCCAAGAAGATCTGAAAGTAGCCTCCAAGTGCAATTATAAYCGGAGGAGGGCAGAACATATTTCCAGAGATAATCATCTGTTCTGGGCAGATAATGAGATTTACATGGCCTGAGACCAAGATTAAAGTCTAGAAGCACTTAGAGAGATAATTTCTAGCATGATGATTTCTCAACAACTCTGAATCAATCCAACTCTAAGGTGCCATCAAAAAATTTKCCCTGCTCTCCTCCATCACCTTTAYRTTTCCTGCCTTCTGCTGGACCTKTGGGACCACTGACAGGAGCAGGACACTGTGAAACAGAGCTGYAAACCAGGCTCATTCTTTGCTGGGTTCAGTTTGCAGCAGACCAATGGTTTTGGTTACAGAAGTGCTTTTGAACCGTGTACAGTCCCAGTACATTTTTGACTGCTGTAAATGAATAACCTGGTTTGTGCTGCAGCAGCAGCTCAGCAGGATGGGCTGCAGTTTGCTCACCCTCCTGCCCTGTGTGATCCYTGGTGCTCAGAGCTCACAGCCCAGAGCCCCCTGCCCACCGAGGGCCTGCCTGTTTGCTGCCAGCTATAACCTCTGGGCCTAAGTTAACTTTCTAGAATGAAAACTCATAATTAATAGAGTGTTAAAAAAAATATGGCAGGCAACTCATATAAGTAGACTTAATCAGAAACCAAAGCTGACTACTGCACAAATGAGGAAATTTTGGTCACAGGAGACTGTAGAGGAGTTTTCTCAAACATGCATTTGTTGGCTATGGCTGTCTCMGTCTACTAATTCATCATTTTCTAAATTAAGAGGGATTTATATAAACAGAGCATGGTCTCTAAGGTGCTGTTTAKGGTCTGTCTGGTATAAATATTTATGATCATTCTAAAATTGGTGATTTTTCTAAAGTGTACTCTTGTTTAATATAGCTCCTGATGGTTTCTATGGTAAATATGCAGTTTTGTTTCTTAAGAGAGAAAAAGAGGCAACATAGAAACCCCCTGKAAGTAGCGCTACAGTGGCGGCTGATCTGTGGAGGGTCCTTCTCTGCTGTCTGAGAAGAATTCCCTCCCACACACTTTTCCCCAGGGCACGAAATCCTTTTCACACGTGACCATGCAAACCTATCTGTGCCCCTGCAGGAATATATATAGGAACAGAGTGCTGGGAGGAAGTGCTGGAGCTGCTGCCTCCTGCAACAGAACACGTGCGATCACACCGAGTGCATCTGCTTACTCAGATCTGGTGTCAGAAGGATAATTCATGGCCTTTCTACAGAAATAAAAATAAATCGGGTTCAGGCTGAGTTCAGCAATCTAATGTTGCATATTAGCAGTTACCAGTCTTCCTGCGAGGTGAGACACTTCTCAAATTCCCACCAGGAGGAAAGGGATCTGACAAAAGCCTGGTGCGTGGTGAGGGGCACGGTGYTCACCCTGACGTGACTCACACTCATTGGTCGTGACTTCAGTGGGCTTTTGTGAGCCGTGACTATAGCATCTTGCAGCAGGATTTCCTTGAGTCACTGGCCCATCTATTCTAGATTTACAGATCGGTGGAACCTGAGCAAGTTYATAGAATAGACTGCTCCTGCTCGTGTACTGCATTATGAATTGTAAAGTGCAACTGTGGGTAGACTGTCAATTAATTTCTATCTTAATCTCTCTTTTGAATAACAAAGCTGTATTAATAAATTGTAACCATCTCACCACCAGATCTTGCAAGTAAAATCTGTTCTTAGTATAGAATCACCAAATAAGAATCGTAAATGATGGAAAATTATTATGAACTTTCAAGTCCTTCACTAAATTTGGCCATCCAAACACTGTCCTTTCCYCCTCTGCCGTTTCCCATTCCCACTCTTCTCCCTTGTTACACTGCTAGGAACATGGATTTCAGAGCAACAGTTAAGCAGGTTTGCTATGGTCCTCTGCTTGAACCACTCCAGCAACAAACAGGATTGGTCTTCACAGGGAGAAATTATCAGTTTATCTCTTAGGCTGTGATTTTAAAAAGTTTTAAAGCAGAATTCTCCTAAAGTACAGCTGTAATMATGATGCCCAGCTTCGGCAATACTTATAAATTTATGGAAAATGTRCCTACTTCCTTCTGACCACAGAGGACGATCAGGTGTTATGGGCATGGAACTGAAGCACACAAAGATTTTTTATATTCCAAGCCAGCTCAGAACACAGGAGCACGAGCACCCGAGCACTCAGCTCCTAGTTTGCTGTGTCACTGGGACAGCTGCCAGYGCATGTAGTGTGTGGCACATGAACAGAGTGCCTTCAGAACCTGCTTCAGTTCAAATATTTACCTTGCAGATACAGCATGCTGGTTAGGGCTGTGCAGCCTCTTTGTCCAGCTACGGTGTGCTGAAACCATTCGGGTTACAGCGCCCATTGTGCTGCATGTCCAGCTTGTATGAAAAGCAGGATATCCTTCCCATCCCTCCCTCTGACTGTGGCAATTTTCAGAACTGAAGGTGGCACAGCTTGTCAGCATCTTCTGTGGAAGTGGGTAGTGACAGCCTGGGCTCCACACTGGCGTGAGACAGACCAAGAGAGAGCTGGGGGCTGTTTTTCACAGCCTTCTGTCAAGCAGCCAGACCAAATCCCTTCAGACACAAAGAGGGCATTTTTAGAATAACTAATGTTCAATCAGTGACAGGCCAGGCAAAATGATGGGTTTCAGAAAATTGATGCTCAGGAAGGAAAACTGGAGATATCAGGGAAAGAGGATCCTCARCTTTACAGAGCCATATTAAATATGTGCTGAATCTTTTCAATAAGAAAGGAAGTAAGTTGGCTAAAAGCACCAACTATGTTTGACCTTTGTTCCAAAGCAAAATCTTGAGTTGAGTTGAGGCCTCCCTCATGTGAAAAGAATAAAATAGATCTTGCYCCCTCTGATATATTATTCCTTTCCAGAGATGGGAAAGATGCCATTTGTTATCTACATGATTCCAGCCTTTGCCCCCAATCAGTGWGGCCAGACCTGCCCATGAGATGGGACTGCATGGCACACCCACCTCCCCAAGAAGCAAAGCTGTGCATTGCCAGTGCCTGGGAGCACCCTGGAACAACCTTTCAAATCTGCAAGAATCAGGGCTCAGAAATGCCTCACCAGCCCTCCCCTCCCTCCACCCTTCTCCAGCTTTCTTTATCAGAAAACCAAAGATATCACACACRCACAAAGAGGAATATAAAGAACATTTCTCGCTGTTACAAATGCTTTGGTCCCAAATCCCTCKTCCCCACCCACCAAGCAAAAGTAACTGGAGAGGCTGCAGCAGCCCTGGTGMAAGAGTGCAGAAAGGGCACAACTCGCTCTCTCACATGAGCAAATTTTCTAATACCCACTGTGAGTAAATTAAATACCAACATTATTTGCTGGGACTGGTGCTTTGTTTATGTGATTCACCCACAGAGTTCATTTTGTAAAAGAAGTGCAAATAAGCACTGCCATTTCTTTTTTTAAATCTGAATCTGATGACTGGCAGAGTCTGTACCAGTTTCCTGGGCTGCTGAACAGTGGGTTCCCTGCCCAGCACAGAGTCAAAAGAGTACCTCACAACTTGTACAAAATAATTGGTGGGTTTTTAAAATTTTTCATTCCTGCAAGGAAAGGAGAGGAGCAAAGTGGAGAGGAGATGAAAAAGAATTGCTAACTTGTAACATTTCCTGATTTTTTAAAAATGCACGAGCATCTTACAATTTGTTGAAGATGAAACCATTCAAAATTTTTACCAAAAAAGGTACGTTTAAGCCCCAGGGGAGAAAACTTTTTTGATCAGTCTCCATGTGTTTACTAACATGCTGAAGTCTRAMAAGATGTATTTATCAATCAGAGGTTACCCAAGTTTAACAGATCAGACAGAAACTGTTAAAATTTAACAGTTATCTTCTAGCCTGTGCGGCTGCAGACTCTGAAGCCATGGCCAGACTCAAGTAGGAGTTCTTTGTGGGACCCACCTGATTTGAGCAAGGTTAGAGCGTAACCTTTGAAGGGCTGCCAGTACAAATGATCCTTCTTGATAACACTTGAGCATGATGAAATGCCCCTTGGATCCAATTCACCAAACAATTCTGTCTTCTTTGAGCACCTTTCAAGTTAAAAAAACCCCAAAATACAAAAACCATCAACGAAAACCCCACAGAACTTCGGCAAAAAGTTTACTCTAATGATAAGTAGATTAGACCAAAAATGGGATTCCCGAAGCCCTTTTTATGTTTTTCTAAATACAGACACTTCCTCTAGAATGATGCTAATTAATGATGGACTGATTTGGAGATTTCAYGAAGGGACTAAATAAAAAACAACAGAGTCTTTTCCCATTTAGTTTGCCTGTGCTGCCAAAATCAGACCTCTGCCTCAGCTCTCCTAGGATGAATTTGGAGCAATGAAGGTTGTTTGCAAAAATAGTTAGATTTGCTTGCTGGAGCTGGGATGTAAAGGCACTGGCATTCTCACTCCCTCTCCTTCCTTCCTTCCCCAATAGAGTAGAMCAATTTTTGGTATGCAGCTTATGCTGAAAGTACCACAGAGCCCAGATGGGGCAGCTACAACCATGCARTAGAGAAGTTTAGTCAACACTGAGCTTCAAAAGTCCTGTTCAGGTAGTACTTTGCCAAATGGGAACCTGAGTATGTACTGTACATACCTTTCTTTACATCTGGGAAGGTGAAGGGGAACACTGGGAACATCTTTTTGGTCCATTTTTCTCAATTCCAATATGCAGATTTGAGGAAGTCTCATCTGGAAGCTCAGTACAACYATTTCTCTTCATTTGTGGCAGGATTTCCTAAACTTCCAAAGGCAGATCCTCCTGCTTCAGRAAAAGGAGCAAGGTCCTGGCACTTGGCAGTTTTCCTGTGTACCCTGTGTGCTTCCTCTCCATCCCCACCCTGACCCACTTTGGATAACCCTGAGTCATATCACCATTGCCTTCTGCTTTGTTTTTTCAAAAACACCACCTCAGATTGTCCTTAACCCCCCAACAGTTTCTCTTTCAGGCCAGTATTTTGTTTCCACTGTGGATGTCAGCATTTACCCCATCTGTACACCTTGTATATGACACAGATCTCTCCTGCAATCCTATTAGCAAAGTATTATCACATTTAAATCCAATTATCATTAATTCAAAAGACAGTCAGCAGTGAAAGCTCTTGTATGGTTTTAGACGCTGTAGATAAGTGTCASTGGTTCAACTGTATGTTTGTTTATTTTTTTATAATTATGTGCTGACTTTATTCCCAGGACTGAGAGGACAGACTCTTCTAGCTCAGGCACAGGGTCCCAAATATCACAATTACGTTACAGAAACCTCTGAAGCCCCACAGCAAATGTCAGACTCTCTGTTGGAGATGCCATGGAGCAGATTTCCAACAGAATGAAGAACCTCTATAAAACTGACAGCSACCACCAAAGTGTGTTAGCACATGCACAGTGCTTCAATTCCATCTCCCTGGTTCAGCAGCATGTGTAAACTTGGATTTTGGGACAYGACATTCAAAGAACTAATGTAGGCCTGTAAGTTTTTTTTTTTTTTACACAAAAGCTGTAATCTTTTGTTGTGATGTCTGCAGCAGAAAGCAGAGATGACTTGTCTGGTTATTGGAGAAATGAAACTTGCAACAAAATCCTGTGCTATATATGAACTAAGCAAAACTCTTCTGAAATATGAGAACCTCCTTTTTCTTAATATATTTTAGAAAATGTTCTCTCACTAATATCTGCCATAAACACACAGGACAACTCTGCTGGAGCACAGTAAGCCATTTCTTGGCTCAGTGGTTTTTGTATTTCAACACACTTTCCTGGATTCTGCTCTCAGCTAAGAGATGAGTGGTTTCTGCACTTAGCAAACAAAAATGTAAATACTCCACAGTTTACTGAACTAAAGCCATGTCATGAAATAGAGGCCTTCCCTTCCTCTCCTTCCTCCCYAAGGAAGCTTTTCAACTGGGCTCTAAGCAAGTTTTTAAACCTCTTTAAAAGCAGTGTTACCAAAAAATTAAATCAAAGTACTTTTCACTCTATCTTCATACCTACTAGCTATTAAATATGGAGTACAAATGGGAATCTCATGGTGTCAGTGCTCCTAGCAGCAATGCTGGGGCCATAGCAAGGGGGATGCYAAACAGGGCAGACCTGGCCATACCCAACCAGTTGTTGCAGAGCAGGAAGGGCTGTTGGGGTAAGGAAGTGGTGGCAGACAAAAGGCAGCTTGGTAAAAAGGAACAAGAGCAGCACTCTGGCAAAATGATCCTGAGATAATAATAATGGTTTGTAGAAAAAAAAAAAACCACAATCATGTATAGAGACATAGGCTGCTCTTTCTTAGTGTAGAATCTAGAAATCAGTAGCACAGAAATGTGTGTCCCAGCTTCCAAATTTATTCTGCAAATGCAATGCTAATAGTCCTGGAGACTATTGTTATGGGGAAAACATTCTTGGGAAAAATAAACACTCTCCTCCTTAATATGGTGAACATTTCAGCAGATAATTCTTCCATGTGTAAATGAAGTCTGATGCTTATTTAAGAATGCTTTTTAAGAAGTTGAATATGGATCGGTCTTGGGGGGAAAGTGATCAAGAACTATGTATATCTTGTGAAGGAAAGTGAACTAAGCTCTAATACTTAAGTGAACTAAGCTCTAATACTTATCAGCATCATTTTTTATTGATGCTACCAGCTTTCAAAAACTGACTGGAAGTTGTAGGTTTACCACCCCTTAAGCATAAAAGCATCAGTGCCACACTGTTTCAAGGAATTGCAAAGAACGCCAAGAAACACAAAGTTTGTTTCTTAGGCTGTGACAATATGATTGGGAGTAGACTGAGCTAGATGCAGAGGAACATGAAACAACCATATAAAGGCAAAGAAAGTCTGTTGCAATCACCGGCCGAGTTAAATCTGTGTTTATAAGAAGCGTGTCAACTCAGCCAACAGAAGCTGGCAGCTATGTGTGTGTAGCTTTTTCCAAAGGAAGGCCAAAGTAAAACCAGAGTGTTTATTCTGGCATCAAGACACTCTCACCCCAGCTGAAATCGCAGCTATATTTGAGTTCAGCATTATCTTAATTCTACTCAGTGTATTGTTATKCCTTTCAGATACATATATATTCTTGAAACAAATAATAATCTCCATCCAGATATTTTTGGGGAAGGTTGGTTCTGGTGAGGTTACCTGACCAGTCAGCAAGCAACAAGGCAGCCACTGTCTGCTGTTCTTCAGCATCAAGAACTTTTATAAAAACCTGCATTGCTTCACTTTTTCATATGGAAAAACTGTAGCCTAGGGAGATTATCTGATGTACTGCAGGGTCAGTAATTACCGATTGTTGCAGTCTCATTTGAGGAACTGACAACATACCATAATTCCCAGGTAAAGGTTATTTGTTTTTAACAAGTAATAAAGCACATCAATGTTTGCAAAAGTCATGTCACACACAAACTATGCACCTTAGGGAATGAGTTCACTTACTAAACCCAAATAATCATGTTCACCTTATCAGAAAGAGGTGTGTGGCTGGCTCCATTTATGCAGGTGTTATCTGGAAGAGTTGTCTGGGATGAGATGGAAGAGCATCACTGGAGACTTGGAGAAAGCTATGGAGAGTATCTGGAATATTGCTGTGGTTGGGATGAGTTCCTGGGAAAGGGAAAGAGCTAAAGAGACCCCCAGGCTTGAGCAGGACAGCTCCTGCACCTCCTGGCTAGCAGAGAGGGGTAGTGTGGAGCCACCAAGCCCTGCCCAGAGCCGGCTCTGTGTCCAATATCTGCTCCCCGTGCCCTGTGGGGCTGCACCTGGGTACCAGCTGCTGCCTGACCTGCATCACACAAAAGCCCTGATGCAGAGCCAGGTGCTCTGCACAAAAGCYTTTTCCAGATCTCTGGAGCTTCAGGCCAACTCCTTCATCACCAAATCCCTTTATTTTCCATCAMATCAATAGCACTTACTCTCCAAGGTGTATGGCTGTCTGTGAGAAGAAAAAAAAAGAATGGGAAAAAAAATCAAAAGAAACCTAAAAACTGTAATTACTTYATCAAAAAATCTCACAGTATACAAAAAAGAAGCCTGAATTTTATAGAAAGAGTCCCACAGAAATTACAGTTAGAAGTCTACAGAATGTTATTAAGAATKATTACTTGTTTCTAGACCTGTATTTATGCAGCAGTCCTGAAAAGTCCATTTATAAAATAATATATTATCATTTGGACCTTRCATTAAGGTTTCCAGAGAAATTATTCCTTCTGCAAATCAGCAATTTCATATTTGAATGAGAGCTCACCTTTAACATTCATTATTATTGTTCTAAACGAACAGTTTTATGAAATACTCTTTTGCTACCCTGTAAATGCACTTCAGTGAAGTACTGCAACGTAGGAAAGATAATTTCCTTTGTGTCTTTAGTTGGCTGCCCATTAARCACACCTGTGATGGGAACACACAGTCATCTAAGGTCCCACAAACGTATTTATGTCTCATAGCAGGAAATGAGTTAAATTCAGAGCTAGATTTGTGTCTTTATTCATAGAATGCCAGCTGTGATRGAAGTATTAGAGACATTAGTAACCAATTGTCAGTCCCAATACACCAGTGGATAGAACAGCTACTGTTCCTCAGTGGGAATTTAATAGCCTGCTAGGTTGACATAACCACGTACAGTGGACTTTGACACCTCAGCGGCTCACAGGAGACTCATCTCCCAGAGAAGGCAGWCACACACAATGTATCAGTGTCTGAGTTTTAAATATGATATAATTTTGTAAATTGTATTATCCAGACTTTCCATGCATGTATCAGCTTTGAATTTAAACTCGGCATTAGCTGACTATTCCCCAGAGATGTACCTTGCCAAGAAGATGCACTTTCATTACTTTCCTATTTGATTTTTATAATACTAATCCTGAGGAAAGCTTAAAAAAGCAGAACAGTGGTTAAATCCCCATCTTGTTTTTGCAGAAAGTGTGTGGAGGTTGGAAAAGGGCTTAGGAAAAGATAACTTACCAACAGATACATGGTTTTCAGATCAGATTTAGCGAGGACCAGCCTTAGGGAAACAGGATAGGCCTTGCCACTGAAATCCTAACGTAGTTATTTCTGTATCGATGATCTTACAATTTGCATGAGATGCTGCCTCTTGCCCCTGGCTGCCTAAGATGCTGATGCTCTGTCCTCAGCAGTAAACTGGCACCAGAGGGGTGAGCAGGCTCCTTCCATGKGCCATGGCTGACATGGCAGATGAACCATTTCCATTTGGTAGTTTGGTTTTGTTTTGTTGATTTTTTTCCTGGCACCTGATAGATGAGTTGGCTTTTGTAACCTCCTGAATCCTGTGATCACTCATTGTCTTACTGAATTGGTAACAACACAGGACTTGGGAATGCACAGGGAAAGAAAAGTCTACTGTGCCCCAAGAATGCATTATTATATTTAAAAGGTAGAGGTAACTAGGTGGTGAATCGGAATTAGATAAAGAAAATATTTAAAATGGTTAAAAAATTAATCATGCAAGACTGGGTATGTTTCTGCAGATGAAATACTTTCAGGGGTTTTTAAGAACAGATTTAAAAAAAAAAAAAATCTTAAATTGTCAACACTTTTGAGTAAATACTCCATCACATTAAAGTGAGGATTTATGYGGAGATAAAGCCTTAGGGCAGATTCTTGCCTAGTGTGAACTTGCACCTTTAGGACAGAGGATAGCTCTGCTTGTCTCTGTAGAAGTCTTTCTGCTAATGCTCTGAATCACAGCTCTTGGTGCTGACAATATACACAACGTGAGGAAGCTCTCCACATGAATTCCATGCCAACCTATCAACAGCATTTGTTGCCTTGGACAAAGTCGAAGTTCTCCAACAAGTTTAGAGGATAACTGGCAAACACCTCATCTCCTATTGAAACAGAGAGGGAAAAAGAGCAAGMGATCAAGTGATTAGTGCACAAACACCCAACTATTCCAGAATAAATAAAAAACCTAGTTAGACTGGAGAGGTAGCCTTTTTTGTTGTTGTTGTCTTAATATTTCCAAAATATGGTTTTGATGAAGTTAAAGGTGATGAGTTACACAAGCCCATGCTGAGACACCAATACAAACAYGTACCTTCAGAAACTGCAAAGGGTAAACATTCTTGAACAATGATTTACTTTATTCATTTAGCTTCACCATTCCAAACTAAACATTTAAAAGTCGTCAACAGTTTTGAAAGAGACTGTTTGTAAGGAAGGCACTGCCTGGAGATCAGTGTCTGTACCCCCTGCAGCAGCCTCATCCKCTGGGCCCCTGCACACCATACAGGGATGCAGAGTCCTGCAGGGGAATGATCAAACTCACCTCAGGCACAATTTCATCTGGAGCCAGGGGAGTTACATTGAAATGTGAGTAGGCACAGTTAAGCCCAAACACAGAACTGGAGCAGTTAATTTGTGGTCCTATTAATTCTTAACTGAATAGGATGCATGAAAAAAGTGTTTAAATATATGCTGCATAAATACCCATGGGAAACAGACACAGAAGTGCTCGTGCTGGTTTTCTTTTTTCTTCATAGCCTATTCAGAATCACAGTGTTCCCGCAGCTGATTATAGGCCCTCCCTCAGACTGGAGAGTTATAGGACCATTTCAATCCATTTTCCTYGTCTTGAGAAAAATCAGTTCATTTAAAAAAATGAGAGGTTCCTTGAAAAATATGCATAATATTCAGTTCAATAGTACTTCAAGGCAGGGAGGAAAACCTACAGGAATGCTATTTACCTGAAAACAAGCACCTTCTCAATTAAAACTGAAAGTATTTGTGTTTCAAGGGTATTACAAGAAGTAACTTAATAATAAGGCAATTTAGAATTATACAGAGGGGATAACAGCTTCATGTGGTTTTGGTGTGTTCTCTGCTTTGTAACATCACAAAACAGCCAAGCTTGATAAAGGGCAAAAATAATAGAAAATGAAGATTCAAACATCTCTTTTCATTGTGCAGGTTGCAATTCTATGCACAAAGYTATGGTTTTCACAAATAAGGAAAGAATGAAGTTGTTAAGTTTGGGGAACATATTTTGTAAACCACTGAGTATATAAATAGCTGTTTTTGCCAATCAAATTGTCAAACTGAAATTTCTACAGTCAAAACTTGGGTTCTGTATTGACAGCATTTTTACAAGTTGGCAACTATGGGATTCATCCAAAGCCTTTTGAAATCAGTGAGCATTTTCATGGGCTTGAATAAGTACTTTAACAGGATATGCTCCATAATGTAAATGACACAGCATACTCAGCATCTATCTCTKCAAAACTGCTTGAAGCTTTATCATCAAAATGGATTATTTTCAGCTTTGAATTTTAAATATGCTGAAAAGTTCTAATTGAAGCTCCAAATGCATATTTTCGAAAACAACATTTTTCAAAACTTCCTCTATTTAAGTTTACCTATATTAAAAAATGCCTCAGCTAATGAGAAGAACAGAGAATCAATTAAAAGAATCAATTAAATCCAGGTTGGGCTCAAACCTAAACAWGATTTTGTGCAAAAGAATAAATTCTTCAGTGATGAAAATAGGTTCAAAGTGCTATAGGCGTGCTCTTCTCCAGCACTTGAAATGTAAAGGCTTTTCTACTAACAAAATCTGCAGAAAGCAATTAAACTTCTTCAATTATCTGCAATCCAGTAAAGAGTTTTGCAGAAGAAATGGCCTAGAAAGCTTTCAYTGGCTGGTATGGCTCTTGCAAATGCCCACTAAAAAATATATATTTACAAATCTCTCCATATATTATAGAATTTGAAATTTTGGGATGCCTTAAATTCCACTTGTTCACACAGAATTACTATCCAGTGTGGATGGGGACTGGAATATTAAAAGGTAACAGTAAGAAATGGTGATAAAGTTTCTTTCCCTCACACAAGAAAATATCTGCAAATAAACTGGGATGAGGAGATAACTCCCACAGGTGATGTGAGGGGCAGTGGAGGGTGGGCCTCAGAGGCTCCTTGCCTGCTCCACTTGGTGGCTATTGAGCTCAAAGCCTGACCCAACACCAGGGTTGCCTAGAGGGGGGGGCAGTTACTCCAGAGAAAATAATCCTTTCACTGTTTCAGAGTCCAGGCAAGAACCAGTCCAAAGGTTCATGAAGGTTTGAAGGTTAAACACAGCCCAAAGAATGCAGGGCTGATATTAGGATAAAACATGTAATTTTCAGAGATCTATAATAAAAAAGAAGTTAGTGCTCTGTAATAACTGGACAATTTTCCATGATGGCTTTCACAGTATTCTCTGTATTTTCAGYCAATGCAGTATTTCTGGCTTGTTATTTTTGCGCACTGCTCAGGAAAATTGCACACTGAGACATGAAGAAGAATGGTAATTTAGTTGTTAGACTTACCACACTCCCCAGAATGCTTTCCCACTCTCAGCCCCTTTTGTCCATGGTTCACACCTGCTTTGTGAGTAGGAGGGAGCATTTCAGGCATGACTCCTGAGCATGATTAATATTTTGGTTTTGCTACCAAACCATAAGATTTACAGAAAAACAAAGACTGTTATCAAATCATACAATCATAGAATGGCTTGGGTTGAAAAGGACCTTACAAATAATCTAGTTCCAAGCCCCCTGCKATGGGCAGGAACACCTYCCACTAGACCAGGTTACTCATAGCCCCATTTAGCCAAGTCTTGTACATGTCCAGGGATGTGGAGTCCACARCCACKCTGGGCATCCTGTTCCASTGCCTCACCACCTTCACATTAAATAATTTCTCCCCAATTTCTAATCTAACCTTCCCTCCTTCAGCYTAAGGCCATTTCCTCTTGTCCTATCACTTCATACCCTTGTCAAAGGTCCYTGTCCAGCTCCCTTGTAGCCCCTYCAGGTACTGAAAGGTGCTGTAAGGTCTTCCTGGAGCCTTCTCTTCTCCAGGCTGAGCAGCCTCAACTCYCTCAGCCTGTCTTCATAGGAGAGGTGATCCAACTTGAGATTAACTTAGCAGCTCTGCTTTGGACTCACTCCAACAGGCCAATGTCCTTCTAGTGTTGGGAGCCTCAGACCTGGACAAAGTACTCCAGTTGGTGTCCCAAGATAAATCAAAATGAAAGTGCAGTGGGGGCTATTTTTTTTGCTGAGGTGAGGAAGTAGCAGGCCATRGCTCCCTCTGAAGCAGAAATGAAGCTTTTATTCCATTTGGAGATGTTAAACATGAGCAAGCACAGAAGTTAAAAGTTCATGCAGTACTCATGATGGTGGGAGAACCCTGTTTTCTCTGAGTGACTCAGTGTGCTCACCTGGAGGAGTAGAGGAAGAACCTCCCTGTGCCTGACTCAAACCACAGATTTAGGAACTCAAGGCTCACAGACAACAGAAGTTCACATCCTGCCCTCAGAAGACTGGAATGCCAATTCCCCCTTCACTGGTAAATGCTGTGACCACCTGASTGTTGAACAGGACAGCTGGAAAAGCATGACACATTCCTCACTTTGTAAATCAAATATTTCTCCCCACAAAGCTCATCAGCCCAAWTTAGCCATTATATTTTATCAGCAATTGTGGATCAAACAAAAACCTTGTTTGAGGTAGGGTATGAAGGCACAAGGGACAATTATTATARATTTGAATAGCTGCAAGTATGCAAGAGCCTGTAGCTGTATCTTATGGATACTCTATTTATAAAATGTAATTTCTTCTGTATATTGTACATGTATCTGTAYTTCTTTTGCACAAAAACCAGACACCTTTTCTACAAAAGTAAGTCATCAGTTAAAAATGCACTTACGCCACTGGCTGGATTTAATAGGTCAGGAGCAGTTACAAACTAGAACATTGCCCTAGAGTTACCTCGGTTTTTAATTTCCTTCAGTCATAGCCAGCCTCTGCTCYTCCTGTGGGCTGTCTGGAAACCCCACCAATGAAACCACTGAAACTAAACAAATCGACAAAACCTGCTTTTTTGTACATCAAAATGAACATATATTTTTTTCTTTATATGCAAGTTGCCAGTGTGTGGTTCAGTATTTTTTGTGGTTCTCTCTTTCATTCTGTCTATGCTAAAATAGTGAGGGAGATGGGAGGGGCTGTTACTCAATTTTACAAGTTATAATGGACATCCATGAAAAATTCTTTACTGTTACCAATAWAAAGCTCTAAGATGGAGTTTGGTGCAGATGTTTTGTCTTTTAGTCTGTAGTAATTGAAACAAATGAAGCAATGTTATCAATGTTGCAYATTTCCAAAACTGCCTTGATTAAAAAAACCCAAGAAAAGACACCAACCATCTGGCTTACAACTTGGTAGGACTACCTGATGCATCCAAAACACAAGCATCTCCTGCTTCTTGGTTTTCTCCTTTGACCCTTGAGCTGGAAAGAAACTGGGGTTCAAATGAGTGAAGCAATCACAGAGATATCTACATGCACCTAATTAAGGAAGAATGCTAATGGCAGAAWTTTAGCACATCAGGGTTAATTTATGGTCTTTACATGGCAGCTCTATGGCCACATACTACAAAGCATGAGCAACTCAAACCTAAAAAAGACAGACAGMTTGTTTTTTTTCTTTTCTTCRTGACTATTTTCTACAAAATAAATGATTAGTATTTGACCTACTGATCCTATCAATTTGGTAACAAGCTCACACGTCAACTATATTTGCTCACGTGCACTTATTGATTTTTCAAACAGGTTTTGCTGGAAAAACTGACGAATCATGAACAGAATAGAGAGACAAGGGACTCAGTGAGCTTCAGCTGGGATCTAATATTCACTGAGTGACACAAACAAGTGGTAGTGACTTCAAAGTGAAAAACTGGGAAGCATTCAGAGCTGAAGGGTAGGGCAGCAGCTGGCTTGCATTGCCAAGCCCTGCTGCAGCCTCTGTGCTGGCTCAGCAAACAAGGTCTCCCACCAGCATGGATCAGGCTGGCTTAAAAAAGGAGATCACTCTAGATAGGCTTGAGRTAGATACTGTTAACTCTTTAGCTTTCTACATATTGTTGAAAAGGTTGGGGTTTCATATAGTCCAACACAAGCCTTGACTTCTTATCTCCTAAGTGGGGCTTGATTGCTCGATTTGAATCCAAATTCTGACAACCAAAGCAAACCCATCACTAATAGAAGTTAGGTAAGCATGGGCTATGATAAAATCAGTAGGGAAAAAAGCAAACGTCCCCAAGGTAATTCAAATAAGCTAGTGGCAACCAAAAGGAAGAGCAGATTGAGTTACAATGACTGATCTGAAGCTGGTAGTGYTATCCCTCAGGGATTTCTGTTCCAGGATGTCTTCAATATGTAGCTTCTGTGTAGCTCCTCAAAAATGAGAGAGGCAGCACAGCGATTCTCTCCACTTCCCTCTGTGCYGCCTTGAACCATTGTTTTAATTAACCTTTTTTTTTTCCAGGAGGCAGAGATGCATTTAAAAGTGGCAGCCCTTTGACATGACAAAAGTCATTGTCCTTTTGCAGCAGATTTATCTATGAATTCTTCCTTGATATTAGAATCAGTTGGATTTACRAAAATGTGCTGCAAATAAAGGATTGACATAGCATGTAGCTCAGATAATGACTGACAAGAGAGACAAGTAATTCRTCAGTGTGACATCTCAGCTCTAAAATGCCTCTTAAATACTCCTAACTTACCCTGTGTCTTGAGAAAATACAAAGTAAAACCTGGTATCTCGTGAAGAAAAAAAGAATACCCCAGAAAAAATACCACAAATAGCCAAAGGGATGATTTTCTAATCTAAGAAAATTGATAGTGAAAGCTTCTGTTTCTTTATCGTTCTACAATTATAAATCTGCTGTATTATGAATGACAGTAGATCCTGAACACCGTGAAAGGCAGCAGAACTATACAAAGAATGCAGATTGTTGCTATAAGTAATGACAGGAGAAATTTATCAAGGATTGGTTGTGCTGCAGGAAAGTAGCAATTTCATCTTCCCAGCACACCTACAAATAGAAAATGCTAACTGAATGTATGATTAAGCATAGCAGCCATGCTTAGGTCATACAGAATTAATACGCCCACTAATAAAGTCAGCAACAAATAAACTGAGAAGAAATTCAAGGGCAAAAGATAAACTGAGAATWTCTTTGAACCATAAAATAGAAAAGCCTTGATGCCTCAAGGTGGCCTGAAAACAGGGGAGAAAAACACAGAAAGGTAATTTTTTCTTTTGAACAATGATGCGAAAAGCAATTACACCTTCAGGTTCCCAGCTGCACTGTGTCCACTGCAAATGAAAATCACACACAACTTCAGCTACCACATGCGGAAGTAAGCAAAGAGATAAAAAAATTCCAACACTATCACTTTCACGTAAAAGCTTACTCCTAACGCATCTCCCATGTTTTGGTTACATGCCTACAGCAGTTCACACAAAAACAACCAGGGAATGAGCAACAGAACACACAGCTGCTGGTGTTGCCTCAACAGCTTTGATTATAGGATGATGTTTAACTTTTAAAATCAYGCATAGGAAAATAAAACAGTCTTCTAAATTAATTTCATTGAGATTTTAGTTCTGTACCTGAGAGCTCTTGGCCAACATTATAGGCTGTTGAAGAAATTGTCTTTTTGAAATAAAGAGTTAATGGATATTTAATTTGTCAGTGTAAGAAATACATTCAAACATCCCCTGTAAGGATGTGAAATGCATCAMCAGTAGAAATTGAGCCAGCATGGGCGAGAAGATGATCAATGGGATGAAAGCAAACATCCCCCTGGCAATTCAAACACAGCTTGGTTGYAATATCCCATGAGATTTCAGCCCCTATCTGGCAACTAACAAAGCAATGTAAACAATTATTAACTTGGAATCCTTTTCACATATTTACAGTAACTTCCAGTAGCACAGGCTACTGGAAAAAGAATTTTCACCTTCCAGAATATGCCATTTGATGTAAACAACATTTCAACCAATGTGCAGAAATACGACACTGAATAGATTCTGAATCCTAAAGCAAAAACCACATAAATCAAAATGCAACAAGCTTGTTTACATGCAACAGGAAAAAAAATGTCTGTTATTACTTTAAAACTTTCAGTCGCAACAAATACCAMCTGCTTTCAATGCTTGGAAGAGCTTTTCTTTCATGGTAAAAATTGCCAGAAAAGTTAGAATTACAAAAGAAAAGTGATGGAGAACATTTTATTGGTATCAGTACAATTAGACAATGCAATAAGACTACACATTGGTGCATGTAGGAAAATATTAAAATTTACTCAAATTTTAGCTTTATCTAAGATGGTTATTGAATTAAAGAAAATAATTCCAGTTTTTAAACTAACTAAGATATTGCACACTAGAAAAATTAAATYTCATCAGCTAAGGAAATAAAATTAGCTTTCTCCAACTAAAATGCAATTCCATCAAAATGCTCTGTAAGAAAGTAAATTTTTTTCTCTTCTGCTACTGTGCTTATCTCTATTTTACAGAGCCATATTTATCTGCCATGATTAATAAACTTTTCTATTATTAATTGTTTGAGAATTAATATAATGCATTTAATATCACAAAACATGTTTGTTAYGGTGTTTTAAAATCCGAGCAGGGTACTTCTCCATCTTGGAATCCAGAAAGATTGGGAGAAAGATCCCTCTTTAAAATAGATGAGTGAGATAACAAAATTCAGTSCTGCCTTTGCTCAGTGTGACACATTACCACTAATCAAGGGCAGCTATTAAAACCCCCAAGCAGTACATATGCTGTCACCAGTCTTTGGAAACCAGGAGTGAGGTTACTTAAATTCACCAGAAGACAATCAAAACCAAGACCCACACAACTGAGTTTAAACCACATGGTTTTCAAAAATGACTGCACTTTAGCTATTTTTTATCCAGCTGGATTGATTTTCCAGAGGACAAAATGCAATTCTTGACTTCCACAGTATTGCTACTGACAGAAGACAAATAGCAAAAGAAATTAATGTTCTAGCTCTCTGTTAGAGCAGAGATTGAATGTACTTTGAGTAAACTCACCCACTGACAAGGTGGTTTGAATTACAGACACAGAGTTACAAATAGTTCCGTGCTGGTAATGCCAGTGGAGGCTGGATTGTTATTATCCATAGTATGGAAGCAGCCAGAGATCTTGCTGTACAGATAACCAACAACTCTGTGAGAACAGATGCATCTCTCCCGGTTAATAAGAAATCACATTGTAATGTTAAAACCCTTTAATTAAACCTGAACATCATATATCTATAGAATCTAGGACAACTCTCATGGGAAGAAAATTCTGCGTCAAAAAGTAGAAGTCTGCTCATCACTCACCACAAGAATGAAATCATTAAACTGATGCCAAGAAAGAAAAATGGTAAATAAAGCTTTGCTGTAGTAGAACACAAAACACACAAGACATTCATTGATACATCTTATTATTATGAATATAGGTAATGCAGAAGAGTCTAGGATTGAACTTATTTTGCCCAACTTACGTGAACTTCTCTCACCCTTCCAGAGTCTAATGAGCAACTACTTCACCAGATAATCTGAAAAAAATCCATCTTCTTTGACTGATTGTATTTTAAATAAAGCCATTCAGTAAGAATTTAATTAACAATTTGAAAGGTGCAGAACACTGGGGGCCCATTTTTGCTCATTAATTTAACAACAAAACCTACCTTGCTATTAATTAGAACATTTCTAACACAAGTGAAACAGCTGTGGTAGTCCAGGCTATTATAATTTTCTTATACATTACAAATATTTAAAAGTGCAAGGAACTTCAACAACACATACATCTGTGTACGGACCCTGAAGAAAAAAAAATTAGAAACATAATGAAAGATTACTTGACCCAAATGAACAAATTTATTGGAAGAGAACTAGGTGCTCTAGAAGGAAAATCACATGATTGTCAGAGAGTCAGGACATGAAAACAGAGGCTTGTGGGACCTTTAAGATATTTTAAATTTTTTCAGGACTATTCAGGACCACAGCTATGAAGAATAACAATGGTGTACCAATTGCTTGAGGACCAAGTCGACCAGTGCCAGCACCAACTAAGGAATCTCACCACTTTTAGCCAAAAAACAAAAAGGAAACACTGCCTTTCAATTTTAAGCCCCAGCATCAGCCRTCTAATCCCTAGCTGAAATAGGAAAAGGAAAGCCAGGCTTTCTAACCTCTTCTCAAATATCAGCCATGAGGCTATTGACCAGTCAGTGACCAGTAATATTCAATCTCCTCTTTGAGGTTTTGGCAGAGTCTTTCAYTGGTCCCAAAAACACATTGGGGAACTCTTAAGGAAAGAGAACACACTTTTAAAACCAAGCASTAGATCAAGGAAGCTGCTTCTCCTTTCTCCATATTTGTTTGCTAAAATCCAATTTATATTTGCTGACTTTGCAAATCGGAAGTGATTTGTGATACACATTTATAAGATATGGCTTTTTTCTTCATCATGTGCACTTACAATTATCTACTTTTAGTTAAAGGAAAGTCTGACCTCTAATTAAATTGTTTCAATCTTCATCTTTGCTGCCATCTGTAGGTAACTTGAGAGCTACAAAGAAGGCAAGAAACAAGTTTGGATCTGGTCAGGTAGCAGATCAGAACCTGTATCCATGAGAAAACACAATGTTCTTGTTACCTGTCCCTCCTGATTTTAATGTCCAAATTAGGCAGAAAAAATATAAAAGACAAAACATCCAACAGCTTGTGGCTTTGTCTCTCCTTTCACCTCTAAGTAATCTGGCAACTGAGGTAGCAAAAAAAAATAAGGAAAATTAAGTTAGAATCACAGCACCATAGAATGGTTTGGGTTGGAGGGAGCCTAAAAGATCATGTAGTTCCAGCCCCTCTGCCATGGGCAGGGATGCCATTCACTAGAGCAGGTTCCCCAGGCTCCATCCAGCCTGGCCTTGAATACTTCTACTGATGACCCACAGCTTCTCTGGATAACCYGTTCCAGTGCTACACCATCCCCTGAATAAAGAACTTCTTCCTAACATCTCCTCTAAACCTGCCCTCTTTCAGTTTAAAACCATTTCCACTTGTCCTGTCACTGTCTGCCCATATAAAAGTCCCGCTCCCTCCTCTTTATCAGCCCCCTTAAGGTACCAGAAGGCTGCAGTGATGTGCCCTGAAGACTCCTCATCTCCATGTGGAATAACCCCAATTGTTCAATCCATGATCGAAAGATATTTTACACCATGATATGCACCAGAACACCTGTAATTATGACTATAAATGAAATATGAAATATAAGTCTTGGTGTATGTCTGGTTGTGGAAACTTAGTTTCTTTTCAGTGAGCCATGCAATGTTTTAGCAGAACTGTTACAGTAAAGAAAAAYTTTCAAAAGAAAAAGGACAAAAGCAAAGAGGTTGAGCATGAATTTAAACCCATTATGACCAGTTTTGGAAATCTGAAATTATACAAGTGAGATCATAAATTGAAATATTTGATTTAATGACTGGACAATTTTAATACATAAAAATAGATACTTAGKAATGAACAAGTTTATACAAACCAGATTTTGTTTGTACAGTACGAAACAATGATGGAGATAAAAAAAGATTTGTTGGATTACAGGGCAAGACAAAAGAACAACAAAACATCTTTGAATAAAAGTTTTTAAATTATCAGAGGCTTATTTCATAAATACAGTGCAATGCTCTCATTTAACAAATACAAAATTTACTATTTAATTTATCAACATCAGGAAATATATAAAATGTCTTTGAATGACAATCTTATTTAAAAACTGATGCAAATACAATAGCCTTTTTTAGAATTCTGAGGTAATATTATACATTATCTCAAAAAAAAGCTCCAATAAATAAAACTAAACAGAAGGCAAAGTGCAATTCAGTGAAAATGAGAAAAGATAAAGCTTTTATTTTAACAATAATAGATAAATAGTTATTAAAAGTGGGCTTAAGCCYTAAAAAAATATTTTGGCTTATTTGCCATGTTTTCAGATAAACTGTATAGCTATTTATTCATAAGCCAACCTTTCATGAATCCAATTCTACAAAGGGAGGAAAAGGGGGAGGTGGTGTTTCCAGATTTCTTACCTACATCCATATTCAGCTGTTAGAAATTTAACATAGCTYGCAGCTATCTAGTTCATTCAGTGCAACAGTGAAAGCTTAATTTATTTCTTAACATCTGAAATCCTGCAAGTTAAAATTTATTTTAAAATCTCCATTTGGGAGATACAATGTAAAAATGCAGAATTTTTCAGCACTGCTTTTTCACACTTTTCATGCTAACCTAGTTTAGTTCTAGGCTGAAGTCAATGGAAATTTTATTACTGGTTTCAAGGATAGCACAATAAATAGAGTGCTGAATATTCTGAAATATCCTAATATTTATCTCTTATTTAATAAAACAGTGAAATCACCGGTAACTTTTCTAGGAGAAAGAAATAAAAAAATTTACACTCAGCTATTGAAGAATACCCACAAYAGCTTTGAAAGAATTAATTCATCAGATGAATTTATGATTTGTAAATCAGCTGATTGTATGTAAATAATAATGAGAGTGAAGAGAAGATTACTATAGCATTTGACTACAGACACTACARGATATTTATGCATCCATGCCCCAGCAAAAGTCAATGGGGAAAGCTGACAAATTAGATGCCAAAGTGTCTCTGATGATCTGGGCCTTATTCAGCTGAAAGAAAAATCTGCAGAACACACAGCAGCTAGTCATGTTTTAAAATATTATACTGCATGCTGATAAATTCTTTCCATTTAATGAATAAAACCCAGACTTAACAATTATTTCAGTATTTTAGAACTATTTCTTCCCCAGCTGCTAATTTACTAACTCAGAGCACACATACCAAGAATTCTTTTCAYGTAGTTTGTGCAGAAAAATCCAAAAAGTTGTTTTTTAATGCTGGTCTCCTAGTTAATGGAAGTTGCACCATTCTTCCAAAATATTATTGTATTCACTTCTGTAACAGCTTATTTAAGACTTTCAGTAAAGTTGCTGCAAACAATAATAAAATGATACACTATATCAGTTTTCCACATGTTGTGGATATAATTATCTTCCTAAAGCATCTCACCAGATGTAGAATTTAAGTACCTAGTTTTGTTTACTATAATGCTACAGTAGATCTGGTTAGTTTGCTGTAAAGAATGAAAATACAAATTCCTTAATACCTATAGCTTGAACTTGGATCCCCTCAAGCTGAAAAAATACCTTTTAACACTCTTGTACAGTCAAGTGTAAAAGCTGAATATACAACATCTAAAACCTCTTACTCATAAAAAATAATTTTTTAGCAGTAAATGGCACTATCAAAATCCTTTTTCTTCACAGGCAGTTATTTACATACTWCTTAGACAGCTGGTTTCACTGAGAGGAAAACCAGAATAATGAAACTACATACATTTTATAAAGACTAAAATTCCTATTTGCCTTTGTGAAAAAAATGGCTACATGCTGACGATATATCTTTTCTATGATCAATGTTAATTGAAAACAATATACCACTGGGATCAACTAACAGGAATATTCAGTATATTATCTCCCAGTGGGATAACTTGATGTAAAGGAATTGTGATTAATGATAAAGTGCAATCAAGAAAAAAATGAAAACTTGGGAATTGTCTTAGTTGGGTTTCATTTATCCAACAGAGGAACTTCTTGTACAAAGAAAGCTACTTTTTSTGACAAAGCAAGCAGTAAATGTATTGCCATTCAGGAAAAAAACACACACTTCATATTTAATTAAAAAAAAATATCTAAATGACATAAAACTGGCACGGTATCAAGAGACATAACAAGGAAAAGCTTAAAGGCACAATTAGAAGAGAGTGAATGCTACATAAAAATGCTGTCCTTGCAGTATTTAATCTTATTCTAAACCAAACCCCTCTGCATTTGAAATTCCGATGATCAGCTTCTGCTTCAGTTCCTTCTTGTTCTTGTAAGGAGGGAGACACAGCTGGTTGAAGCAAGTATGGGCCACAGGTAACCTAAAGCAATTTAAAAAATACCCAACAAAACTCACTTAATAATAATGCAATAGAACCAGAACACTGCCAATTGCATACACATATTCAGTTAAACATTTCTTAAATAAGAAATCCCGTAAAAGGAACATTTATCCTAATCTTGTAGGTTCAAGTTCTGTTGAATGCAACTAAATCCCTGCTGGTCACAAGTACATCAGGTGAACTTGTTTGCCTACAACTCCCTCCCCTATCTTTATTTTTTTTTCAAGTTGGAAACATCTCCTAGATTTTGGAGACTCCAGGTATCACATGACTTCTCTAAATGCAAAATCTGGGTGTAGTCAGAATCCACAACATGGAGAAGGAAGTTGGGTCCTGCAGTAGGTACAGACACACCTAAGAGGAGCCACACTTATGTATCTGTGAGGATACAGAACTCAAGGTTTAGCCAGGTAAAATACATCCTTACAGACCTCAGTGGGGTGCTYTGAAGAACTGACTGAAATTCTGGAAAAACAACAGTTCACAAATTCTGGTCTCAGCTATACCAACACTTTTAGTTCCAAGTTTCTTCTGAGAGAGAGTTTGAATAATATGTATTGCCAATAGGGCTAAGGAATGCCTGACTGAAACACTGGAAATTCTGCTTCTCACTTGAATAGATTTGAGAAGCCACAGGAAATAAAAAGCTACAGGAACTTCTCACCCTTTAAACTGTCACGAGACAGTGACAGACCTGAGGATACAGACTTGTCCTACAGTTGATAACTTGGGGAGGAGACAGGAGAAACACAATGAGTTGAAGCTCAACCTGACACTGGGAAAACACACTGAAAACATTATAAAATTTGGACACACCTATTTTATTCTGTGACTCAAAAGCTCTCTACATCTCTTTTCATTACATCTCATCTTTTGAATGGCACCAACTTGGCTTYTGATCATTGGCAAACATTTTCAAAATATTCCCCAGATGTGGAAACCCAAGTTACTTGCCCTTCCCTGCCCTTTAAATGATCAGCAAAGATCTGTTAGTTGGACTGGAGTCAATTCAGAATTTGGAAAGTTGAGAAGCTTTTATTAATTTGACAATTCTTATTGCTATTACATTCTTYGATCCGATTGTGTGAGCAATATGATGATGCTGTCTACATCCATCCCAGTGCAGTCTGACAGCAGCAATTATCTTGCAAAACACAGACCTAGAGCAGTTTAAAATGCACACTATTTCAAAACACATTTTCTTATCTTTAAGAAAAAGAACAATTTACATAAGGAACATAAAGAGAGATTCARTGTTGACTGATTTTTCTTCCTTTTTCATCTGATCTTCATGCTCCCTTAATGTTACTGGAACCAGTTATTAGCTCATTGAGTAAAGCACTAGAAATACCACATCAATGAGATAAATTAAATTTAAAATAATCTCGAAATTGATTATGTTTATGCATTTAGATCAGGTCTTCACAGAAAACTCAGCAAAATTCTTACTTTGAAAAATATAGTTCCATTTATGCATTTAGATTACCTTAAATGTTTGAGAAAATCTAGGTAAGGCCAGTAATTACTACTTTGCAGTGCGCTTCAGAGCAGCAAGTTTTCCATACAGCTTCCAAATTATTTAAACTGACTCTCTCCAGTCTTAAGAAGGAAAATAGTAAGTGGAAAGCATGCCTCAAGTCCATTCAATACAAAACAGAACTCTATTGGAAACATATGAACTTGGAGTGAACAATTTGTCACAATGAAACTGCAGGACTGCTCTGTTCCTGTATCTTCTGAGCACCTTCTCTATCCACCACTCCCCAGGGGCCCTGAAGGAATGCTTCATCTTTGCAGCCACACATGTTGAAATTCTTATTTAGACCATCAAGAGAGAATGCAGACATTTTCTGCAAATGCAGGGGCTGCTAAATAATGCCATCAAACTTAACAAATTCAGAAAAATTCATGGTAGTTCAAGGTATATTTTCATTAGCTCAGCTGTMATGTTAGGAATGATTAAATAAATAATTTATTTGAATTGAAAACCTGTAAGTAATCTCTATAAATAATTACTGGCCTCAAATGTAAACACTGGAAAAACAATTTTAAAATCCATGTAATCAATAAATGGGTATAACATTTTGAAGGCAAGCTAAAGGAATCCGTGCAGTTTCCTCCCTGTACATTTGTTTTCTCTTTAAAAAGACATTCAAGAGCAATAAAGGCTCTTGGGAAACGAAATGAAATCTTTTTAATGAAAAAAATCTTAAAATCCAAAACATTACTTACCAATTAGTAGATGTTTCACTCTTTGAAATCTTGAAATTCAGATCAGCCATTCCTCCCACAGGTACTCTGTCACTTCCTGTAGCAAAATGTAGCAGCTTCTTTTGAAGGTCAAGAGAAAATCCAAGTACTACATCCCAGAAGTACCTATTCTCAGGGCAGAGGGAGAAGAAAATGTTGCAAAATGCAACATTGTAAAAAAAACACTATGAAAATGATAATAAAACTACAAGTACTACATGTTGAATATCACTTATTGAGAACTTAATTAATATAATATACAAGACATCAGTAGTACYCCAATACACAAGGTTAAATTTCTAAGGAATTGACACACAGATGGCTTTATTAATTTTGGAATGACGTCTTGCCAAATGATGCCCTCACTTATCTATWAAAATATAAATGCTTTATACTCACTAATACAAATGACCTTAGTATCAGAGAGCATTGGGTAAAAAAAGTATTTTTAGATAGCTGGATAATAAAAAATACTCAGATTTCATATGCAGGATTTGGAGCTATTCTTTTAAAACTATCTCTACTTCCACGCGGGCATAATCTTTTAAGGATATTCAGTAAAYACATACCATTAAGGATCTAATTCTTCCTACTTATGATAACTTAGTAGTGTCTTTGTCTTATTTGGAAATAGGTTTCTAAACCTTCAGTCATTCTCAGAATTATCCTTGAAGAGATTACTGCCAGAAGTCTAACATTTCATGATGTTTTAAACTCAGTAATTAGAATAAAACCCCGGGCCTACCGTATAGTAAGATCAGTTTTTTGGTAGCCCTCATATTGGGTACTCCGTTGTAAAGCAGACATATCCAGTTCAGGACTGCCACAGACAAGAATTTCAACCTCCTCTGGACGAAGCAGCTGTCATAAATCAAAGATCAAATATTTAAATTTTTTTTAAAAATAAGAAATTATGCTGCTAGATTTAGATTAAATTTTTATTTTGTCATTATAGAAAAATTAACAGAATATCATTCAATATAAGTCTCTAACTTGGACACATAGTGATTATAGAAAAAATGAATCCTTGAGCACTTTGAAGAATCTCTTACTGACAAATGTAGTAGAAAGCAAATTACAGGACACTATTTCAGTAGATTTCTTTTGTCCTTCACTTCTTTGTCATTCTAACATTTATTACACTGACTTGCCTGTCATCTGATCAGACTACAGATGGGCCAGGAACAAAATTAAGTTTGTACATATGGAATTCTGAGGGAGAGTGAATTTTGATTTCAACTTCCATCTCATTTACACTGACAAGTCCCAGTGCGGGCAGCTGAGCAGCAGAGGCTCACAGAACTTGACTCTTGTTTGTACACTTTGCACTGCTATTCAAAGCAAATGCTTCTAACTACAAACTATGTTTAATGGTTTATAAACTCAACTAAACTTACACCTGCAGAACCTACTAACTCATTTACTACAACATCGCCAAGCTGCATGGAAGTATGAAACGGCATTTCAATGGACTCTCATTGTCCTTCCAGAACCTGTCCTGCAGTTGGGCACATCTYGTTTTCCAGCAAGGTGTCATAGTTCACCAACTGCATTGGAATTTAGGAAACCCCATGCAAATTGCAACTGCCTCTTCTTTCTCAGTGCAGAAGGGATGCTGTAAATTACAAAAGTCATTCCAACAGTCAAACAGGACTGAAAATAGAAGAATGTTTAATCTCAACCTCCCTGACTGTTCTTCCTGCAAAAAGCAATASATGTTTTCAGAGGAGTCACTCAAGAGCACACAGACACAGTTGTTCTGCAGTTCCTAAATGTAGGGAACACAAAGAAATCTTGTAAACTTTCACAGGAAAGCCTGTCAAGTTTATGTGAATACACAGTGATAAACCTATCTTCTGGGGCTTTATTTATCGCTTTTCAATGAAACACTGCAGACAATAGTTGATTACCTGATTAGTTTCTTCTACTTATGATGAATTAATCAAGTCTAYTGATCAATCAAGATTCTTTCCAAATCTTCAAGTTATCCAGTGCAATTTGTTTAATTTAGGTAAGTCATTGTTCAATACTTGAAATAAAAGTGAAGAGTTATGTTTCACTTCATTCTTACCAGTAATGCATACGAAGCACAGACACTATGAAATCCATAATAGAAAGCTGCAAATTGTTTGTAGATCGATTTATTGAGAAGAAAATCAACATAGAGCTGCACATATTCTAAAAAGAAAAAATTATTTTACTACATTATAATAACAAATCAATCACTTGTTCTGCTCTCTAAAATTGTAATGAATTATGAAAAATGAGTGCATTTTATTTTAGATACCATTAWATTGGTAGGCATGACAGAAAGGACTACGGCCATTTAATTTTCACGTTTTGTTAATGAAAACCTAGGCTTATATCAAAAGAAGGAAAAGGACAAACTTTAATCTGCAAAGTATGTGCAGTTAATAYGCATTGAAGTACCTTTTCTATTCCGATTTGTGACTGGAATTTTATCTCCATTTGGCTTTAAGTTGTAAGATTTTATAACACCAAATTCTTCCTGAAAAACCTACAGAAAAAGATGAGTCAAAGTCAGCACTGAAATAAATTCATACTCTCACAAATTATAGAGCTTGTACTATGTCATGTATTTCCTCTCTCTCTTCAGCACATTCTGTAATTCTGAGGGTTGTGAGGTTTTTACAGGTTAAATATTACAATTTTCAACAAATTACTCAGGAAATTGGTATTCAAAGAAGAAAATTCGACCCTGTTACATACTGGCATGTCAAACTGACCTGCAGTCTCTGRAGCCACAGAGTTTTCCATATAAAATAACAATCTAGGAATAGCAAACACAATTAAGAAGGTATTTGTTCTGCTGTAGTTCACCTAGGAACTAAAYACCACCAATATGAAATTTCATTAACTAGTATGTGTGTTCTGAAACAATGAATAAACGAAAAAGACTTTCTTGACTGAAATAGCAGTTTCRGGGAAAACTGTAACAGGGCAGGGAAAATTATAACAACTCGAACAGGCTATTGCTGAAGTGAGATTTCCTGGACAAACTGCATAGAACAACCAAGTAAGCTTGGACTGTTTTCTGGGTTAGACACTGATTGCAAGGAGGTGGTGGTGTCAGGGAAAGCAAAGAGCTGGAAATGCACCAGCAGCTGSCCAAGTGACCCTGGCAGTGAGCACTGGGATCCACCTCCACTGTCAGGGAACAACACTCAGAGTCCCATCACGAAGACAGCCACTGCACACCCAGAAGGCCCAGGCAGGGCTGATCTCTGTGCAGTTATGTGCCAAACAAYCAGCAATCACACAGTAATAAGCCACTCCACTGCCACTCTAACATTGGGAAAAATCACTGAATGAGTTTGAGAAGCACTTATAGTTGAGCATTTAATGACCTGAAAGGTTGAGTAAAAATCCTCTTCGACATTGCCTTCATAGGATAGGAGTTCATTTAGTCCATGCGCCAACTCCTACAATATGAGTARAACACCTTTAGTAAATCTACAAAACTGAGTGATGCACTTTGCAAGGATGTGCCARAAGCAGTTTTACACAAAAGTATATTGAAAAAAACTGTATATTTAAAATGCACACTATGCTAGGAAAAAAACCCGCGATTTTCTGTTTTCAGCAGAAGAAAAGGAGAATTTATCAGCCTGTGCTGAAAAGAGAGCTGCTTTCAAACAATTTATAACTCAAGCACTAKACACAAATATAACAGGTTTTATATCTGTTTATATCTGAAATAAATTTCACCTCTTAAAATTTAATACTTACAGGCATAATCTGAAACAGGTCCTCTAGTGTGACACCACAGATGCCTACAAGTGTGTTRTGATCACAGGGAACAATGGGAGGACTCAATAATTTCTTGTAACAGCAAGGTGGAAAACGAATATCCAAGGTGATGCTGTTATATACAGCAAGTCCCATAAGCTATATATGTCAAATGTTAAGGGCAAATCTGACACATCCTTATTATAGTTAGTATTCTTGTAGCTTGGAAAAAAATACTTAAAGATTCATGCTCAACAGAAGGAATGGAAATTATTTCATCTTTCTGGACTGAAAATTTTAAATGAAGTTTTGCATTACAATTAAGCAGCAATTAACATGGTCAAATGATGCACATTAACAGAATGCTTGAGAATCTTCTTCATAATATTCTATACAAGCATTTCTACAATAAATTTTTCCAAAGTACTGTTATGAAAAAAGAGGAAGMTAGATATGTATATTCTAGTGAGAGCTCCATAAAGCAGTGTTTCTTTTCAATAAATCTAAAWGCATAAAGACCAACCTGCACTGGTACTACAGCTCATCCATTAGCACAAATAAGTGAATCCCAAGAAACAAATTTGAAACCATACCAATTCAACTTCTCACTAGAATAGAACACTTCTGTTAGAAAAGACCTACAAACATCATGTGATCCAACTGCAACCAGTAAAGGGAGACACTATTACCTCATTAACTCAGTGGAGTTATAAGCATATACTATCTAAATAATTTGTCTGAGATCTTTATATATAAGCACAACAGAAAATCTAGAAAATAAACTTGTGACCAAAATAGCATGTGGCTTCCATTTTGTAATAAAAAAGCAAGAAACCACACAGTGCTCAACACAGACTTATAGGAAGTATTAATGACACAGGCACATTGATGTTCACTGAAAGGAATTCAGAGGCTTTTAGTACATAAAAAATTACAACTCATACACAAAAAAGTTACATGTTTAATACTGACTTAGCATTTCTGACTGTAAAATGTACTGTGTGCTCACATACCACCATTATTTTCCTATTTTTAGTTCACTTACCTGAATGATATTAAAGAAAATATATTTGAAATGGAATTCATATGTGTATACAACCTTTGAAGTAGCTTTAGCCCGTGCCTTATTTCATCCCCACATCAGTTCATCGAATGGCTGTCGTTTGGCACATTCTACTGGACATAAAAGGATACAGCTCCAACCAGTCGGAACTCCGAATAGTTATCACATTTAAAGCTGCTGAACCAATGGCAGTTTGAGTCYTTGTGGTAGGTGAACATGCCTGCAGAACAGTAATGTGGCCCTTGAAAATCCTGAACTTTGTAAGAAGCCCTACAGAGCTTCATCTTTCTTACCCATGCACCCATAGAAGTGCTCCTGGGGGTGCCCATATCCCCGTGCAAGCTCTCAGGACTCTGCTCCCACCCAGAACAGGCGCTTGGGAAGGAGCACCAAGGGCAGTGCCAAGCCTGGAGCAGGCTCAAGCCCACCAGTCCTGCTGGGTGYTGGTGCAACACATTCTTCAGGATAATAATTCTTCATGGGATAATCTGGACTGTCTCTGTGCAATCTGTTTCTTCATTGCACTTCAGCATCTGTGCTGCCATAAACATTAACTGTCTAACCAAAAATTTACTTACTGAAATGTAAACCCACTTACTTCCTTTCTTCCTGGGACAATAGCAGATGACAATCCCTAAAAATGCTGGCATGAATCCCATGAGACAGACACCAGAACCTTTACCTTCTTAGAATAGAAAGCTGTAAATGGTTTATGTTATACACACACACACACTAGCAGCAAAGGGGTATGTTTCATATTTTCTGTCAAAAAATCACACTAGAAAAGTTAAAAAAGCCCCAAACCACATGTACCCTAAAAAAAGGCACTCATGGGTCTAAATGACAAGCTAGATCCTACTGAAATCATGAGTATAGATGAGTTTGACTGCTATTTGCATCAGATACGGAACATTCTGTTTTAAAGAGTGACASAAAGTAAAAACCTACATAATGAAAGCAGATAACAGCTCTAAAATGCCTAGGAAGTATTGCTTAGAGAAGCAAGACACACTCACATAAGCGTGCTCTAACGCAGAAATAAACTGGATAAAACATGATGACCTGTTTTAGTTTGTTGGGATTGAATGGGCCAAGTTTATTATTGTTTCCATGGTCTGTACAAACCATAGCACTCAATAGTTCTAAGCACATTTTGTATGCAATAGCTCACTGCAGCTCTGTTAGAAGATAAAGTTGTGAAAAATAATATTTAAATGAKAAAAAAATCAAATTATTTTTGATAAAAAGAAAAAGAATGAAAATCCAATTTGTTTCAGGGACATCTAGTTCTTACGACAAATTATAGGCAAAAACCTGCCTTCACCTTCGACCCCCCACTCTCCTGAACAATTTAACTTCATCTTTTGAACTCTAGCTCAAAAAGGTGCTCATCACAARRAGTTTAGACACTGCCATTACCAGARGAAACAGAACAGCTGCATGTAAGGTTCACATACTGAAAGATCATAGGGATGCTGGAACCAAATAGGTTTTGAATCCCATTTATTAATGGTTCACACCAAGATAAAGAAAGCATYGTGAAACACATAGGCAAGCAGACAGCTGAGTTAATTAAGAGTTTTAAAATTCCAGAACTTAAACCTTAAGAATCAGCTAACCTGGAAAGGGTAATAACAGTGATATTTTCCCTTCCAAGTTTCTGACACATTATTTGCAACTTAAACATTGAAGACARCAGAGGATACAGTCCCTTTCCAAGGGACAAGAATATTTCTGAACTCCTCCYACACTTGTCTGATAGTCGTAACAATGAAAAAATTTGCACTTTAAAGAAAGGAAGCCTGCCAGAGATGGTGAAAAAATAAATTACTCTGAATGTTTCCAAACTCATCAGTTACCAGGCTCTGCTGACAGCATTTTTACTAACTGTCAAACTTACAGAACACTTTCTGCAAGAGAAATTGTTTTCTATTAAGGTTGSTATTACCAATGTCATGTCGCCACACAGACCCCTTTTTAGTAGAAAAATGGCTACAGGCAAATAGCAATCTCAGCAGGTATGAGGACATATTTATGTTTTAAAATTCTATACCTCTAGAAAGAGTCCTGTACACAACAAAGGACCATGAATTTAGGGGACATGAACACTTCCAGGCAAAGACAGACAAGTCTTGCATTCTGCCAGTGACTATCAGGTGTTATGCTCAAGTCCCTGGAAATCAGTTTCAAAGCCATTCTGGCAACACTTTACCCACAAAGTCATCAGTAATGTATCCATGCCTAGAGGAAGTTCATTAGAGTGGTGCATAAGACTCATCCAGATCCATCTACATCACTATAAAACAGGTAGAAGGAATTGCTTGTTTATGACAGCTCATTCATGTCTTACAATCTTCTATATACTCAAAATATCTTTTTTTTTTTTTTTTTTTTTTTTTTTTTTCCCCTCAACCATTGTGCTACTTTAGGCTGGGATAATTTCCTCAGTAGCCAATAGCTAGTATAGCTAGTACAAGGCTGTGTTTTGGATTTGTGCTGAAAACAGTATCTATAATATAAAGACCTTTCCATTATTGCAGAGTAGTGCTTACACAGAGTCCAAACAAATTCTCAGAAATTATTTAAGAATATTTATGAGGACTCACCATAATCTGGGTGAAAAATCTGTCGAATCAGAAGAAGAAACCATTCTTTTGTTAGGCCCCCCATATCAAGACCAGCTTCCCCTACAAATGTGACTTTTAACTTCTTTTTCAGATCTGCCTTCTTCCTTGCTAGCTATTGTGAAATAGRTAGAGAAGAAGAAAAAGGAGATTTAACATATTATCACTATTGCTAACCATAGAGAACACACTTCTGCCTCTACCACTCTTGCTTTGTTTAAAATCTTATTTTGCATAATTTTATACAAATAGGTCAAAACTATATTAAAACAATAACTGAATTGCAGAAGCAAGACAATTATRACTACTTGACACCATCAACTACTTTGCACATGGTATCGCTCTCTGGGCTTGAAGTTAGTTGGTGTACAAATAGACTTAATGAGCACTTAGATACAGAGAATTGAGTCTGTCTRGAATATTTCAGACCTATGTAATTTTTTACCTTTTACATCAGATGTTCTACTGGGAAGAAATGACAAATTAAGAAAGGAATTAGACATAATTGCACATAATTTGGAAATATTTAGAAATAAGGAAGTAAGCTAACACTGTCAGTATTTGGATACCATTTGGTTCTGTGTAAGGTGCCTGCCAGAAAGTATCAGCTGCTTTTACAGCTGTTTTTCAGACAATGATAACAAGCTCTTTTCATTGCTTTGTCCTAAGAGACAGCATTTCATCCAGGTACACAAAAAACCTGCAAAGCATTAGATTACAGCCTTTTACAATTAACAGTGATCTTTCAGATTGAGTCCCTAAACAAGTTTTCTTTAAACTCTTAACTACTGTCCAGCTCCAGAGGAAGTTTTTAAAMCACTTAGGAATATGCATGTGCTAAAATAATCTTCATGTTGTTAGCTGCTCATGTAAACTCATGTTACACAAATTTTATAACTAYAGGTATGTGTGTTATGTGAAACAAGTTATTCATTAGCTGAAGTGATTTTCCTTTGCAAATTATTTTTTAAAATTTGAAATACAAGTAAGACATCTTCCCCCTCCACCTGCCATGCCCCACAATTTTGAGAATATGAATATACAATACATTCTTACTCATCTCTGAGATGGGTASAAGAAAACATCAGAAATAAATAGGTGAATATTTTGACTAAAAACTTTTGAAGTTGCTCTTGTTTATTTTAGTGTGRTAAAAGAAAAACTACAATGCCTGAGAATGCAATATTACCACTCACATTTCTTCCGTCTTAGGAGAAAAGGCCTAAGAAAAGGCCAAAATAGGCAGGTTTTAATATAAGAAAATAAAGTTTAAACTTACATTTTCTGACATGAGCAATCAAATTTGTTTGATGTTGCTTTCACTACCTTGACTTAGTTTTCAGTATCACSAGGCTGTTCTCAATGTTGAGACAGAGAGGGGACTAAATTTCATTAAGTAATGATRATTAGCAAGGTTCAATGGATACTGAAGAATTGCCCACTTTATTGGCACTTAAATGTRCCATTTCTAAAAAATGAAAATTTACATTCAGGAGGAATTAACTAAAATCAAGATAAGAATTTAAGAAAAGAAAGCCCAAAATTATTCTTATAGGATAGAGAAGGAAAAGAATAAAAATATTCCAAGAATTAGAACAGAACAACCTCATTAGTGATTAGTCACATACTATTCATGGTGCTATCATGGACTCAAGTCCTACACAACCTGATAATTGTGCACTCTATTTTTAACACAAAAATTACAAATACAAATACGGACCATGTGCAAGCATGTATGTTTATTATGGGCTTAGCTATGGAGCACTATAAGCACAGGAAATTAATTTCAAAATGTCTAACCCAACCTGTTCTGCAGCACTGAAATTTTAACAGTAACTAAGTTCTTTTTATTTAGTAATATGTAGAGATATTCCCAATCTGTTAGAGCAAAAGTTACTTATTAAACTGAAATCTAACTTCAATAGCTACTCTGCAGCMACACTAAGTTCAATTATATTTTTTTGTTACCTCATCAAGTGAATCACTAACGAGGTGTGTCCTCCTCACTTTCACGTTCAGGAATAACATATTCATGTCAGGCTTCTGTCTGCGAGAGACTTTATCCACAAGGCTTTGCTATTTGATTGAAAAAGAAACATCATACATGCAGTATCTTCATTTAAAAAAAGGTGTCACACTTGTGTAACTATGAAAAGTTCTCAGTATCTTGCATTAAAGACATTTCCCTRACATCATAGCTGCCTCAGTATCTTCTAAGAAATAAAGAGCAATTTTTTTCCCACTGCAGATATCATTTACACTATATTTGAACAAACTTAGTGGGAAGTTTAACAAGAAGGTGGCAATTGTGCAACAATTTTTTTGACTTCCCATATTGTTAAAAATATACCCATAAGATTCTGGAAGCTGGCTTGTGCTTTAATTAGCAATTCACAAGGCATATCCAGCAAGACTGGAATGGATAGTGCTGGTGCTGCCACACAGCACGGAGGAAAAGAGAATCACCTATCACCTGTAGATAACTATCACTGAGGGAGGCAGACAGTGCCTCTTTCCAAGCAGAAGAGGCTGCCCAGAAGCAGTACCTCTTTCACARCCTGAAAGTATACAGTTGAATCTTGGTCTTCCATGAAAACACACCTTCATAGAATAAAATACAAAACAGTCCAAAATTCGAATGGAATTTTTCTTCCTTAATAATTTTGTTAATTTAACAYGTGAGTCACATTATGCTGGTTTCTTAAAAGAGGAAAAAGGAAGTCAATTACTCTTTCTCACCAACACTGTTATCTATAAGGATCCTGAAGCTAAGTACACAAAAATTAAAAAGTGCTGAGAGAATCCAGCATGGRCATTTGTAAACTATTCAGAGTAAAATGGTTTAAGTTCTTTTTCAGGGTAGACAGAAATATCAGAAGTTGTAATGACAGCTCACATGTAACTTATAAAATACCAGTGAATGAGACACAAACATTTATTATTAACTTACCCGTGCAATACTTATCATTTGCTGTTCTGAGTCCCTTTGAATAATAACTTTTTTTGCTGCTATAGAAATAATAAATGGGTATTGACAGAAAGAAAACCTAGTAAGAGAAAAGAAGATAAAATATTTTCTTCTAGCATCTAGAATATTTAAGAACATAGGAGTGAATTATCATTGAGTAACTAATCCCTCCACTGACAATTTGCAAATAGCTGCTGKTTTTTTCACTTTCTATACAGAGATACTTGATTCAATAAAACAAACTGTTATTTGCAAATATTGCTAGAAACTGTAATTACTTATCTTTTGTCATTTGGGTTTTGTGTGGTTTGTTTTGTCTACTTGTTTTTTTTTTCCTTCCCAAGTAGAATATCAGGTATCAGACAGAAGCTTAGCCTGAAATACCTGATTCAGTGGAGCAAATTATGGTCTCCAAGTTTTCCCCAACTGCTGCTAAAGGCAAGGAAAATGCCTATGAATGTATTGGAGGCTRTAATATGTTTGTACTAAGACACAGTTAGAACTCCATGCCAATAATTAATAAACCTAATTTATTACCATCATCCATATTTTATRCCTTTTCTCCAGTTTGCAAAGTCAGAGTGAGATTTATTCCAGTCAATCTCACATCCATGCAGTAGCAACTAAGTAGCAGCTACAATATGTTTTTCCTAATAAAATACAGTATTTAATATGGATATATATACACATACATTGTATGCACATCATATATACAGACACTGTGTAGATATATACATTAATATTGATACACATAGTGTAGATAGAGTGCTTTGAAGTAGTACTCAACAAGAAACAACCAGTTATTCCTCATACCTGTGAGAATTCCCACAGCATTGCCAGTTATGATATTCTTCCATAAGATCAATATGATCAAGTGTAGAATTATAGAAATCCGTATATGAAATAATAGGAGGGCTAATGAGACTATTTGCAGCATCTACAAAGAAAACACAAAAGCCTTTTAAAATAATGCCTGGATTCTGCACATCTCAGCATCATGAGCACCAGTGATCTCAGAAACCATAAGCCACATCTAAATTAATACTAAAAATTTAATAATTTGGCTACAGAACTTAGCTCAGTCTTAGCTACAGAATCATAGCTACATTGTAAYACCATAGGACATCACATTAATTACTGCAGAAAACACTAAATCCCTAACTCAGCCCATTCTCTGACAAGTGAGCTTCAGTTTCATTCTTCAGGCTTCCTTATTGACATACACTAAATTAAGATTTCACAGATAAAGGATGCTATGTTCTGCTGAAATTTGTGAAAAAGCAGTTTGATAAATGAAGGTGTTTAAAAATACCTATATAATTTCAAGCAGCTGTGGCTATATCATCTACCTTTTTTCCAGGATACCAACTAGACCTACACAAAAATGAAGTACTTGACCCAGGGAAAAACATCAATTCACATTTAAGCTATCATTACATTCATATAATGTATGTCAAACTGCTAATAAATCTTCTCTATTTACACTTCAGCATAATTTAATTTTGGTCAGACACAAAGCAGTGTCTTGATCTACAAAATAGCTCTTTTTCCAGAAWTAAAGAACTAGTAACACTTTGACAGATGACTATAAAACACACATCTTGGTTTTAAATACAGGTGTGCTTATGTGCCTAACTCTGGACAGGCAGGACAGTGCAGAATACTTTTAAGTTTTAAATTGATAATGAACACACATTGATTGAGATATTAATTTTCAATTGGTTGTTTTTTTCTCCTAAAAAGGACAAAGTGAGTGCTCTAATTACTGGCAGCAGTCGAGGAGGTTTATATTTGCAGTAGTCAAATTTGCTGTGCTCTGTGTTGAACTGAGCAGGGATTTACTTTTTTTAAGCTGTAGTTTTGGATATGAGAGGCACATGCATTGCTTAACTTCCTTCAGATACTAAATATCTGTAGGTATCTGAGGTATCTGAGGTAGGTGAGTTACAGAAGAAATTCTGGCAGCTACACATTTAAAACCATTTCTTTTATAAATCTAAGGGAAACCTTCACCATTGGTTACTTCTGTGGATTTCTGTTTGAATGACCTTCAGTAATTGTCACATGAAAACTATGTGTACTAAATATCCTCTACTGAAAAACAATTAGGAAGACTGACCAAAGAAAGACTCTGTTACTTACTACTTTTTACCATTTTATTGTAGTTTGTGCTGTGCCACCATCATTGTCAGTCTCCCCAGAAGAGAAGCAGTAAAAACCACCCTCTTGCAATATGCGTGTGCATATACATATATAAAAAACAAACTTTATATACACACACAAATGTACACATAAAAACATATAAATGCATACAGAGTTCAAGAAAAATACCTACTAAATAAAGCCAGGACTTTTGTTGCTGATGGAATCCACCAGGTACATTTCACCATTGGTGGAAACTCTTCAGGTTTTGCAGGGAACAGCCGTAAAGAAATAAATTGCAGTAACCTGTCCACCACCTGCTTGAACCTCCTCTGTGAAATCCTACAACAGACATGCTGCATTTACTCTCATGTAAATGACCACTCTCTGCACTAGAGTTTATGTTATCAAATGTCAGTGCTTTTTTAAAAAATGGTTTTCAATTCTTTTTTTAATTTAAATTTTAAAACTTGTAGAAGTTTTTTTTTAATACTCTCTTGTCCTGCTCACAAAAACAAAATTCCAAATATAAAGTTTGAAGAAGCATGCTTTTAAATATTGACACATGGTAGTTCTCTTCAGTGCACCCCTAACTATGTTCTGTAAGTCTGTGAAAAAAAAAACAAACCAATAGAATCATTATCTGTTCTTGACTTATAGTAAGCTAATCAAAAATCCTCATCTATTTCATTCCACACTTATTACTGAGGAGTTTTGATTTTTTTATTTGGGTCCTTYTAAATAAAAAGTGGAATATGCTTCATAGGTTTGTGACAAGTGCATATTTTAAATTACATGCTGCACCACTTCCATAATAGCACAACAATACACATATATGTGTAGGCAGGCTAAAATAGCCTTTTCTAAATGAGTGCTCTCTTATTTTAATGGTTTTCATATCTAATATATGCTTTAAGACTAAAAACATTGATATGCGTATTGCATCCTTAACCAAGAGCAGAAACCTGATTTGTAAAAGCAGTTCAAATTAAGTAATATTTTACCACCATTTTAAGCAAAACTGAACATAGGGAGGCGGAGGGAAATTGAATTACCATCCTTGCAGAGAAGAAAATCCTTAATTAAGACTCCCTAGGAGAATGGAAATYGTGAATATGGCCAAACTGTTTTTTTTACTTCAAACTGAACTTTTTGCACAGTCAGTACAAGGAAAGCAATCTGAATCCCAACTTATGAGCTGCTCTTTGGGCAGTTACCCCCATATGACTTTATTAGGAGGCACTATTACAGTTATTTCAATTAAATACAAACTTAATGCTCTAACCACACTCTCTCACCACCTCTATTACACTAGGAAGCAAGGACGCTAGTTTCTCTGTGATTTCTGTACMGTATAGTAACATTACAGTATCTTTTACAAGTTATACAAGATAAAACTTTATTTAAACAAAGATTATTTGTTTTAATAATACCATATAAACATATAACTAAAAATGTACACACGTTATTTTGTATGTCTTATCAAAAATAAATTATTTTGAAATTAAGGATTTTTTGCATAAATATAATAATTTAAATACATTATATACAGTTTGCATCTATAAATCAGTATCGTTAAGTGGACTATGGTTTTGTTGCTTTCAAAATACATGTGGACAATCTCTTAATTAAATTAACTTCCATATAATTTATAAAACAGTCAACATCAATGGAAATACAGTAACAATTGTAATCCTAGAAATGGAATTTTTAGTGTGGGGATTTGGTTTTTTTTTTACTTTTTAGACCAGTGCACTAGGAAATGATGGTCAGCTTCTGTTAAGGCTGCTATCTGTCTTAGCAAGTGAGCATAGATGACATAAGTAGAAGTGTTACTAAATTGAGGATTCTGAAAAAGATTAAAAAAAGTGTTAGGTTAATAAACTGCATAAAGGGAAAAAAGTCATTAGGATTTTTTCTTATGTTCGTTGTTGCCAGTACAATTACACAGGAAAATAATCCACAAAACAGCTGACAGTAGTAAAACTATGGGAGAAAACTACTCATAACTTCTAGCCAAATAAAAAAATAAACAAGTGCTATATTGTAAAAGTATGACTCTTTTTTTCCCAAAAAGAAAGCCCACAGGTAGCCCAAAGGCAGTACTCAATATTCTGAATTATTCTTTACATTATAACAAAAAAACTACACTCCTCTATGTGATGTGCTTTTCATATCAATAATAAGAATTCTTATMGCTTCTGTCTTATCTGACATCAATCCAAACTAATTTTCTCTCTATTCTACGTGTTCACACATTCCCACATTTCAGCAGGAGATACTGTTTTTAATTCACAGCTAGTATACCACCCCAGAGAAGAAAACTATTGTCTCAAAAAGTTATATTGCCATCTGTTATTCTCAAATAACAGCAGAAACTGCTCCTTGTGTGCAGAGGTGTTATCTACACTGGCAAAATATAAATGGGAAACCTGCTMCAAATGCAAGCCAGCTATGGCAGCAAAGGTAACAGGTGGCCACAGGCAGAGATCAGTCAATGCAGCCAGTCAGACTGGAGAAAATCTGCTAGATAAAATGCAACACTGGAGAAAGTTACAGCAATATCAGAAAGTGCATATACTGAAACTTTCAGAGTTACAACATCCCAATAAAGCAAAGGTAAAATATTTATTCTTTCAACCCACGAAATAAAATGAAACAATTACTTGTCTATTAGTGCATAACTTTAACCTATGCAACCTTTCCCCATCAACTCTCTCTCATTAAGCTCCCRTTCCCACCATGCATTATACCTCTTCCATATTTTAATGCATTCTTACAACAGGAAATCATATGTGAAGTATCTCACCTATACAAACTATCATGTTTGCAYAGTATACTGGTTTACAGATTATAAGTTAATCAGACATATTTACATAAAAATATTGYATTTTTCTTACCTGTAAAAGTATACAGTATGCTCTAAGATCATCTTTTGTTCGTGGCCTATGAATGAATGAAATAATAAACACAACCATATGTATGCATAATTTATAGACATTGGTCCATGATTTCATGACTCTTATTTAATTTTGCTTTGCCAGTATCTGTAGAATACTATCTTTAAAATCCTCACTGCTCAAAAATGGAAAAGGACACTTACAGATTCTGACAATTCTCTAAAGGCAGCAGRCTATTTATCATGTTTCTTTAAAACATGAGAGAATGAAAAAGGTCAGAATTGAAGAGTCACAGGTGTTTGGAAGTGGGAATTCCACATTATTGTCTACGTCAAGTGACACCACAGAGGAGTTTCCTTGTCCTTCTTTCATATTTCCTACAAGAATTCTCCATTCACTTCTACCACTGCAGCCTCTGCACTTCTTTATGTTTATCAAGGCTTTTTAGATAACCACAAGTACACAGACAGCAACAGAAACAGCAGAAAAAGCAGTGTAGTTGGAGAAAGGGTAGTCAAGACCTGGGGCACACGTGAGTCACAACAAGCCACTGTCTCTTGCWATATCTTTTTATGAATTACACTATGCATTCTCACTTCTATTACTTCATGCTAAGATGCTGTTATCTCCAAAAACCCCTCCTGCTTTTTGGCTATCCCATTCTGCATCCTGCACTGCTCTTTCTGTGGGGCTGCCACAGAGGAACAGCATTTGTGAAGCAAACTGTGGATCAGAGAATGGTCCTAGTTGCTGTTGTGGAGTGGACAGTATGTTTTACCCTTAGTTAAGTTCCTTAACTCATCTCGCAGTTAAGATGTCCAAACAACAAGCGACTGAGGGTATGGATCTGCCTCTCAGAGAGTAAATATCAGTTCACAGAGTTCAAGATGTGTTTCAGCAGATTCGCCGAAAGAAATKAAGTTCTCATGGGCTCCAAACAAATTGCATCACAACATTTTCTTTGTCTAAAACAATGAAGACAAAACATATCGCAGATATAAGTTCTGAAACAGCACTGATGCAAGCATTTATTATAATTACCCTGTCCATTCTTGTAGCAGACCATTAATTATTCCTTTTAGGACTGACTTCTGAACATCTTGAGGCTATGAGAAAAGGGGAGAAAAAAAATCATATCCAAAGTAATTATACATATTCAATACAAGATATTGTACAAACAAGCAAGTTTACTCTGTTTGTGCTTCAAGACAGCTAAGAAATCTGCTGAGCTCCTAAGCTTCCTCCTCACAGATATACTAGCTGAGGTCTGGGATTGTGCCAACATTTAAACCAACTTACACACAGTAAATATTCCCGTCTTCTGCATACTAGGCACAGAACCTACTTTTTACTTTCCCCATCCTCACATAYTCTTTATTTTCCATCACGCATTGTCCCATCACAATCATGTAATATCTTAAAGAWATGTGATCTTTAAGATCCACCACAATATAAACTGTGCTTTACTAGCAGGAAAAATTTCCTTCTCTTTTACTAGAGCAGCTGTCATGATTCTATGGCAATGCTCATGGGATCATTTAAAGTATGTTTTGAGAGATTCTTCAGAAATCGTGCCTATCTAGGAAAAACTTTTGGTATAAATGGTACAAAATATGAATTCTTTTTTTCTACTTACAGTATTTAATAAGGCATCATAGACAACATTCACAAATTTTGCATCGATTCCAGAGTCCTCAATGGTATTAAAYTGAGAATTGGCATCTTTCTGTAAGTTAGATGAGACACGAAGCATTTTGAATATTTTATAGCTRCCTTTGAAAACAATAGCTCAATTTGCAAGCTTAGGAAAACATGTTCAGATATCAGTATTTTCCTTATCAAAATATAAGAATATAAGTTTATTTAATTAGTATGTTAAAAATGAAACAAAACAATAGTAATGCTACACATACTCATATTCTCATTCTAATTTAAAAATGTAAGAGGGTTTCATATAATGAATTACACTGAATTTTCACCTTTCATCTTTGTAATTGATCCATCATCAGATAAAGGCAACAAAATTTTAAGCATTCAATATTTGTTAAATAACTAAAAGTCACAGGTTATTTTGTCCAMGCTCAGGCGCTACCATCCATATGAAATATCATAAGCACATTTTGCTCTATAATAGGCAGGAAATAATAATTTAGCATGAACTCAGAAACATAAATAACTGTTCCCTAGRAAAACCAAGGATGCCATCATAACACATGAACAGCTATAACAGAGCCCGTATCACACCTTTTTTTAGGGATAGGGAATTTCTGTTTCCAGACTTGCCTGGGCCTCCGCATTTGCTTGGAGGTTTTAAAACTGTAATTTGTGCAGGAAGTACCTACACAGTCACAGTATCACAAAACAAACTACATATTGGAATTTTAAAGCTTCACAAACACAAAACTGCTAAAACTGGAATCAATAAATCAATGCAAGAACAGATTGTTTAAAAAAGACAGGTGAGGTCATGACAAAATGACCTTAGTGGCCTTGAATATCTGGCTGCAAGCCTTTAGCTGATGTTTTTATAAATATTTTGAAGCTACAAAGCACTGTTATTACTAAATAGTATTAGGAATTATTTTCTACCTTAAATGCAGCATTTATCTCCAAGAAAGAATCAAAAGTTGTAGAATAAAAAGAATGTACAGCTTTCCAATCTCCCGATGCCTTCGACTTTTCCACATCATCCCTAGAAAACAATATATTCAAATACTGGTAATGGTTTGATCTTTCCAGCCACTTAGAAAATGTTACTTTCAAATGCACTGCACCTTTAAACTTTTATCACTAAGCACACTTAGAAGACAGAAAGGTATAATATCTGTATCTTTCTAACATCTTCTTTGTCATTTAATGATCATGGTATTATAAGAGAACAAAAGCATAGTTTGTGTTTGATACACCTGAGCAATGTCTTTTATTCAAAATGTTAATTCACAATGTCACAGTTCAGTATGTTAGGACAAATAATTAGCAGAACAGAACAGAATTAAGCTGCAGCTACACTGACTTGATAAAATTTCTCTGAGTAGTTTATTTAAGTATGAAGGCTCCTAARTGACTCAAATTCACTAGAATTTCTACAAAATTTCACTTCTTTTAAAAATCTTTCAAATAGAACTTAATCTTAGGCACATGACAAAGTCATCACTGGTGACAGTCAACATCGTTTCACTAAGGGCCAATTACAYCTGACAAATTTGGTGGCATTCTACAGCTCTGGTGGATGACAAGAAGAATGACTGATACCATCTACTTGGACTTGTGCAAGGCCTTCCCCTGGAAGCTGCTTCCTCTTGCTTTGCTGTAAATGGTGTAACAAATCCTCAGCATGGGGAGACTGAAACCCAGCTCAGCTCAGGGAGCAGCTGCCAGATCCAGCTGAGAAGGAACTAACYCTGCCTGAGGATGGCAATCAGGGGAGAGGGGAGATGGGAAATTGAGGGGTGGTAAGGGCTCACAGCTGGGGATTCAAAGGGACAGGACAATTGCTAATGRTTTTAACCTGCAGAAGGCTTGATTTAGATTAGATACAAACAAGTTTTTTTACCATGAGAGTGGTGAAACATTGCCACAAGTTGACCAGAGCCAATGGTTAATAGATACAAAAATCTGAACATGGAAAAAAATTGAGCTCTTCAGTTCACCTGAATACCAGCAAAGGATCATCTCACTGCAAATTTTCCTTAACACCTCTTTCCTTTCCCACCACATACACACTGAATAACTAAAAAGCATTCCTTTTCCTCACTGGGAGCACAAAATATCAAACATGGAAGAGAGACKTAATTGCCAGCATAACCAAAACACCTAAGACTACAAGGGATTTGCCTGCCTACAGTAAGCCATGCAAACAGCACATTCATTACATTTCTAATTCTGAAGTATATGCTTTGCCATTTTCTGTGTGAAGCAACACTTCAAGCTAGAAAAAGAATTTTGAAAATTTTCACAGTAACAGAGTTATCAATCCCACCATCCTAACCAGACTAACTACTYGTCAGTCTTATTGAAACTTTTTCCTCATCTGAGATTAACAAAACCAAATRCATGAATTAGGTCAAAATGAAAAGAATTTCAAAGCAAGGAAGAAAGTMCACTTTTAGGAATACCAGTATAACTTACTGAAAATCTTTCACGGTTTTGGTTCKAATTGGAAGGGAAGGTTCAGGAGGAGATGGTGCTTTCAGTTCTTGGGGTAACGTATCTATAGACATGCGCTGCTTTTGCCGTACATCGAGGCAAAGAGGTGGCAGGTCTCTCCCTTAAAGGAAAGGTAAAGAAAAATAAATACAATGCATCCAGTTAGTGAAATACAAATAAACAGATACTAGGAAAAACAGAAAACTCAGTGTTYGATTCTAATTCTTTATACAATTATTTTTCTTATGATGTGCACATCCAGACATGATGGAAAAACCGACTAGCTGAAAAAAATAGTAGTGCTGCCCATTATTGTATTTACAATATAGATTGTAAATGTTTAATATACAAACTGGAGCACTGGGGCTCCTTACATATAAGAAAAATCTCAAGCACAACCACATCAAAGTCCAACCATCACACAGAAACAAGACTTCAGTCTGTTTTTCTACATTGYGATATATAATTTTAGCTAGAGCTGACTGTGGATCATCTACAGCTTCCTTAAAGAATCTCTCCAATAAATTAAATGGGAAAAGCAAATTGTTTTTGTCTTACAGAGAYTTAGTGGCAAAACAAAAGCATCTTTGAAAACTTGTCAATAAATTTGGCTGCCTATTCTAGTACAACTGGCAGTGTTTACCATGGTCTTTCTATTCTATTCCCTACTTTCTATTGTTCTGAGAATATTTGATTGGATTAGCATGGCAAGACTTGGCAACAATGCAGCTACTGTGAGAGACAGGGCTGCCTCTGCGTCGGACACAGCTCCAAACCACACCCAGCACGGGCCAAAGCTGAGCCCAGCAGCGACACTGACAGCACCCCTGTGACCATGTATTTAGGAAAGGGTAAGAAAAACTGCACAGCAGCTGACAGGGAAAAAGCATAAAAATAAAAAAGCAGAAAAAAAAACCCAACAAAAAAAAACCTACTCTACAGACACCCATGTGAGTGGAAAAGAAAGGAGGAGGAAGTGCTCCAGGGTCTGGAGCAGAGATCCCCCTGCAGCCAGTGGAGAGCCCATGCCTGAGCAAGGTGCTGGCAGAATTGGAGAGAAGTTGAGACTGAGAACAAGGGAAGGTGTAGTAAGTAGGGAAGGGGAAGGTGTTTTGAGTTTTGCTTTTGTTTTGTTTAACAGGCAATAAATTAATACCCTCAAGTCTGTTCTGCCCATGACAGCAATTGGAAAGTGGACTCCTAGTCTTTATCTCAAMCCATGAACCTTTTAATTTAATTTTCTTCCCATGCCTGTTGAGGAGGGGAAGCAATAGAGCAGCTTCCCCTTGGCAGYCAGCCAAGGTGAACCCACCCACAACATGAAAAAAAATTCCACTGCATTTCAACACTCATTTTACTGACAGTGTCTTCACAAATATCCTCAAAGCACTCTTATAATCTGATTTATACTGCTCATTTTTAAAAGCATTTATATGAATTGGACATATGTTTGGRATAAAAGACACTATATAAACTAAAAGTGTCCTCAAAAGTCAAACGTATTTAATGAAAATCCTCTGTGAATTGTCTAAAGACCTCTCTAAGCTTTTATGAAGATTTGGTTTTCTTAATTAACTAAACATCAAAGTAGTATCACTACTCCACTGCCTACTCCATTTATCACAGCGGGAAACATGCTAAAAAAATCCCACAAATCCAAAAGCAGGTTCTTTTCACWCATGCTCGTGACAAAGACACTGTCACTGTGACTTAACTCAGCCACCATTCATGAGATAAGAGATCAGAACTACCCTCAATCCCCTGARGATGGCAGCAATTACAGATATGGAACCTTGTCCATTCTCACAGCTGGAATTTACACTATTTTAAGAGACGAGTAGTAATTGAAAAAACAAAACAGACACACAGATAATAAATTAATTCAAGACAAGGTGCCAAACAATCCAGCCATGCATATGTTCTGCTATTACAAATCATTCTCTGAAAGCAGGAGGGACTGATTTTGTCTTATTTCTAAGACAAAATGTCTTTTATGTCTAAGAATTTGTCTTATTTCTATACTTGGAGAATAACAAGCTTTTTGATTCCACCCTCATTCTGTCTTCTCAATTTTAAATTGATTAAACATTGAGTTATAACCAGCTGAATACTCTGAAATAATGAAAACAATATTTCTATGTCTCTAGAGGAGACATCTGCTGGCAGACGCTGCTTCTCACTTCAGTAAATTGACGCTTCAGGTGCTAAGCTGGTAACTTGCACCCTGTCAGCAATGTAATTTTCTTTGAAATAAATGCAGTTTAATTTAGATATACTAAAATTCTTTTCTTAATAATATCTTTAACACATATGGTCAACTTCAGTATGTTTTGTCATCATTCAAGTTTATTTGTACATAGATTTCTTTCCTCTGCTGTCAGTAAGGAATACTAATTAAGATCTGTCACATGAGTTTCATTGAGTAGAAACATGARACTTTATGTACTGAGTTGAAAAATGGCCATGACACAATATTGCAAGACAAGAAAAACCAAGAATTTCTGGCTTCTTACCCAGTTAAATCAAATAAAAACATTCAGSAATGCATGACTCCTTTAGTAATGATTAAAAACTTTGGTGAAGAAAATGTCATTGATACAAAGCAGAWTTGAGTAGCCCTGGGAAGTCCAGGGTATATGAATACTGCAGTTATTTTCATGATGACCAACACATCTGCTGGCAGATGAAAATTTTCAAGGTAGATAAAGCAAACAAAACTTGCTTGTATTTGTAAGATTTGAAAAGAACTAGAATAATCTATTTCAYATATAAATTTCACACCAGCTCACTGTTACATTAGAAGACTCATAATATGTGGCAGCTATGCAGCACACAAACATCCCCCGGCTCTTCATGCTGCATTTACCAGCATTAGCTTTTCCACACCTTTGTTTTCAATTAAATCAACTTTCTTTGAACTTGAGCCTGAAGTATTACCAGTAYATGCACATATATACCTACCTACACATAGATAGCACATGTATAGATGCATTTAAAAAACCTCAAACACTAAAACACCAATCAAGCATTATTCCTGAATGCCAGATTAGCAAAAGCAGCATTTTTACCTGATAAATTTGTTTCAATTGTTAATTTCTCCATACAACACAGATATTGCCACAAAATATTTTGAGTCCACCTTCAAATACTACTAAARTAATCTTGTTTTATATAGCAAGGTTGCTCTGATCTTGAAACTACCAGASCATCTGCTCAATTTTACACACTGAGCTCTGTTTCAACAATATATCCTTGACTATAACAAATACTGTCATGCATTAGTGTGGTGAAAATTAACAACTAAGTATTTATAAGGCAGTGATTACAACTGGGACAGCATTATTTCCAGCTAAACTGAGGACACTTCAAGACAGGGTGTTTAGAGCTTACCTTTCTTGCCAGGTACCAAAAAACACCCAAAAAAGTGGAGTGAAGCTTGGGAGAAGCAGATTTCTGGTATGTTATGTAGCAAAGGGAGAATTTACTGGGCATATCCAGCCACTCTGGTTTTCTTTGTGTAGTACAAAATGACTTGAGCAAAACACAAAATCCTGTTTGTAGTATCATTCAAACCTTTCGTGTTTCACTGCCTGCCCTTGTTTTGGAAGCAGAAAGCACCTCTTTACACCACAACAAAAACAGCTTAAAAAAAAAGAAGTCTTGCACTTATGTTTAGTTTTGCAGTACAACTAGCACTGATAAAACATTATTTTAGTAAGAATCTAGAGCTGCAAGTTACAAGTCACCTTTTCCTGCACAACTTTGAAACTGCCAATATTTGTCAATAGTTTTGTTTCAAACTCACACTACTGAGCTCTCTCAATGCAGTCTCTATCGCCTCAAACTCCCTGACTGCTATAAAGCCTTAGTGAACCACAGAACAGTAAGTCTGAAGGGAACTTGTTCAGAGACAAGATCAGTACAAATCTGACAAAAGTTTGCACACTTTTTAATGAAAAATCCCATATTACTGAAATTACATATCCTAGGCCAAAAGCTTAATAAAAATTCCAGGTCCAACCACATCTCATCTAGGCTTCATGTTTCTAGCCTACCATATTAAATACAGAGCTCCACYTTCTACCTTTTCATCAAGTATTGTTATCATAGCACAACAACCTTCCTCCTTACCTTTCAAGCTCTCCCGAACTTGTCAATCGTTGCCTGTGCATTTTATTTTGTGCCATCACTGGCCTTCACCTTCACTGAAAAACACCACCACTCAGCAACTGTCTCCCTTAAAAGCCTTATGCYTGCCTCATTCCCAACATCCTTCAGATGGCAATAAAAAAATTTTTCTCCACAGTTCTGAAAATTTCCAGAGACACTGCCTGATTGCAGCTAGACAWAGAGTATCTGCAGATAGACTACTGAATCAGTATCTTTCTTTAAAACTTCAGACAATTATTTTATCCTCCAGGTCCAGTTGCTTCTTCTTATCTATCTTGTCTTTATGACACAAACTCTACTGAGGATAGGCTAACATATATATCACTGCCTGTACAATGTACAATACAGTGTAATATAATGAAATCTAGATTTCTAGATTTTCTGGCACTACCACAATACAAATATTGGCAGAAAATCTAACACCTTCTTAACTTGGTAACTAAGTAACACAGGTCCTTTTTTCTCTTACCGTTTTTGATGTTGGGCATAACAAGTTGYGTAGGCGAATTTCTGTTTCCGATGTCTTCCTTCTTTTGGTTGATAGTTGTGATGAAGCTGCTGAAAGTGGAAAACTGATTTTTGGCTCCTTCCTCCAAGCCCTGTAATTCAGATGATACTATGCTATAAAGGATTAATACACTACTGCTAGAATAATCTTGCTAGTGAGGTGTTACACATAATTCTTAAATACCTTTTGTCTTGAAATCAGACTGGTAATAACTAAACAAGACATAAACAATGATTCTAGAAGTTCGTTTCAAATTGGATCAGGAAATGTACCATAAAATTTCCTTTCATTACATTAAAAAACTCAAGCACTTATTTGCAGGATATGAAGATATCTTTGGATATATTGTGAGGAAAACACAATACAATTAGAATGCTGTCAATAATATTCTTTCTGTATCCTACTGTCTATCRCTTTTATATTCCTCACTGCATCCAGCTGAGTTTAAACAGATGAAAGTGTCACATATTCCTTTTTCCAAATAGCCCTAATATATTGAAGCAGTTAGACAAATTTCCCAAGATTTGAAATGTGGGGCCAAAAGTCCTAGCCTAATAATAAAATATAAACACTGGCTACCTGGGTAAAACTCCCCAGTGACTCAAAATCGTCAGCATCTGCTGCCACTGAAGGAAGGCCAACCAACAAACATTTGTTAACATAATGCTAAAAGAAACCCTGCTTGAGCACCTGTACRTGCTGTCAACAAGAAGCCTTCACAAGTCTCTGCTAGGAAGTGTTGAGTGCTAATGTGCTTTAACAGTGAACAGAAGTGAAATCACACATCAGACTTCCAAARGATTGTGCCAGTTAGTCTGTTTGACTAATTAGCACTGTGTGCTATAAGATATAGTTATTTACTACACAATTTGCAAAGCAGAGGTAGGATTAAGGGGCTTGCCCAATATGACAGAAGTCTCAYGAAGAATATCTTAATTTTCATCTCAGCTTCAAGTCATCAGTTGATATCAGGAAAAGGCAGAACAACTCAAAAAAGTATACACACTCCTCCACATCATGATTTTCAACCTCACAGTAACCTAAAGACTCATTTGCTTGATATCTGGCATCTGTGCTCTCAGTCAGAAAAAATGTTTCCATGCAAATCAAAACTTGAATTCCCCAAATGAGAATAGATGTTCTAGAATAATTAACGTACTATGCTATCAAATGCTTTAAACCAGTACATTTCCCTTCCCCCTAAAGAGAAATAAATTTGGACTAAGACATGCAGCCAGAGTTCTAAGGAAAGCACTTCCACCACAACATCCTGAAATACCAYCAGGAGGGTAATAACACAGCCCATAAACCTACCACACCACAGAGTACACAAGCTGGTACTCTGCCAGGAATTTTAAATAACTGTGGCACCTACAGCTATCTGTCTATGGMTTATAACTCAGTAAATTATAAATGTGAACAATCAGCAGGACTTCTGGCTTTAAAAATACCAAATTTCAATTTCTAAAATAGGTATTTTTATCAAATTTCAATTTCTATTTCCAAATGTCTTAAATGCAACAAGCATTCCAAAATGAAATGTAATTGCCACTGTAATTTTCAGATTAACATTTCCTTTCAATCTAAAATTTTGAAATATCATTAAGATACTTCTTAAAAATATCCTGGCATGTAACTGGAGAAAAGCAGACCCTGGACAAACATGAATGAMTGAAAAAGAACTTTTGAACAAATCCAGATCTAAGGTTAATCTGCCCTGTCACAAAATATGTGCTCTAGGCAGGAAACCTATGAAGCGCAGGGTAGTCTAATTACAATTGATAAGGAACAGATAGCAGAGATAATTGAGAAAAGGAGTTTTTAATGAAATAAATTATAGTGACAAGCTTTTTGACTGACTTAGCTTTCTAGGTTTTACTCCAGCCATGCCACTGAAATAATGTAGTTGAACAGTTTTTTAAAAGCTTTCTCCTTACCACCTCCCTCAGCAGCAATCATAAATAAAAAAATTTGCATGTCCTCTTCAACTGCMTCATCCTGTTTCAAGTGCAGGTCCAATAATATTAGACAAATATATGGGCAAAGGGTTTATTGGAAGGCCCTGGAGGAATACTGGGAAACTTCATGCTCATTAATGAGAAACTCTGACAACTCCTGAGGGAGCAATCTAGGCCAAGTGCACAGCTCCATGTCTTACTTGAGAATTTTGTAGGGGATCACTGAGCTTCTAGAGCCTAAGAGTCTACAAACACACTGCCATCAAAACCTGAACATCTGCCATCCCCCTCCCACCCACTGTAAGAATAAATATCCTTAGAGGGAGTAAGTGGATCAAAGTAATCTTTAGTCCTGTTTTAAGAGCATATTAATAACTTACAACTCTGCTGGCTTCTTAGTGGAAGTTTTCCAAAACTAGAGGCTAGAGAGGTACTAGCATTATATATAAACTATATTTTCCATTATTGAAGTKAAATGAAATGGTGAAAACAAGTCAAAATGTTTGAAAAGAGCACATACAGACTGCTTTCTGGGAAGAGACAAAATACCATCTAGAAGAGTTTCTTGAAAAGCTTGTAGCCCTAACTGATTACTCAACACTCCTATGCACATGGCAAGCAAAGACTAGTGAGGACTAAAAGATTTTCTTCCCTGTGCACAGAGATGCTGAGGACACTGAGATTACCAAAAGTCAACTGACAATGCAAGAGACTGCACAAGAAGTAGGATTTTCCATTCATAGCTTGAAAGGTGTAACTTTTGACTGATTTTACTTACCGGAATCTCTGTTTGTTCCTTTTTATTAGGGAGCAAATTATTTAGCTTCCCACAAGTTTCTTCCCAGAACCTGAATTCTGACACCCAAACTATCACTCCTTTGGAAATATGTATGACACCTGTCCACAAAACTCTCTTTCTCTCTACCTGTAACATGCTTTTGAACTCCATATACGGCTCCCGGTAAATTCCAGTCCCATCCTGCACTTGACAATCAATCACACTCTGCCAGGTCTGAGCTTCTCTGTAGCAGGTCCACTTAGTTTTTGTCTGTGGCCAACAGTTCAGTGGTACATGACGGCTGTCCAGCTACAAAGAAGTTCTCATTCTTTAAGGCAGTTGGAATTTTACCTGGCTGTCCAGGGACACACACTGGTCATTGGCTGAGCTAAGCCTGACACATTTTAGGCCAGCACTTSTATCTTTATYCTAAGGGACTGGCATTTGCCATTCRAAGTCTRAAGTGGAGATTTTCAAAKGTAAAAATAGCTCCTRGGYACTTGTTCATTASAGACTTCTCCCACCAAAATGGTATTAGAATCACAAGAATAAACATATTTTTGCACATTCTGACAGATTTGCAAAGCTGAAAGTCTTTCAGAACATTGGAACGTTTAGGCAAAACACAAAATTGGCAGATTTTCTSCAAGGAGTTTGCAGTTTGCATACAATTACTTAGTTTAACATTACAATTATTTCCTGACAGTCACAAATATCATATGCTCAATCTTTTCAATTCAAATTATGAATTTAAATAAATGTTAATTTGAATGACAATTTCTCACAAATAAGATACTTACCAAAGATGCTGAACTATAATCTCCTAATCCTGCTACAGGATTAGCAACATTTTTGTTCTGTTGTTGGACTGAAGTAACTTACTGCAAGTTTTAATGTTAAGCTACGTAAGATATTCMACTCATGCCAGGAAAATTTTATGTTTTGTAATATTGTATAGTCAGCAGAAAGAAAATCACAGCTCTGGTATAATTAAAAATCTCAAGATTTCTGAAATGAAGTTATTCTGGCAAACATACTTTCACAATTTTTTTTTCCTATGTTAACTCATTCATCATTTCATCACAATGTTCTGTCATCTTTGCTTCAACACAAAGTAAAAAAAAACGGAAAAGACTTTTTAAGACAAGGTTAAAAATACAAAAGTATTTCCCAGCTACCTCTCTTGCCATTAAGTGTATAAGAGCTGAAACCCTCCACCCCCGAGAACCCTTAATGAACATTCACAAGGCTGCAAACCCTCAGTCATGACTAACCCGGCAGAGCAGACCGTTGTAAAATGTTAACTATAAGTGGATGGAGAATTTATAGCTTCATTATGTCATTGCTTACAGATGCACTTGTTATTTTTAAGAAACTTGAATGAAAGCCTCTCAGCGGAAAGGAACACGAAAGGAAATGAGGATGAAGCTTTCCCCCCTCCCAAATAAAGCGGCAAACCCAGCAAACGAACACGGAGTGGCACAGGCGGGCCCGCGGGCGGCTGCCCGGGCGCTGACGGGACCTACCCCGGCAGCCGCGGTGGACGCCGACGGGTCGGGCGGCAATTTCTCTCCCTCCTTTTCATTTTCCTTTTCTTTTTCCCTCTCCTTCTCCTTTTCTTCTTCTTCTTCCTCCGCTTCGCCGCCCTCCTCGGCTGACGGGGCCGCGGTGCTGCCCTGGCTCAGCTCCGCACCCGGCGGATGCCCCTCGCCGGGGCCGGGGGGCACCTCGGCGGCAGCCGGCGGGCTCTGCAGCGACATGCTCCCGCTCCCGGCCGCCTCTCTCCCCGCGGCAGCCTCTCAGTGCCGCCGGCACCCGAGACCCCGCACGCTCTCCTTCCTCTCCCTCCGTCCCCGAGTCCCTCCGAGGAGCCCCCGCGGGCACCCTCAGCTCCGCTCGGCGCGGGGCCGCCGCGGCACTGCAGCAGCCGCGCTGCTCCCGGGCGGCCACACACCCCCGCACGGCGGGGCGGAGCGGAGCGCAGCGCGGCACAGCCCGGCCGCCCCCGCCGCGGCCCCGGCGAGCAGGGGGAGCGCGGGACGCGGCGCAGCGGAGGCGCCGCCGGAGCCGCTGCCCGGGAGCCCCCCGGGCCGCCGCGCCCCCTACAGACCGCGGGCAGCAGCTGAGGCCGCCGCGCCCGCCATGTTGTTTATAGGCGGCTCATGGAAACGCGCTTGGCGACCGGGGCGCGGCGCGGGGGGAGCGGAGGACACGGCGGCGGAAACTCGGCGGCGCAGGAGCGGGCCCGGGGCTGCGGCTGGGGCTGGGGCTGGCTCCGCGCAGCCGCCCTGCAAGGGGTGTCGGGGCCCGTGTGGGGCACTGACGGGACGAGGAAATTAACGAGTAATAAACAAATACAAACATAAATATATAAATCTGTATAGCTGAGTGAAGGGCCCTCGGGGCGGACACCGCTAGGCGCGGGCAAGCCTCCCTCACACCGAGCCGTGCTGGGTGTTGCTCCGCTGGCGTGGGCTGTGCTGTCAGGGGCACTTCTCACACTGCCCTGTCGCCCCACAACGCATTCCTCGCCGCCTCAGGTCACGCTCCAACGAGAAAACACAGCAATCACCCAAKCATTAATGCTGAAAAAGGCCTTCGAGCAAGTAACACCATGCCCACTTACTGCGAAGGCCTGCACCGAATCATGACATCACTGTGTTAATGAATGTGTGAGCTCGGTGCGGTCTCTGATGCCGGGGGTGTGCAGTTGTGGGTTCTCTCCCTGCATTTGGGGRGGTCTCGGGGAGCCTGAGGCGGTACCCGCTGTCGGAGCCTCAGGGTGGCTCCCTGGGCGTGCTGGAGATTTGCTCTAAGCGTCTGAAGACAAACCATCTTCCGGAGAGGTGCTGTGTTGAACTGGTAGCAATACAACATCTAGACCAGATTKAACACCACATTGGCTGTGGGTACTCACCTGCCCCTTGGCTTGGTGTGTGSAGCTGCCGGAGCCCTGCCGCGAGCGAGGGAGGCACTGTGTATCCCAACCTACATCCAATTTAAATTCTTCAAACTATTAGCTGCCAGGTGAAACGAGTTTCCTTCAGACCACTCTTAATTTTGYGTCTGAAGAAGAGTTTCCCTCCCAGCTTCAGGAACAGAGTGTGCATGGCGTTACAGACCACTTGAGACAAATCTTCAAAATAGTTTTTCAAATGAAGGAAAAGCATGTGATGGTTTTTCTGAGCATTGGCAACTACACAAGTAGCTCCTGCAGGAGCTGTGGGAAAGATCTAAGAGTCATAAAAGCAAAGGCACAATAGGTATTGCAGTGTTGATCTAACACATTGAAAAATTCTTTTCCTTTCTGAAGGAACTGGCAGACCTGGAGTTTTTTAGGTTTTATTAAGAAATGGCTTTGTCTCCTTACCAGTTAAATATGAGATCTGGTTTTCCAAGAAGTTCACTCTCCTCGCTGTGCTTACTTCCCAGTGGTTTTCAGCAGTTTGCATGAATAAGCGGCCTGTTGCACTTAAACAAAGCCCCCCAAACACTCACTCATCTTTTTCCTTTCCATGCCAAGAAATCACATAATGATAGTAATTTCAACAGCTTCAGTACAAGCAGCTTTACACCCAGTGGCAGTCCCCAGCTAGAAATAATTGGCACAACTGTTTTGTGGAGCTCTGCCAGCGTGAAACATGGAAGGATTTGTTTCCTTGAGCCTCCAAAGAGAAATGAAACAAAGAAAAAATTAAATGTAGAAAGGCAAGTATAGAAACAAATTCATATTTTTTTTCAGTTCCATTGAGCTATAAAGGCCTGATTTTTGACATTGTCAAAAACACTGAAATATTTTTCTACCAAGATTATCTCACAAAAAGCTAACATAACATCAAAGACATAAACTTCAATTGTTCGTGCTTTCCTGTGCTAATTGAAGCTGAAGTGCTGCATTGAACTGAACTAATTCAGGTGAATATTTTCATTCATGACAATTRTGAAAATAGGCACAAAAATATTCTTCCTTTTTTTTGTAAAGAGAGCAAAATGACCATATGCTGAAGGAGAAGCAAACACATTTTCCTGCTTCTAACAAATGTAGCATACATCTGGTGATACTGGGAGCAGTGCTGCATGCARTGAGGCAATGCATGTAGACCCTGCAATTTGTTTCCAAATGAACTGGAGTAGTGGGCAATGGAGCAGTGAGAAAAAAARGATAAGACATTCTAGCAGTCAAGATTTGTGCGATATACAACACACAATTTTCAAAACTAAACGGAAGTATGCAATTGCCATTCTACAGACGTCATGAATTTGTTGGCCAGATGGCCTGGGASCCTTGACAAAGGGACAAACACACTCAGTGCCTGTATTTCAAAGGACGCTTTCCTTGATTTTTTTACATCTCTTCTAAGCTGCTTAAAAAGCTTAAATCACAGGGTGCCAGCTACTTCACAGTATTTTTTTGGTGAAAGGGGCAAAGGTAAAGTTCAACTGAGAACTTGCTCATGCCCAATGACACATTGGCTACGTGTACAGTTCTTGCTGTTCCCAGAGGAGTTTGTGGTCTCACCGGACCCCATGCTGRCACACCACACTCAGATAAACATATGCACACTGCAGTAACACCCCTGAATAACTGTGTGGGGCACACAGGCAGGATGTGACYCTGAACAGATTTTCTTGTACGTACGGAAGAACAGTCCTGCCTTAGCAGGTTGTTGACCCTTTTCACTGGAAGAAGACCTTCTCAAYCCCTTATTTTAAAATGCTTCACAAATGTATTTCTTCTATCCAAAGAGTTTGAGTTGTCAGGAAGCGGGGAAAGTCACTGGCACATCTCTGTGCAATGACGTGGCCAGGCACAGACAGCCACTAGGAATGACAGATGGAACCAAAACCAAATGCTAACATTTGTTCACAAATGATTAGTAAACGCTTACAAGTAATAAATACACTCACAGAGACTGGCATTTGGGAGTGATACACAAATGTAAAAAAGAAAAAGGGCGAAATTCCCTGCCTAGTATCGATAYGACAAATATTGATTGGATCTCATGTTTCTCTGCAGTGAGTATTCAAATTCAGCCACAGCCAAAATCACCTCTGGTTTAATTCAGTAACATTACGGGGCAGGTTTGGGCTGTGATGGGATTTTTCCTGGTCCTCAAATGATTTACCATTGTTTGCAATCAAATGGTGTCAAACATCTCTGGTGCAAACTGGTATTTCAGGAACTGGAGTGGCGCACGTCCTTCAGAAAAGGTAGGCTGAATGTACTCCCATTACACACCTGTACTGTGTCTCTTTTATGGAGTAGCACTGTTTCTTTCTCTTCATAMCTTTTGAAGATCTTGTAYACTTCCCAGTACAAAATATTTGGAYCATTTAAAAGATGCGTTCTTTGTGAGATGGACCCTGAGTGGGCACAAGGGGAAGCACAGAATGGCTGAAACATTGAAAAAGGAAGAAAAGGCTGGAGACAACCCATTTCCTTTTTATGGAAGTAGGAGAGAAAGAAACGGTTGGGAGTTTTCCAACWTAGCAGGTTTTCAGCAAAACATTCTGTTTCAACAGAAAGACCTGATTCATTGAAATGGAAATGTTTTACAAAGACGCGTCTTTCTCAATGACCTTTCAGCAGAACKCAGGCAAGATGCCACTGAAATCCACCTGTTACTCTGCCGACTCAGTTGGAGAGCTCACCACTCTTGCCATGTGAATCACGAAGGTTAGAGACAGTGCAGATTCTGGACTCCYGAACTCCTGAGTTGGGTACCCTCCTGTGCCACCTGCACACGTCATCCTTTAGGGAAGATGGAAGCTCATGTCTCCTCAAAAGTCATGACTCTTCTGAGACCGCAGAACCTCAGAGCTTCTAAGAGATGACCCCAGTCTTGTTCATCCCCCCCTATTTGAAGCCATCTGTTTACTTCGAAGTTGGACGAAGGTATAAATTTGAAGAATTTTGTCCAAACGAGTCCACATGATTGTGGATCCATCTGCCACTGCTAACAAGCTAGTCCATTTATATTAATTATTCTTGCTGCAAATTTGAAAATGTCGACCTTGAGCTTGGCTTACTCTTTTAGTCCCTGTTTCATTTGCAAGAGAGAAAAGCTTCTTTAATTCCAGAAGCACATATGCAAGGTGCACTCAAACACTCCTGAATTAAGTCCACATTATTTCCATCATGACTAACAGTAGATGAACTAATCTATGGCTCTCCCTTACTCTTTGGCCATCCTCCAGTACTTGGAAAGTCTAATTAAAAAAAAAAAAAAAAGTTTATAAACATTTATTAAAAAAATAGTGCAAAGAACTCTGATAATTATCTGAGGCATTTACATGCAAGTTGGTTTGTCTTGGCAGACAATTATCTTTCTATTTGGCAAATAGTAAACTTCTGTTGAAGGTATATCATCAGATGGGATGTATCCAGCTTGGGCATTCCTAGTACAGAGAAGAAAGAGGTAATCAGCAGTTTTGTCATATCTGCATCGTTACATTTTCACTTTGGGTCATCACTGACTGGTGTAGTACAACAGCTGCACCAGTCAACTGAAAAAGGCTTTTGGACACTGGTACCTAAGCTATAGGTGATCATCTTGGTTAGTGATTATCTTATTTTTGTCTGCCTGAATAAGGGGAATATTATATTACCTCTTGCCATGGAACAGGACCTTTGAGTTGAAAGAAATCATTAGTCTCTCTTTTAGAAATGCAATGGCTATTTCAGAGGGAGCTTATCTGTGATAACACAGTTTGTACAAATACTGGAAGAAAGATATGGCAAGAGAAACACTCACCAAGGGAAGARTATTCACTTAGCGACCTCTCAACTTTACCAAGGTTTCCATTTCTTCTCTCCAGAAAGCTGGTGTTGGTTATTCAATCTTTAAATTTCAGTTAACTTCACTTAAACTCATACAGAATATAACAGTAGCATGACCTTACACAAGRTATAGCAAGGGATAGACATGAAGGCTGGGAGATTACCCACTACCTTTGTCATGTCTGATCCAGAATTTATTTTTAAATGAGGAGATAGAAGCTGATATTAGAATTTTATCCTATTTCTATTCAAACTGGAAATAAGAAACAAATATGCCATGCTAAAGAAGGTTCAAATGAGGAGGCAGTAATAATGTTTAATTTAGAAAGTAGCGTCTGTATCTTTGTCATTATGTGACCTATAAAATTGTAAAATTTTGTCTGTTAGAATACAGATTTGTTTAGAATGGCTTTGCAAATCTCTGCTTACTTAATGGTTAACAAACGAGTCCAATTTCTTGAAAAAGACAGCGTKCTGGAACTGAAGTGACAGCGAGAGATAGAGTTTAAATGATTTCGATATGCTCCTCCTCTTTGCTAGGGGGAACTGGAGGAACAGAGGGTGCTGGGGAGGCGGCGGTAGCCGGGGCTGCAGCTCCCTCCAGTGCCAGCACGGCGGCTTTTCCAGGGAAGGGGGATGGCCTCGCTGAGAAAGCATTGCGTTCGGCGTTTGGAAATGACTTTCTAGCTCACAGACATGTTTGACATGGTAGAAGTTCCTAGATTTTAAGCTTTCAAGATAATAAATATGAGATAAGATCACATATACAGTGATTTGCAGGAGTATCCTTGAAACTTTTAGGGTAAATGGCGTAGACACCATTAACCCCATAAGTTGGTTTGGGCAGGATTAAAAGCTGGATGCTTGCAGGCTGTCAAGAATTTCACATTTTTAATTCACCATGAGTTATTTCCTTTGTAGTATCTAAAGGGGATGACTACCGTGCCTGCTTCTTCCAGCATCTTGGTTAGCTAACTCTAATTGCCTTTCCTGACTGACTTTTACAAATTGGAGAGATGTCTGAATTGGTGGAGGTCTTGAATCTCYCAAGGAAAAAAGGCCTCTGGCACACATATGATGGTAGCCACATGCTGCCCTCCCACCGAATGGTGCAGTCCTTGCTGATAAATCTGCAACTTCCCTGCCACACTTCTCAGGCTGGTCTGTAAGATTAATCACCTCTGCATTTCATCTTTAGGCCTGTGGGAACCCAATGGGAAAGTGGAGGAGGAGCCTCTACAAGTGTTAGTGCAGAGCAAGCCCTAAGGGCAGTTCTTCCAGAATCTGGTTCCTCGTGTGCAGCTGGAGTCCGGTTTGGATCCAGCTGTGGAACTGTAGCATAGGCACTGATGCGTCCCAGCTCAGCACCGGCCAAGCAGAACCTGTTGGGTGCTTTATCAGCCTGGCTTTCCTAGGCTCAGCCTTCCCTCTTCGAGGGCTGCTTTACTTCCCCATCTTCCCTGCTCAGGGCAAGTTGTTTGAGAAAGTCAGTTTTTTTCTAAAAGTGTACCAGGGCTTTCTCCCCCCATCTCCTGTAAACACTGTCAGTTTCAAACCCAACKCTTTTACAAGATTTTCTTAACTTTCCCACATTGCTATCAATTTCAAATTTCCCCTTGGGTGCTGCTATAGTCCCACTGCTTTTCAGGAGCTTGACTGGAGTAGCTATGAATGTAGAGACAAGGAACACCATGCAGTGCTAAAGCAGCCACAGACCAAAATGACAGAAGGGAGAGAAAAACTCCCAACAAGACTCCAGATTGTTCTGTAATGTCACTATAGACCCATCACACATAGAGACTGAAATGCTCACTGTACCTCTGAGGAGCACACCTGAGGTTTCATAGCAGATTTGGAGGCAGKCAGGAACTTCAGGACATTTCTCCAGCCAGCATAGGCTCAGACACCAGAAGCTCCCTGGGTGCCAGCAAGAGGCAGCAAGTGACACAATTCATGATTTTCCAGAAGCACCAGAAGTGTTTATGGATGGGTGCCAAGGACACCCCTGTGCTGTGCAATGTGGATGCCACACAAACACCCTGCACCAGTGGCACATGGCTTCAGGAAGCGCTCAGTGCATCTTGCAGAAGGTATTCACCAAGGGCCTTAAAAAATGCACAAATGTGAGTAAATAAGATCAAGATGTGTTTTATGGATACTGTCTGTCTTCTTTTACATAAATACTCACACTCACTCAAAACTTCTTCCTTTCTAAACAGTGTCTATTCTGGTAAAACCTTGTCCACCAAAAAGCACAAAAAACTCTCCATGGTTTGTGTGGGATGAAAGGAGTGATGCAAATACAAGTGTAATGGTGACTAAGGTTACTTAATAAATGAATCAATAACACTGCTTTGTTTCTACCACCTTCAGAGGGAATGTGCACCAAGTGGTTAATAATCACATCTTCTGTCCTTGCCTCTCATAGTCTGCCTGTATTAGGAAAACTCCATCACAGGGCTTGACTCTAGGGGCAGAAACTTTATAAAGGCAAAGAATTGGTCTAGATAATAGGGTTCATATACCTGACTTTTTCATGAATTATCTTTTAAGAAATGTTTTCCCTTTAAAATCTTCCTGAATACATTCTCCTAAAAAAAACCCCAAAAAACCAAACCTATTTTGATATTTTTTGCAAATACCTTCACCTTCAGTGGAGTTCCTGAGACACACAGTAAGGCAATAGAAAATCCTGGAGTTAGAAAACACTATTGATTCAAATATAAATAAGAAATAAAAAAAACAAACAGCTGTACCAGTTCCCTGTATAAATTATAATAATTCTTGAAAATATGCTGGAGCAGGGGAAGCACTCCTCTGCCTGAGAAGCAGCAGAAGCAACGTGTGATGAACTGACCATAATTCCCATTCCCTGACTCCCCTGCTGCACTGCTAGGTGGGAGGTAGAGCTGGGAAGGAGGGAGGGGTGGGTGGGGGGGGAAGGTGTTTTGAAGGTCTTATTTTATTTCTCATCATCCTGCTGTGATTCTGCTAGTAATAAATTCAATTAATATCTATAATTCACATCTGTTTTGCCCATGACAGCATTTGGTGAGTGATCTATTTCTGACCTTATCTCAACCCATGAATGCTTTGTTGTATTTTCTCTCCCCTGTCCAGCTATGAAGGGGAGTGATAGAGAGCTTTGGTGGGTGTCTGACATCCACCCAGGGTCAACCCAATACACAGTCTCCCTCRTTTTCAGCTAATATTGCAAAATTTATGCTATTGAGTACAAAGGTGCCTGATTTGCTGGACAGCAYTGCAGAAGTACAGGCTCCTTCCCTAGACAGTGGAGCCAAATTATAATGTCATTTGTATTTATCCAAGTAGTTCTATTTATAAGAACCTTTCAGGTGACCCAATTGTACACTTGCTAAAGCATGTCTAAAGTAGATTAGTTTCTATCTTTCAGAGTATGAAGTAGTGTACTATATAAATACTGCAGCTTAGCTACTCTCTGTTTTGAATGTCAGTTAGGATCAGGTAGTGTTTATATGCTCCTGAGATTTAGCAGTTTTTATTCAGGATTTCTCAAATTTGCATCAAGCTGAAACTTGGCATATAAGCTGTCAGCACAGATGCTAGTTCTATTCCAAAAATAGAGTAAGTTGAAGCTTTTAAAGGTGTCAAGTGGCTTATTTATGCAGTGGTTGCAGATTCTTTAGTTTTCTGTCTCTTTCAACTGTACAAAAGCTTACCYTGTCACCTTCCTCTTGCATTACTGCATTCTTGAGCATTACAGTCCTGAATAATGAGGAATAAGAGGTAGTTAATCACACTAGAGTGATAATMCAAGGATGGTGTGCCCTGGAAACAGGTGTAAATTATGGTAATTTTTGGTGAAACAGAACTATCCTCATGGAGTCACCGTACAGAAAAATAATTGAGAAAACATCTGAAATGCTGCCCAAAATGCTGACATATTGCTGGATAGCACAGTGRAAGGTGAAATGCCCAGCACTGTGAAGGTTTCCTGACACTCCCATTTAGACAAGGAAGGACCTTCCAGGGATGATGGAAACCTCCTCCTCCAGGAATCTTTGCAGGTTACAGCTCTAGCTCCACCATGATATTTATTGAGTATGTCTATTAAAGTCAAAGGCAGAATGATTCAGAAAACTTGCAGTAGTATGGATCACTTACRTTCAGTGATCTACAACACTGAGTGATCATAAACTGCCCTTCACAGAATAAATCAACCAAATATATATAACCATGAGTGCACCCCTTTGCTCCATTTTGTGCAGCCAGAGAAATGCCCTCTGCCATAACCTAAGCTCTGGYAGACCAGAAAACTGAGCTAGGAGATTGTAAAACACTGGAGCTTTCTTGCAGAATGTCCTGCCAACAGCTGCAGGAGAGGGCAGGTTGATGTAAACGTGACAGACACCTTCTCCTTTTTTCTTTCTAAGTACCCTGAAAGATAGGATGGGGAAGGTAAAGCCAGGGAGAGCCTGAGAGACTGCCTAGTCAGAGGTCTGTCTGCAGCACAAGTTTCCATTTGTAACAAGTGGAGGCAATATCCCATTATTTCCAATCATGCTGACATAKAAAAAACTCTCATATTATGATATGTAGGCTTTTGTTAATTTTGTCAGAATACTTACAAGTTGCAAAGACTGATCAGGTTTCAACTGAACTTATTTATTTAACATGAGTTTCAAATTCATAGCTGTATTTTTTCCAGTGAGCAATTTACTCTCAGTAAAAGCAYTTGGGCCAGTACAAGTGAGTGTGCATGACTTCTTTATTCTACTTTTGGGGAGGCAATCCCCATCTGTTTGAAAAACAAAGAGAAGTTGTCACAATAGTAGCATATAAATATTTTCAAGTTTGGATCCTTTCATTCCACTGAGTCAAACTAGATCCAAATATGAATAAAGACCAGTTATAAGATTATAAGCTTGAAGCATTTGCTCATATGTAATACATATTCACTACTCAATAATTTTGTTTTCTCTGAGGGATGGTAKAATTTCAACACTCACTGGCTATATCTCTTTTCAGAGGTCTTCAGCAGTAATTTCTCTTCTAAAATTTACTCCATAAAATGTTCAGCTGTATCAAAATTATAGATGAGACCATATCAAGCTCTATTTACTAGCCAAGATTTGCACACCTGCAATACTCATGACACGCAAACTTTTCAGTCTCTCTGGTCAGAATGAAGCAATGCAAAAAAACCTGAGCTAATTTATTTGGGCTTTAGACAGCTGTGGATGAGAACTAATTTCTGGTCAGGGTTTGAAATCATGCCAGCAGGAGCTTAGTCTTAAACAGATGCTCCAGAATTCTGATAGGAAGGTCACATATCTCATGTCATCATTTGATGGGAACCTGGTCAGAAGTCTCTTCCCCTCCTGCCACAGCTGTCCCTGTGAAATAGCAAACATGTTTTCTAGTCATTGTATGCTCTGTGARTTATTTCTCTAAAAGCTTATTTAGAGAAAACTCAGAGCCCATTTCCTTAACTGTAAAAACATGGAGGTTGAACCAAATCATGCTTGTTAGAAGTCCTATAACCCTCAGTGTGGTACAATTTGGAATTTTTTAAATAAATAAAAGATGTTAAAATAATTCTACAGATAAAAAAGAAAAAGCCCCAAACCTAAAACAGGCAGAAGAATGCACGGAAAACACCTTGTCCAGATGCTTTTTGTATGTCCTCAGCCTCCATGAACACCAGGTCTCATTGCAACATTTCCCCCTCAGGAAAGATCATGTTTTMAGCCAGAAATTTCTGCCTCTCAAGAGTTTAATCTCTACCTGTCTTCAAGTGAGAGGAATAGAAGGTGGATATTTTTGGTAGGTTGCTCATGCTGTTGATGGTCAGCAGGGGCTGTAGTTCCATGAATGCTTTCAGTCCTGGTGTGAAATAAAGCTATTCACCCTCTCCCGCCCTACAGCTGCCTGTTGCCATCCTACCTCCCCCTGTGTTTGCAGAAGCATTTTATGTGGTCATGCAGAGTGCTGGTTGTGCTTAAACCAGARAAAAACTCAGAAAGGTTGGTTGGTTCATCATCTGTGAAAAGATGGTGAAGGCCAGGAGCAGGGTGTGGGCTTAGCAGGGGCTCAGTGCAGTACCTGAATGTCAGGCACCAGCTCCAAGGCTGGAACTCACCACACTGGCGTAACTGCTGTGCAGAAAAGGGGTTAAATCAACCCCTGGGAGAGATTTAAACAGGACATCCTGGGATTCAGGGCCCGAGTTCACTTCTGGTGCCTGGCTGCCTATGCGTGCATAGAAAGGGAATGTGCACGCAGGTTATGTTTTGCAAGAACTTCCCAAAAAAGGTACAGTGAATATTTTTTGCTTGTGGTGTGATTTGACACATGACATGCCACAGCAACCTTCCAGGGCAAAGAATGTGATCCCAGTATGTATCTGATATAATTAAGGATGTATGACTTAAGTACCAGCTCATGTYTGTGGCCTGAAGTGATACCACTGGACTGAGATACAACATTGTGGTTTTGCTTCCCATCTAGGGAATTGCAACATGTGCTAAAAATAGTGTTRGGCATGTGGAAATGTAGAGTATTATGGCATGCAGAGGGGAGATGGAATGTCAGTCCCAGCAGAAGTCACCACAGAGGTGGGCAAGCGGACATTCTAAGGAACCCTTCTTGTGTTGCCAGCAAGATAAGCTGGGGCTGGGTTGACATTCGTTATCCCTCTCTCCACTGTGTCCCTTGCAGGATGAGGAATGATCTGTTTGGAARTGACTCATAGCTAAATAAAACCTGCATAGGTAATCATTTGCACCATATTAGGCATCAATKTTCCACCACACATCATATCTACATAGCTACTGGAGACGTTGTTTTCTTCCCTGTGTTTTGTCATGGGAAGATGTATTTATTTTTAACCTGTATTTAAAGTCACTCATCTCTAGGGAAACATGGAAGRGACACTTGACATGAAAGGACCTTATCTTCTCTCCAAAGCTCCTCTGTGCCCAGGCTCTGCTATCCCAACTCTGGGTGGCACACCATGACTGTGGTTTAAGAGAGCATCCAGGAGAGAAGACTTGTTCTGACAATCTTTTTAGAGAAAGTATCCAAGATCCTGTCTGAAATTATGGTTGCAGACAGCAGCATCTGCTGAATTATTTAAATTGATRCATTCAGATTTGATAGTCATAGAATCAAAAAGGGAGAGCAGAGAAATTTGTACACTAAGTTACTTGTGAAGGACAATAAGGTAATAAACAAAATGTTCTGGATAAATAACAAATTAACCAAAGTGATTAAATTTCAGCCTTAGAGAGCTGCAGAGCCAACTCCTGCCCATTTTACCCATATGAGTAATTTCATTAACAACAATCTGCTTCTTAGTAAATTGCCAGTTATAATAAAAACAAATAACTTGTTCTTTTGTTTCTCTGCTGCTGTGCATTTTAATAATTCCAGACGTAGTCATTAAAGCTGGCGCTTTTATACTCACATGTTGTAAAACACTTGTATTGCTGTTAAACCACTCCATCTCCCWTTTCTGTCTGGGTATCAATACAACCACAAAAGAGGCAGAGGAAAAGCAAATAAATACCTCCAGAACAGGTGCAAGAGCAGGATGATGCAACCGTCTGCTCACTGCCCACAGGAGCAACGTGGCACCTCGGGGCCATGAGCACGGATCCAGAAAGTGGCACTGAGTGAAYTCCATGCCAAAATGTTGACAACATTTGATACTTGCAAGAGGGCCACTGAGTGCACAGAACTGCGTGTCCAGCGGAACATGAAACCGTGGGTTTAGATTTGCACACAGTAATCATTCATTTGCTACAAAACCAGATGTGCCTTATAATTGCATCTAAAAGGTGCACTCCCAAATTTAACAATCCAAAACCTGTGTGAAGATAAAGGTTTTGTGGCCCTTATAATTAATTGGAAAAAGTTGCTCTTCATTTTCTGATGCTGTAAGTATCAATTTTAATAAAGTACTGGGTGACGTCTATGAAGGGTTTTTAAAATATTTTTTACTTTGTCACATTTTGGTGCTTATAATGACTCTATACTATGAGGACAAAGAGGTGACAGAACACCAAGTTTAATCTAAAAGTGTTATTTTTATTGTTTAATTTAAGAGAGTTACTTTTATACTATTCGTGAAGTACTTAAGGCTATTCAGGAGATGTGCATGTGTACAATACTTAGTCTGCAAAAACAAGTTGGCAGACTCTTGCATGGASCTGTTGATAACATCTCTTTCCTGAGCAATGGCACATTTAAGAAGCTGTTGGCAGTTTTTTATYCTGCCCGTGAGAAGTTACACCCCAAAAGACTCCTTTCGTGCCCATTCTTGTGAGGAGCATTACTGAGACGGCAACTGGCTCAGCACTGCAACGACTCAGAGGGAAGGATTTCACTTTGCTGCCCCTGTGGATGGGGAAAACTGAGGTAAAATAATATGAATTTGGATTTTTTCCCCACACTTCCAAGAGCTGCATCTCAGAAGCTAGTAGAGTTCTTTACAGACATTATTCATTCCTGTTTCTGGAGCCCCAGAATCTATCATGCTGGATGTTGTTCAGAAATGGAATGGAAAGGCCCAAAGACAGCTGGCAATCTGTGTGTGATACAGCAGATGATAAATAAGTGCTAACGGATGGAAATAAGGAAATAATTCTGTAACAGGCTGCTCAGCCATTTGAAGAATTGGTATGCAGGGAAGGTGAGAGAGGGTAAAAACTTACAGGTTTCTAGGAAAAAAAAATTTTCTAAACAGAAGGATTTTGCTCAGTGTCTTTTTAAAGTCTATTTGAAGATTCATCTTAACACTGATGTATACCTAGTGAGTTTGAAGTATTTCCTCTTACACTTGGAGTATTTTTATGAGTGATTGTGGAACCTTGTTGGATGGCTATGAAGTTGTGATCTCTGGTTAAGGAGGGTCCCCTTAACCTTAGGGGTCTGTCCTATGGTTGAACACGGTCCCACCAGTGTTCAATGTAGCAGTGGTGCTCTGCAGACAGAAATCCTGGACTTCTGGCTCTCATGTAGATTTCTCAAGAGCATGAAATAGTGACCAGGCTGCCACCAGTGTCCACAGACAAATGCATTTCAAGCAGGACAAAATACCACTTGAGGCTTTGTACTGTGCCAAGGATAACACAGTCCCAACCCAAACAAGTAAGAATTATTAATGGTAACAGGCAGCTGGAAACACAGGTCAAGGACAGAAGACGTCCCTCCCTCAGTAGTTTTCCATCTGCTCATAATACCAAGGTCTCCAGTGACCACCTGACTGTTATCTTGGCTAGTAGTCTCATGGGCAAAGCACTGCCTGTGATCAACTCGGGGTTCATGTGAGCTCAGCTCACATGGTAAGTCAGACTCCAGACTCCAGCCTGTGGGTGAAACTCCTCTGATGGCATTTCCTTTAAAGCTGTGGCCCTATGCCCTTTATTCTCTGCTACATAAGCTTGGGCCCRTTTAATCTAAGGCATCCTGCTTAAAATTGGTTGACATAGTGGAGGTTTCTGCCAAAAGATGATTGAAAAAAGAGAGAACTGAGTAATAGGAAGTGAAGCCAAACTATAAATGGTGTGAACCTTTTTGAAGTAGAACTAAATGTATGTGATCTAATTGAAAATGAAAAAAAAAAAGTATATATAATGTTTCATTTCAGTAAGAAGAAATGCTGAAAATCTTTTCACTACCAAGCAGATGTGGGTGACATTGGCTTGCAACACAGTAGTAAAAAGGGAGTTCTTTCAAACATTGCCACAGAACGTTTTTTTTTTTTCCACTGACATCTCACTACTAAAATGCCAGTCAGCTGAGAAGAATTTCTCATATTTTGGGCGGCAATAAGTCTTCCACAAAGTGTTAACCAACACCTTGGGCAGTTCTGTTGTTTGATACTATTCAAGATCCCACAATACAAATTGCTGAAACAGGAGAAGGGGCTTAGGTACACATTTCAAACATTTCCTTCCTAGTGGTAAACTACAGCTCAGGCTTTGGGTTAAAAGAAAACAAAAAACTTTTCCTTCCCCACTCCCCCTCCTTATTCCCATCTAACAGTTCAACAGACTTTGTGAGAAGTCATGGAATAATTTCTCTTTTTAATGCTTCTAATTTAAATGACTTACTATAAATGAATATTTCATGGCATATGAGGACTCTCTTCTTCAAAGCTTCATCTCTTTAGTGCTAATTATTTCAACAGAACCTATACGAAAGGCAAATCCTGCCACTTTTCTATATTAGCACTATAAAACTAACTTCACTTGACAGTTAAAGTCCTCGTTACTGTATTTCCTCTTTTTTACYTTTTAGTGTCTYCCRCAGAAAGAGSTGACACAGTTTGAAGTGTCATGGGGTTAACCCCACAKGTAACCAGTTATGGCCTCAGTTAAAAAGAAGCAAGACCACTAACACTTGATGCTTACTTTTCTTTCTTTTCAATCCAAAGCCACCTTTGATTTCCATACTGAAAATTCTCATAGCAGTACCCCTAAACAAATSCTCCAGGTCAGTTTGACCCAGTATGCATTGCCTGCACAAGCAAGTGAGGTCTGCTTAGGCAGCTACATGTTTGGAGCTAAGGAAGTTCCCACTTTGGAGTAAATAGTTTCCACAAGACCTCACTTCTCTTGTAGTATAAAAAAACTCCACCCAAAACAAATCACATTCTTTTCACATTCTGATGGGCACAAACATAAAAAGATAACCTCCCAAAACGCAACCTTATGTCATTTGATCAAATGGAAAGACATGAATGTCGAAGCTGAAGTTTTTCCATGTGCCAAGGTCAAGATAACCTTGTGTCCAACCTGTTGCCTGGGGTGTCACCATTTCAGATATGCTTTCAGAGCTCCTGCCACAGTTCTTTTGTGCAGCATCTTCACTGAGGAAAACATATGCAAGGCAAGGTCCAGRCTCTTCCCTTCACCCTTTTAAGTTCCCCTTGTTCCTTTACTCATACTCAATCTTCAGTCCAGCTCTCATATGCTGCAATTTGCAACGTGAGCCCTCCTCTGTCCTGGCTTCTGCCTGACTCTGGAAGTCTGGGTGAGGCTCCAGGTGCAGAACTCAAATAACAAAAGCCACTGGCAATGGGCTATAAGGGATCAGCAGTGGGGCTCCCTGCCCCTCGCTAGCAGAGTCCTGCAGGTGAGGGCACTGAGGCTGCTCTGTGATGCCAGAGCAGCATAAAGCAAGGCCAGTGSWGCCAAAGAGCAGTGAACACTATGARCATGTGGCAATAATYTCTCCAGCCTACTCTGTATCACTGAGCAGCCCAAAGATGGGGAAACACCTCAAAGRAGGAAAGAACCAGAGCTTCAGTCTCCCATTGCTCATCCTCCAACTCCTGAACTGAATGACCTAGAAAGTTCTGACTTTCTMAAATTGGTATTCACAAGAGTGGAACTTCAGTGCTCTAAATACTCAGGGCAGCTTTCCCCTCAATACCTACATACGGCCTTATCTCTCCCACACTAAGTTTTTGGATGGAGAGCTAGAAGGCTTTGCATGCCCTTGCCCATTTCCACAGCCACTCTCCTGGGTGCCCAGCATCCTTATTCACAGTAATCTGATGCATAAATCTAACAATTCAGTTCCAGTTTTATGAAGTGCAAATTTCTGTAAAGATGAAGTAATCATCACAAAAGAATCYCATGTTTATCGTCAGACCCTATAGGCTTTGACAAGTTTGTTAGTTTTAGATCTTAACTAACTTCCATTCTTTGGAATGACCTCTTAAACATTTAATAAACATGATGAAACAATAAACTGGATGACATGAAATGCTGTGGAATTAGCTCTGTGTTTGAACTGAACTTTTAYTGCATCATTTAGCAACCACAAGGATAAGTTTATAAAGTGGTTATTTTGAAAGAGCAAGACAAGTAGGATGATTTGGGGACACATGCTGTAAATAAGATGAGATATCATGAAAAAAGTCCTTCATGACTTTGTAGCTGAATAAAGCCAAGGCATAATTTCCATTTGTCCATACAAGCCGTTGGCACAATTTCTCCAACAGAGCTGAAAGGGTGTCTGCAGATGGCCAATGGGGAGCAAAGTTACTGTTCTTATGAATGAAGCATGCTGTCATGCATAGGTGATCTTTAAGTGCCATGGACTGCCTCTCTCTTTTGCATCACAAAACAGCTGCAACAGTTCAAAGCACTCAACAACACTGTTTATGATCAAGAGCCAGATTGTGATATTTGTGTTCACAGATATTTAGCTTTTACCCTAGATTCTCTTCCCAACTTTTCCTCCATTTTATCCTGTCTCTGTTGGGCTTGCAACCATATAAATTATATGAACAATTGTGTTTCTGTCAGGCCAGTCACCCTGTTGGAACTGCCAGAATCTCACTGGGCTGGTAAATCACAGCTTGGTAGCTGCTGCCAGACATAACAAGGACATCCACTGATGTCCAGGAAGCTATTTGGGAATCAGGACACYGCTCAGAGAGAATATGGGGATCTCACAGTTGAATCTGCTTGCGAGGAACATGGGAGTAAGGGGAGAAAAAACAGGCAGAAATATTAAAAACATTTGTATGGTTAAATACTTACTCTGGGATTGCAAAATACAGGAAAATGTGGAACATAAATATATTAATCCAACAAAAACTAGATCAATGAAAATGATTTCACATTAAAACTGAAGCACAGTGATGAAAAAGTATATATTCCAGCAAAAACTCCATCACTATTTACCTCTCACTATTGACACAATCCTAGCTTAGTCTAAATCCGATGTAAAACTTAAATGCACTGGAAACAAGAATATTCTAGTTTGCAACTGTTAAACACAATTGAATCTGACGTTAAGTTCACCCTAGATTTTGTCACCAAGTCCTTGCTCCTTTAAACTTCTATGTACGAATTTTCTACTCTTGCATAGTAGAGACCTAAAATGTCATTAATTTGGCTTAGTTTGCCTGGGAATGATGCAATCTGGGCAGTGTGGAGAGCAGTGTTTGAAAGACATTGTTTGCAAGGTTATGCTGGGTGACACCAGCACTTCCATCTGGCAAATGCCTGAAATGTGCTCTCATTGTGGCAAAGACTAGAATAAATGAGGAGAATAAGGTGATATTGGACACTCAGGTGCAGTTAAAAAGTCATACCTGGCATGTGGCAGAGTTTTTGGGCAGGCTCAGAATGTACCAGTGTTGTACAACAACAGAAAACCCAGAAATAATTCTCACTTTGTCTGCACTACTTAGCAAACAAGTAAGTTTTATTAATTTTCCTTTAATCAGATTCATAACTAAAATAATCCCGTCTTCAGTGAAACTGGAATAAAGAATATTTTAAAAGCATGAACAACTGATAAGACGAATAAAATGACTTYCATRTGTATGAGATTATTTTAAATGAGACTTTTTTAAACGAGTGCTGTAAACAGATACACAATCCAGTTTATTAATTTAAATTGGCTGGATTACAGTTTGAAAATAAGATACACATGTTGGCAGTTATTACACTTCACTATAGTGCAGCCTTTGAAAAACATCATGTGGATCTTTTTCTWTGGAATTTGAAGCCTTTTTAACTTGCCTTATTAGAAGATTTTGAGAAGTATCTTTTCAAAATGCATTTACAAGCCTGACTYCTGAATCCATGTTCAGGCATGAGAGGGCAGATCCAGATTCCATCAGTTCCATGAGCTGAGGTGGAAGATGGGAAGGTTTTCCAGCCAGCTGGGGTACACCACAGAGGGGGTCTAGGTATAAATGTTTCAGTGGCTATCATGTTTGCCTTCAGCCTGTGTCACTCAGGCTATGAGAGCAAAGGAGGCAYTGCCTGGTTCAACTGGGAGAACAACTGTCAGTGCTCTTTTTATTAGGRTTATTTTACCTTACAGGATGGTTGTCCTCATGTCCTGGTCTCTTAAATATGGCAAAACAGACCTTCCCTACTTCCTTCAGATATTATTAGGAAAATTTAAACTGCTAGGCTGTTAGGTAGTAGTTGCCAAAGAAARATAGATAATTTTTTGTTGGGGCTTTTGGGTGTAGCTTTGAAAGAAAAAGCTTCACTGCTTGATAGAGAAATATTATTTTGAATATACAGCCTGGCATTGAAAGCACTTGTGGCATGTCCAGGCCAAGCTGTTGCTCCCTAACAGGCAGAGCCTTTGCTTTGCCCTGGCTCTGCTTCCTGCATTGTGCATAAGCCCTCAGCACMGGTCTGTTGGCCATTCTGGAGCAAGTCTCTCTCAGAGTGGGAGCCTTCTCTTTCTGATACACCATAAAACAGGATTTAAGCACTCACATGTCCTGAGAGAKCTCTGTGCTGGGATGCACTGGTTACAGAGGAGAGAGGCAATTCGGATCCCATGGAAAGTGATACAGATCATAACCAGAGCACTTCATTCAGTCTAAATAAGTGATTGTTGTTGCACAGTTTGGACAGATGGCTGGCAAAACCTGCCAGGGGGATTTCAAAGATAATATTCATGATCTGTCCCACTTCTCCAGGTTAAGGAAATGCATGTTAATGTTAACCCTGGCAAAAATCCAATCCTGGGCTCTGACATTAGAAAGACATACACAGCAAGCAGGAGCATGTCTGCAGAGATCAGAGGTGAACCTTCTCTATCACAGTACAAGAACTTAGGGCAGCAGCTGTAGGGAAGTGAAAACCCAGGCCCGAAATCCCTGCTTCAAGCCCACTGCAGTTTCCAAAATATCCAAACAATGATGACAAAGTGTTTTGCAGACATTACTGGATTCTGGTGCTGTTAGTCCTATCCTAGCATAGATAATACAGGCATGAAAAAGACAGACCTAACCTCTCCTTCCTGTCATGCAGCCTAGAAAACCAATGAARTATTGCAATAGATATGGACAACAGCACAAATTAATCTCCTTATCTAATCAACACCACTATTGGTGGCTCACATTTATATGACTTAGAAAGATGTGMATTTAAAATGTCATGTGTAGAAGATAAAGGAACTCTGGCCTCGGATAAAATTCTCATACAGCAACTCCCCCAGCAGAGAAGTGCCACAGTTCAAGCATTATTTACTTCAACCAAAATTTACCACCTTTTCAAGGTGAAGGATTCCCCCAGTGAAGGAGCTGTGTCGGTCCTGTCCTTCCTTCCAGCACAGCAGAGAAAAAGATGATCAGGGGAGGGGTTCACTTCATGTGCTGCACTTCAGGCTTCATTGGGGTTGTAGCAAGACCTCATTCTTCAAGCAAAGCATGAGATAAAATTATTTCAGACACCATTCAAGTCTTCAGCTGCCTTGAGTAGGGCATTAACATAGGAAAACTTCTTTTCCCTGTCTTATATTACAGAAAACCTCAGATTATTTTTGAGTTTGGTRCTGATTCTAATGCCACTTTTAAAAACCATGAGAAAAGGAATAGAGTTAAAATTGAGTAAGATTCATAAATCTTACTAGAAAAATYCTGTTTAAATTACATGAGATGACAGTATTTTGAAAACTCTCTAAAGGGTTTTAAAATTGCAGTAGGGGGAGAAAGATACCATCCAATTAGTCCTACTCACCAAAATGACAACACTAAAAAGCAAAATAATCAGTTAAGGATGGATCMGAAGGCACAGGGAAATAATAAAGTGAAGGACTCAACAAAACCAGTATCCCCAAATCTCTCTGTGTTTCATTTCATTCTACAAAGCCAAAGAGTGTTTCCTTGAAATTACAGAATGAAAACCAGCCCTGCCCTGTTTTGTTAGAAAGCATTGATCTTTTTATATCAGCTGCTCAGAGAAGCAGAAAATTTCAGATAAATCCTTTTAACAGGCTCTCTGTTTTTTTTTACTGCGGGGCCAAATAAATGGATGAGGCATTTAATTTTTTTGAGGAAGGATAGAAACATTTCTGTCTCTGTGTTTGTGGCCACTAACTGGTGACATCAAGAAYTACTGCCGTGTAAATTTTCTTGCATGACCAGCCTGGTTCATGTGCTGCAGGCAGGCAGAGGTGAGCAGAGCCTCAGTCAGAGGGTTTCTCGTGTTGGCAGCAGCAGTGGCACTCTGGCTGCTGTGYCTCCATTCCTGCCATGGAGCAGAGACCCAGCAGAGACCCAGCAGCTCTGCAGCAGGCAGGGTGGCGTGGAGCTCACCCCACAGCACCCCACAGGGCTGGCACGGCTGCCTTTACATTCATGTTCTCTCTTTGCTGCGTGTCACACTAAGCCACAGGCCAGCTCAGGGCTTTGGCAGCCACCTGCAGAGGATTGGGTGGACAGTCCTAAGGTGTCACAGCAAGCCCAGGCAGTGGCAGCAGCTCTGGCATGCGAGGAGCTGAACCCCAGTGTCACACCGCCCCAGCAGAGATCAGACTGCATTTGTGCACCCAGGCTTTGCAAAGCAGCCATCTGGCACTGCAGCACAGGGGCTTCGGCAGCTGGACCCAGTTCCTGTGTGAGCACAGTCCAGGGGGCACCAGACAATAACCAAAGAGTTCAATTCAGTGATGGAGACCTGGGGAACTGCTCCTGAGACAGGGACCCTCCATCACAGCAGTGCCCATGCCAAGAACTGCAGCAGTGGAAGGAGTGAAATATTCATCTTGCTACCTAGAAGGCGTGCAGTCTGTGCTTCATACAGTAAGAAAGTTATTATTACCTGCAAATCTGTCCCTTTCTCTCAGACATAAAATTTGCAGAGCTATGAAGCCAGGTGTCTGATAATGTAGAAAGCATAGCAGAGATGAACACCATCAAAGCTGTTTCCAACTGCCATTCTGGAGCTGCTTCCAAATTTTAAAGTGATAGTTTAGGGAAAACAACTAAGGTTTCAGGTGACAATAAGATTACCTAAAATGGAATTTCGTGTTTGGATGCTCAGTACAAAAATGAAAAGATAGGATCATAAATCTATCTTATGCTAGATATCTCTCTGTATTATTCAGAGACCCCTAGATTTTAATTTTTATATTTTCTAATGCTTGACTTCCATTCCAGCAGGAATTATACTGCTGTAATTTGGTCAACTAGCAGCCATTACTTTCAATAAAACCAATGGAAACAAGATTAGATGCAAACCCATTTACAGCAAAGCCAACCAACAACCCTCAAAATTTGCAATTTATCAAGCACTTTCTCTGATGCAGCTCATGCACAGCTCCATGGGAACCACGAGGGAGTACATTAATTCCTTTGTGAGGCCAAAGAAGGCAAGTATTGGAAGGAAGACACTTTATGGTGGATCTTCAAGAAGCCATTCAAACACCAGTAGCTGTTTGAGATACCTTCTGGTTCTCTATAATCTATTCTTTACAGATCAAACATGAGCATTCTCAAATCAAAAAGTTTTTCTAATCAGCCCTCGAGAGGGTTAAAAAAAATCCTTTCTTCCCTACAGTGTTAAGAAAAAGCTCACAACAAGGAACTGAAAACCAATAAGCTGCTTTTACACAGAATTTCCAAGAAAARAGGAGTGGGGAAGCAAATATAATGAACAGCCAAAGAATGGTCTTTAAGAAGGATGAAATGTTTTCAAGTTTATCTTAAGCAGATATCACTGTAAAAATAAACTRTAAAGAGCTTTTGTTAGTGTTACAGGTGTAACTAGAAGCAGAATTCTGTTATGGTAATTAAGCTGCTACTGCAAATATTTTACAACGGAGAAAAAAAGCTTTGTGTAAATAATAAAAACATACATTTTTAAAGAAATGGCGCATTATCCAGGTCAGCATTATGTTTTACCTCTGATTTCCTTTTTTTTCACACCCCCTCCATGCTTCTTCCTCACCAAAAGCTTGAAGAGGAGGTAGTCATGCTCTGCACAAGTGTAACAGCCTAAACAATTCTTTTTTTCTGCAGATTGACACCTGAGAATTTAATGATTTACAAAACACCTCTGCTTGAGGGCTTCTTTCAGCTTTGATTAATTAAATTTGCATGTCTTTGATACAAAGTAGAGGAGAGAGGGCTCTGCATTCTCGTGTATATTTAACACACARCAATGTAATGGATGCAATTCAGGGTTCTATGCTGCTCATCTCTTTGGCAGCACAAATTTAGAAAGTGTTAAAAGGTCTAATGCCTATAAAAGTTAAGCATGTTACAGCAAGCCAAGAAAAGGGAGATGATGCATTCTCTCAGGAATCTGTCTAAGGAAGTTATGGGTGTAGCTGCTGCGCTCTTTGGCTTTGGTGAAAGTCTAGAGCAGGAAGTGTTCTGGGATGTCCCTGGCAAAATTTACAGAACAATAGCTCTAAAATAAGTGGGAAATTTAGATAAGAGAACTRATATAAATCCTTAGGGCAAATGAATCTCCTATTGGACTGAGAGTCTAGAAGAGTAATAGCTTTCTCTGGGAACTAATAGTTTATTGCAGAAAAATGAGTGAAATGCTACAGCAATGATAAATTCCACCACAGTGGTTACTGGGACTTCTCACTTGTAGAAGAAATGAGAGAAATTTTCTTTTCTTTTAAATTCTGCTATTTTGTTAATTATAGGCTGTAACAGGAATTTAGACAATTTAGAAATTAGGAATTTAGAAAAGATTTCTAAACTACTTGGGAAACTTGTCAGCATTTTGTGATATATRCAAATAGTGGGACTCCAAACCTTGACCTTCTCACCACTGACTCCAGAGCCACTCCTAAGGTGGTGCTGTAAAAGCCTACACTTACTAGTGGAAAGAGCCATTACTGACAGATGTGGTGTCAGAAAATGTTCAAAGGAGTCATGTGTCTGACTTTTTCTAAAAGCAGAATTTACCCTCGTTAAGTCTCTTCTGAAACAATACTGTCATTTGTTTTCTGAGTGTTCAGAAAGTCCTGCTTTGTTTGCAAAATTAGAGCAGAGAACAAACAAAATTGTCAGCTTCAGCAAAACCCATCTATTTGAAGCTGGAGGCAAATACCAGGATACCTTCTTCCCTGWACATTTATGGCCAGACTGCAGCAAATGGTGGAAATCAGAGTCAATTTAACAGCGCTATCTCSCCCATTCCCAGTAACCGAGTGTCTGACTCCCTGCTGGGCTGCYTCATTGCCACTCCAGCACTCACACCCACCCTGCACATCCACAGGTTAAATGTGGCTTCAGTGTCTGCAAACGGAGACCAAAGCCTTCACTTGCATAATGCAAAGCCTCTGCTCAGAATTGGAATAAACCATGTGTAGCATGCTGTGGATCTTTGGAGAAATGGGTGACTAGAGTTAACAACCTTGAAGCTAATTTTTTCTGCTGTAGCAGCATTTTAAAGTAAAGAATTTATTCGTGTGAAAAACCAGACATTTCTTAATGCCAAAGTTGCAGTGCCCATGTTTTCTATCTGTGTTTACTTTACAGCACCATYCAAGCCCTGGTCTAAGTAGCCATAATAATAATTGCTTGTTAATATTGAAGTAGTTCCTTGGGAAATTCCCACGTGAAGAAAACTGCTGACAGACTGAGAAGAGGTTCAGGTAGAAATTCTTTCTCCTGCAGCAGCACTTTGGGATTTGCTGTGAACCTAAACACGCGAAGAATATAGCTTTCACCCACAGATGGCGATGAACACGGTCTGTCCCTTCCCAAGATAGAAACSCGCAGATTTAGCCTCAAAGAAATGCCAACATACAGCTTAAAGAAAGGGACTCTAGTCTGTGTTAAAGCAGGATAACCAGTTTGGCATGAGRAAGGTGCGAGTCACATCGGTATCCACCCATTGAGCAGGCTCCGAGCAGCCCGGGAGGCGCAGGCTCAGAAGGAAAGCGCCTCATCCTAAAAAGGCAGAGCGCCTGGCAGGGACATATTCGGGATGCCTTCGGTATGAACTCATGCGAGCCCGCGGGGAGCTGCCTGTGGCGGCTCGGGATGAGTTTGGCTCATCTTCCAGCACAAACCGAGCGTGGTCACCCCTGCAGGATCCCTGCGCTCCCCCCGCGCCGCAGGAGAATCTCAGTTACACCAAAAGCACTCACCGATGTCCCGGGTTACCCTCTGCATCCCCTTCAACCTGAGAGCCCAGAGATAACACTCATCGTGACTCACTAGCAAGCAGGTTTTTTTTTCTGCACAGGGGATATAAAATTATAGCAAGTATTTTATTTATTTTTTTGACTGTAGTAAAATGATAGTGCTTCTTCGTTTTATTTGTGAAGACCTTCCTTTGTTTAGATTTAACTTGATGTGACTGAATCCTTTAGAAATAATAGACTTGAAATGGAAGGCAACAGCTTAGAAGGGCATCTATGCAAACAGCCGTGTTTCTGCTTATTGCTGAGCAGAGGTGAAAAGGTGTCTGCTGGGGTAGGAGCTGCTGCTCCATTATTTTGAAGTAATATCTTTATTTCTTGATACATTTATAGCATTCATATCCACTACTTTAATGCATTCCAGGGAGAGGCAGATCTTCCTGCTGATGTCAAGAGAATCGGATGAAAACAGGCCATAATAATTTTTGAATTTTAAAGCAAGCTTTGTGGCTGTGCAGGAAGGAGGAGATTWAGCATTACAAGCACAAATAAGAAAYRAGTTATTTACAAAGAAGAAAGTATATCATGGCAAAAATTATTAATGTAGTTGCTGTTCTTATACTTYGTAGCCAAAAARTGATCCTTCCTGCAGCAAGATTTCCATCTGAAWTTTTAGGATATTTGCTTGATTAAATGCTGCAAGATGTAMCTTTTATGCCAAAACTTCATTTTGGTTTATTGACATCGTGCACCTTTCTCATGCAATTAGAAACACCCCACGTATTAAAATGAAAATCAACATCCATCTACCTCTACTACATCTTACTTTTTTCTTTCAATGGTTTGAAATATTGACTCAAAATATTGTGGCATTTTGGCACCTCATGCTTTTGCAAAGCAGCAAAATTAAAGCAAGTGGTGACCTTTTCTTACCACCTGCAATAATCAAATATGGCTTCAGTGGCCTCTTAATCCCCCTCCACGCCCTCCTTCCAGGTTTTGTACTACAATTGAGTATTAATGGCTAAAAAGAGAGTGAGAAATTGTGGTGGGGGATGGAGAATGTGCCGAAGTGCTTTTGGGTGAATAAACAGTGCAACTGAAAAGATTCTGTTTAAACACTCATGTTTATCTCTGAGCAGAAGAAAGTATGAGCTTATTCAGCTCTAAATTTATGAGGTAGTTTGCGTTTGTTTAACCATCATTGGGGCTCCCTGAACTTCAACTACAATTAATTTTCAGTTTGGAGGAGGTGCTCTCATCTGCTTATCAATTACTCAGGAAATGGAGGTAACCCCGACATTTACACAGAGAGAAGCTTCCACCACAAACCTCCCAGACACAGCMAGCAGCTTCTTTAACAGCAGCCTTCTACAAATTTAAGGCATTCAATTTAAGGTCTGAGGTGCATCAGACCAAGCATAARTTCACCTCTGTGCTAATAATGCAGAAAAGAAGCTGAAAGTTTGGAAGGTACTCCCAAAAGCCCTTTGCATTAATGTACATAGATATTGCCAGTGAAGATGGTGGCAGACCCYTTTGACACGCCATCTCCTACAGGGAAATCTTTCCTCTGCCGTGTGAGAGGGGTGAAGCTGGCTCTGACCAGAGAGCTACAATTCACTTACAAGGCTCCTATTTCACTTGCAATTCTTTTCGTGTTTCTTGACAAACAGTTTCAACAGTGTGCAACTTCCCAGCATGAGCTACGGCTTCCACTTCAAATTTCCACATTTGAGAAGGGGACAGAACCAGTAATTTGAATTCATTGACCTTGAAACACTCCATCTCTGTTGAGCAAGATGGGGGATTGCAGTACACTCAGCAAAGAGATGAAAAACGTGAGCAAACATGTGGCAGTGCCACCAAAGCCCTGTCAGGGTGCCCTGCCAAGCCTTTGCAGTCAGTAGTTGGTGCAGTCAGTATGGAAACCCATCCAAAATTTTCCAGAAAACACTTTCCACATGGCTGACATCTTCTACAAGTCAACACCAAAAAAAAGTTCATTATCTCACCTCTCTGTCCCAAGCAGACATGACAAGAACAAATGCTGGCACATGAGCATTTCACASGAGGGAGAAATTGTCATTTCTGACCGCCTCTGCATTTTCCTCCTTTAGATAAAAGATTTCTTCCCTCTGCATCAGAATCTGGCAGTGCACACCAAACAATAATGACGTATTTCAGTGTAGTTACTCAGCACTATGTATCCAAACACCTACAGCTGAGAAAGTTATTCATTTTGTAAGTCAAATTTGGAGCCTCGTTCTACTTACCCTAAAGAAATGCTCCATCATCATTCCACTGCTTATGCTCTTGTTCTGGCATCCACAGAAAGCCTGGTGACTCAGAAGGGCCCACACTTGGGCAAAAGAAAATGGAAGACACGACAAAATGTGAGTACAAGAAGTGTCTCCAAGGGAGGGAGCTCAGTCATCTCCAACAGGAGTTGTAATGCAGGTTTACTACCCTGAGCTCCTTCATTCTGATTGAGAAACAGGTCCTTCATTTCACTACTTTCTTTACTCTAAAGTTTCTTTGTTCTCTCCGTGTCACTGTAATGAAAGAGTGGTTAGTCCAGTCCCAAGCAAGCATTCTCAGTATGCATTTCAACATGACTGTGGTTAATTTGCTTGTCAGATAGCAATCCAGGAGCAGTGCATATATAGGTCCCTCAGGCATGTTGCGTATTTTATCTTTGCCATATCACTAATTATAACCATAGCTGTGATTAGAATGCTGAGATTCACGATTTTACACATMACTCTTTCCTTGCCTATCCTAACCTTGATTTCAAACTTCTCTCTCCAGCTCCAACAGTGAAGAGACATCAGTGACAGGGAATGCCTGCCAAAGCAATAGGAATGAGCCAATGCTGATTCCTCTCCCTATAACATGTCCTGGCTAAAACACCATCACAGCTAAATTTGCTCATCCCCAAAACCAGTATTACTTTGTATCACTGAGTGTGAACAGCACTGTCCTCACAAGCTTCTTGAACAGACAACCTTTAGATTAAATGGGGGAACAGAAAGCAGAGTTTAAAGTAGCCTTTCCATATACTGGAGAACATTTCTTATGTTTAGTTGCACCACGAGCAACTAATTCCTTTAAATGCTTATCCTTTCAGAGATCTGCTAGGGTGCTTCAAATGAGGGAATTCAGACAAACAGACCTGGGGTAATTAAAAAAAGAGAGAGAGAGAGAGACAAATGAAGGACACAAGGCTTGCAATTCAGAAAAGGAYTGTGCAGGACTCAGGACTCAAATACCTGATCCCAAACTCTCTTTGCTTGGCTGCTTCCTGGCACTGGAGAAAATTCAGTTTGACAGATACCTACTTTTTCCACTCCCCATCCAGGTGCCCTGATGTTCACCCATTTATKCATCCAGAACTGCCTCAGCTGAGGGCGAGCAGAGATGCTCAGCATCCCTCATCTTTGAGGCATCTTCATCCCTCATCAACTCATCCTTGGGGCAGGAACCATGGCTCACAACTCCCCTCTCCCTCATGAGTGCCCTGAGCTGTAGGCCACAGCCTTTTGGTTTCCCTCTCTTTGTGCTTTCTCTCCATTTAATTAATTTTGGTTTGGCAGAACACATCCAAAAGGAGAGGAGGGTGTTCTTCCAGGATAAATGGTTGYCTTGGAAATAGGACACGTGGATTTGATTTCTCTCAAGCTGAGAAGGGAAACAAATGTAAAGCCCCTGCTTTCTCTGCAAGGACAGTAACCACCCTCTGCCATGGAAAAGGTGCACATCTGGACAGAGCCAGGACCAGGTTCTTGTGGGAAGGCKTTTCCCTGAAGCTTGAAGCCTGTAATAGGACATTTTACTCAGGGGATTATCCAGGCAACTTCTTGCTGAGCATACAGAGTTTGCATGACCCCTTTTCCAGGCTTTCTGACTGCTAATGCCAGGAAGAAAAAAAAATCAGTGATTTTGCCTAAAAATTGGTACAATAATAATGATGATGCTTTCTGGATTGAGCCAGTAGGTACAAGTTCAACTGAAATAGTCTTATACCTGATTTAGTTACTTTTTTTGGCGGAAAAGTACTTTCCCCCATAGCTTCTTTTCAAGCAATGCTAGCTCTGGGTAACCTACAGCCAGTCAAACTGCAAAAAGGTTGTCTCAAGGCATGATCATTCTGAAAAAATGCCAAGAGATTCATGAGCTGGACATAGATCACTCGCTGAGCGTTTTAGGCCACTGTGAAGGTGTCAAATGAAGACACTTCAGGCATCCAAAGCCAGGCCCTGGGGCCAGAGAGACTTTGACCCTGCCCAACCTTTAAACCTGACTTCATGTGCCGAAGATCAAAGGTAACAGAAAGAACAGTTATCACGTTACATCACGCTGTTTCAATAAACAAATGCACACATTTCCACTCTAGCTTTTCCTGTGCTTTAAGAACAGTGCAATTTTAAAAACAAACCCAGAACCACTATGATATTAAACTRCATATGTCCAAAAGCTAAGCCTGTTGTGTTTTGTTACTTTCAGTTAGTTTACAYTAAGAGGATTTTTAGGGTTCAACATACCACTGCTATCCTGTAATAATACTTCACAGTGTAGTAAGAGATGCTGTCTTATTTTTCTTCTTGGCCCAGRGTGAATAATTCAGCACTGCATGTTTCATAGTCTGAGTCATAAATGTTGAAATTGATTACACAGAGGCATTGGAGCAGYCTCTCATTTTGCTTGCTTAAAGAAGCACTGAAATTCATTGAGACATTTACAGTTCCCATGAAACTCGGGCTTCTAACTTGAGGCTTTTCATTTCCCCCCACCACTGTCAGGACAGCAACTCCAAGGGCACAGTACATGTTCAGAAATTACAAGAGCACTTAAAACTCCCGAAATTCTGAGAAGGGAATATGTGAGGAGCGTTGCTTAATCTGGCTTGCTTCTAGCAGTGAACAGGTATTACCAGTACAGAGATATATGCAAATTGTCAGTGCTGTGTAACCTCTGTGGCAGTCCCTGCTCTTCTGCCTAGGAAGAATTGTGCCATTTAACCAAGCTTCTGTTTACTGAAATTACCTTTTATCTTTCTAACACCCCTTTTGATAGCAGAAGAATGCAATTGGATCCTCCCAACCCCTTCTGCCCCAGGACAAACAATATCTCTTCTCTGTCATATGCTCAGCCTCCTCCTCAGAGCCCCATTTTAATGCCTTAACATTGAATTAATATATTTGTCAATACCTGCTCTTGATTAAGAAAAAWTTATATATTAATAGTCATCCTACCGGGAGTAAGCCCAAATACACCAGAATGTGGAATGAAAGACATTAAAGTCTTGTTTTTTTTCCAAAAAAAGATGGGATTTTGGTTCTTGCCTATGGAACARTTGTGGTCCAATGTACCAGAGCCATTTGCACTCCAGACAGAGCTGGAGTAAATCTACTACAGAAAATGCAGTGAATCCACCTTGTTTGAAGTTGTACTTCAAACAGGTGCAGCTGGCCCAAGCCTTTACACCAATTCCAGCACAAAGCAGATCCGTGTTTGCTGTTTTGGGATGGAGATCAGAACTGACTCTTGYTGGATTCCCTGAGACACTCCCTGTGGAAGAGCTCCCAGATGTAACTGGGGTCAGCTCAAGGTGATGTTGCTGGCATGAAGAGGGCATTAGCAGCACCCCTGTCCATTCTGGACATGCTGCCTCTGGAAAAGCAGTGGAAGACAAACATCTGCTGCCCCATTTAAACAACTGCATTTCATTGCATTCAGTTGTGCAGATCTCCATCCACCTGTAAGCACTATGAAAATTTTTATTGCAATGCTTAATTMTTGTCTCTTCTGCAAGCTGATGGAGGCTGTGGGAGCTGATGGAACCCTCAGCAGCCCATTCATCAGATCTCCTGTATGACCTGGACTGGGCAGGATTTTCTGCACAGAATGTTCCCCTTCCCCAGCCTCACAGGGCAAATTAGAGTACATCCAAGCAAGATACAGAGAAAACTTGAGTTAAAAAGAAATAACTTAATTATTATTTTTCTGGGACATGAGACTGACACATCCATCTTTACTAAAGCAAACTGAACAAGGATAAAAACACTCAGYGATCCACAGCCAGAAAACAACCCTTACTGTAAATGGAAGGTTTAAATACTATTTTTAGAAGGATCATCTTATAAAGAGTTGTGAAAATGTTCAGTGGCAAGAGTTAGTGCCTTTTGACTTGTAGGATATTGTATTTTTTAAAATTTTTTGTCTTTGTGATAACCTCAGGAAGGGCCATCACACACCTCACTACAGTCTCATGGCTCTTTCTGTATTTGTTTCACAGTTGCAATCCTCCCTTGTTGGTTGTATTTAGAGCATTGTATTTCAGTCCTGCTCTGATCAACTGATTCCCTATAGAACATTTGGAACAAGAATCATGTAATTGTTTATGTAGGAAAAGAGCTTTAAGATCATCAAATCCAGCAGTTACCCTAACACTGCCAAGTCATCACTAAACTCTGTCCCCAAGGGCCATATCTACACCTCCTCAAAAACTCCAGGGCTGGCGACTCAAACAACTGAGTCTTCCAATGCTTGATGAGGCTTTCCATGGAGAAATGTTTCCTAATGTCCAATGTAAACTTCCCCTGGTGGAACTTGGGGAATTGATCCCATCACTAGTTGCCTGGGAGAAGAGGCTGATCACCACCTGCCATAATCTCCTTTCAAGCAGTTGTAGAGAGCAGTAAGGTCTCTCCTGAGCCTCCTTTTCTCCAGGCTGAGCACACCAGCTCTCTCARCTGCTCCAGGCCCTTCCCCAGCTTTGTTGCCTTTCTTTGGACACACTCCAGCACCTCCAGAAAGCCTTTCTTGCAGTGAGGAGACCAAAGCTGAACAACTCGATGTACAGCCAGGTAGAGGGACTTAGGAAACATGGGATTCGATGTACAGCCAGGTAGAGGGACTTAGACCTTTGAAAAATCATTCAGCAAAACCACTCCAGGGAGAAGGACTTTCAGGTGGGCTGGAAAACACTCATTGCCACTGATGAGACTTGGGAATTCCATGGAAAGGAGCACAGGCATGAGGCAGTGGCCATCAAGAGGGAAGGGGAGGGCGTGAGCTGCCATCAGGATGCTGCCAAACCCTGCAGTCCCTCTCRGTGCTGTGTGTGTGTTTTGCAAAGCCCCAGAGCCTTGGAGGGCTTTGCCTGCTGCACGCTTCATCACCCGTGCTAGAGAAGTGCTGGGGAGGGATTGCAGTGACAACAGTAGCGCTGTTATAAACCTTTTATACCTTCCAGCCCAAGGCCCCAGAGCATTTCCCAGCTGCTGGTGTCCCCTGGGGGCTGTGGGGATGTGTCAGGCTGAGCACAGTGTCCCCTGCAATGTCCCCACAGTGGCTGCTCGCCCCCAGTGTTTCCCTGCTCGCCCCCAGCATTTCCCTGCTCGCCCCCAGCGTTTCCCTGCTCGCCCCCAGTGTTTCCCTGCTCGTCCCCAGCATTTCCCTGCTCACCCCCAGCATTTCCCTGCTCTCCCCCAGCGTTTCCCTGCTCGTCCCCAACATTTCCCTGCTCTCCCCCAGCATTTCCCTGCTCACCCCCAGCGTTTCTCTGCTCGCCCCCAGCGTTTCTCTGCTCGCCCCCAACATTTCCCTGCTCGTCCCCAGCGTTTCCCTGCTCGTCCCCAGCATTTCCCTGCTCACCCCCAGTGTTTCCCTGCTCTCCCCTCTCTGGGCCGAGCTGGTTTGGTTTGAGCTCTGGCAGGGAGTGTTTCAGTTGCATCAGTGCAGAGTTATTCTGTTCCACGGGCAGCCTCCCAGGCTAATGCAGGATTTTAAAAGCTTACTTAGTGAAGATCACATTTCATCTTGTTTCATCTACCACCTCCCACCCCAGTCTCAAGGCTAAGGACAAAAGCAATAATTTAACTTCGCATCAATTTGCTGCTGGTGTCCTTTCCCCGTGCCCAGGATTTCCAAATGCCAGGCATTGCCATGTCCCCAGCAGGCACTCCAAGCCCACAGTGACATAAAAGCCTTGGCATCTCTTCAGGAACACAGGAGGAAATGAGACCCAAGACACCCACAAACTGGTAGAAAGTAGAAACTATTTCAGTCTGCTCCTGGGTTTAGAAAGTCAGTGCCAGGACAAAAGACTGTGGAAAATGTTCTCTTACAAAGACTCCCAGTAAATGAGAAAGGTCAGCAGTTACAAAGCTGCTAAAGAGACAGTATCTGTAGCTAATTAGATGGGCTGCTGCCTGCCTGTCTGAAACCCAAGGATTTGCCTGTGAGGTATTTTAAGTTTTTAGGGCCTTGCCACCCTTGTGTAGTATGCTGAAGTAGTTCATGCACCAAAAAGATGTGTCTTCTCCCTTTCTCTTWTTGTTAATACCTTAAATACGTAATTTTGCTCTCTTTTAGGGCTTTATTTTTTAGAAAAAGCAGGTGAAAGTAGGTAAAGGATAGAGCTTCAAAACCTCGCACATTAGCGTGAACTTCAACTTATTTTGGTGGCAAAYTAATTTTGTGCATATTTTTTCATTAGAAAAAGTTTTAGCATTTGGAATGGCCAATTCCAACATTTTCCTAATGTATTTTTTTAGTTTAAAGTGAAACAAAATTCCTATTAAGGTCATTTTATCTCATCATCTCCAAGTCAGCATCTATCCTCCTTTCTTAGCACATCTCTGTTCTTTCCCTGCTGGAGATAAGCTGGGGGATTTGCATGCTATTTTCTCACTGACTCATTTTCCAAATATGGCCATTTAACAAATATTATTTCTGCAGGCAGCCATCCCCTTCAGAGCCCTCATAAAGGAAATTACTCAATCAATAAAGTTAATTTTCCCTCCCCCCTGAAGCAGAYGCCCACCTCAGCAGATGCTCAGAAACAGACTAAAACAAAGCTGGAAACCTCCTCAGATCCCAACACCTCCTGCCAATGTCATCCTGCAGCTAAGGTGGAAATGAATACTTTATCTATACTAGSAAGAAATGCAAAGAGCAAGACTGCTCTGCTTTTTTAATTAGCTGACTGAAAGATTAATAAAGAGCAGTGATGAGCTCTGGTCCATTCTCACTATGTTTGGAGTCAACCCACTTCCATGATAAATACTGTTCTCATGTTGAAACAAATTCAAAGTTGGCATTAAGCCCTCCTAGGTGCCCCTTGTGCACAGCCTGAGTTGCCACAACTCTAAAACTGTCCCAGTGGGACAGAGGAGATATTCCCACTGCCTTGATCCACCTCAGGAGGAGTCTGCACTGCAAACGAAGAGGAGACTCACCTGGATAGCCYRAGGAAACCCTGCAGCTTATRKATACTCYKKGGAAAATCCTCAAAACCTCTTGAGWAGAGTCTGCTTTTACAAACCTGTGGGAAGTAATAAACAGCAATATTGATCACAGGAAGAAAAAATGGCACCTGCTTTACTTCTGTTTTGAATAAGAAAATGAGATTCAGTGTTGTATATACTAAAAAGGGGAGTCTGCCTTACATGAACCTGATTTTCACGGACAAAATCCAGACTTAAACTGAGAAAGTTCAGAATAAGGTTCCCATTACACAAGAGTCTTACCTTGTCTAAATTCTTGCCACGTGCAATCTCCCTGCTTTGAACATGTTGGCAAAGGCAGCATAGAAGTTGGCCCCAGTTTAAATTTCTGTGCAAATCACACTTGGGTAGAAGGGGCACAGGATTTARTGAATGCATTAGCTGGTCTTAGATAAAGATTGGAAGAAAACAGAAAAATGAAGGTTTCAATTTAAGGTCTAAGAAAAGAGAAAAAAATACAGGTGTTCTGAGGAATAATATCAAGTTAAGTACTGAGTAAATTCCACCAATGGTGCAGGGTAGGGCTGGGTGGGGAATGCTGCAGATATTCCAGGAACCTGCCTGTGAATTTCTACCACCTTATGCAGGTGGGGTAGGAATTTTCCAAAGCAGAAGATACCAGGGGAAGACACCCCCTGCTTTGATTTTGTGCAAAAAAGGAAGTGGTTGAGTGTGAAGAGAGCTTTGCACTCAGACCTTGGCAGCTGCACYCACCTGTGGCTGCTGCTTTAGCAGYAATTTCCATCCTGCTGACACCTCGGGCACTGGGAGAGATGGTTCAAAAAAATTAACCACTGTAATTTCAAACAGAGCTGCTGCTGTTAAAGGATAAAGACAGATCAATGATGAATAGAGAAAAATAATATCTAAGAAGATCTGATCAGTCAMTATTTGATGGGAGATCCAACCTGAAAGGATGAAGCTGGGTAACACAATGCAGCTTGCTTCTTAATGGGACTTCTGGTGTGGAGAGCAASAACAGTCACTGCGGCTGGTAAAATTAGGGCAAAAGCTTGTGCCTTCACAAGTCCATGGGCTGCTTCAACTGAATTGGTAATATAAAATGGTGGGCAAAACCTTCCTGTGACTTGAATAGGTACCTGTGACATGAATCATATTTCATGAGCTTAAAACGTGGAGGTGCAGCACCTTCCCAYCAACAGCTCCTGAATATGAACAACTCCTCTGCTTATTGCTGGGCAGCAGCAGAGCACCAGGGTAATTATTTACTTTGGATTTTCTACATAACTACCTGGGATAAATGCTGTCACAAGAGTCCAGCTCCAGCTGTGCTGAAAAGTACAAAGATTAAGGCTATTGCTAGAAACGTTTACGATGTGCCAGGCTTCTGTGCAGAGCGGTGTTTGCTGCGCCACCCTTCCTGGGCACAGAGTCACTGTTTTACTGACACCGAGCTCCCAGTGATCRGGGCTGATGACAGACTGCCCGCACACGGAGTTTCCAGGCCTTGAGAAAACTCTCTGCACCTCCTCCCCTGCGATCACATCTGATCTGAGCAGCTGTCTCAGGCATTTAAGCRCAGTTTTTACCTAACCACGGTAGAGGTGGTTACATTTACAGGTCAGAAACCTGGTTTGGACACATCTGAGTGCAGGGAAAGGCTGCTCTGCACTGATCATTAACAGCCGTAAATTATGTGCTAATTGCTTAGGGCTCAATTATTGTCTTTGTACAGGAAATAATGAACATGAGAACATCTATAAAATCATTAACAAGCTCTTTTTTTTTTCTTCTTTTTTTTTCCCCATATTTCCTTGGCTTTTAATTTGATATACTTCAGTTATTCTTTTTTAAATCTTCTTTTTTTTTTTTTTTTCCTTATTTCCTTGGCTTTTAATTTGATATACTTCAGTTATTCTTTTTTAAATCTTCTGTAGTTTTTCTTATTTAATCAGACATTTTCCATTCACAGAACCCTATTTCTTTTGCTGCCATCATATTTGTAGTCTCTCCATTCCACTGAAGGTCTCCCAGTGTAAGGGAGGGGCTTTGCCTTTTGGTCTCCCAGTACTGGGCTTTATCAGTGAATTTTGAAAAATAAAACAGGGCTTTTGGAAAATTGTCAAAAGGTGATTTTTCTTTGAATGCAAAACACAAACTCCAAAGATCTGRGTGTGGGTGAAAGCTAAGCAGGCCTTGATCCATCTGGTTCTGAAGAATGACTGAGAAACTATTCCTCCTGTTCCTGGGGATGGATGCCTGTGCTGGAATTGTGTCCCACCCTGGAGCYGGGGTCTTGCACACCCCCACATTGCTCTGCTGAGAGCAATCAGCTGTGTGCTGGATTGCTGCTCCTCGTTCTTACTCAGAATTTTTCAGCACCTGGGTGTCGCTGTCTTGCTCACATATTTATGGAAGTCAGAGAAAATCTGACCACCTTCCTTCGTGAGTTTTGTAGAAGCACAAGTGGAGCCTCTGAAAAGCAGCATTCATGGAATCATCATTGACCCAGGATGGATTTTTTTTTTCTCCTTTTCCAAATATTACTGATGCATGAAGAGATAGGCATTCAGTTCARCTTTGGCTCCTCAAATTAAAAATGTATGTGCCTTGTGGTCTGMTGCACTAGAGGTGCTTGTACCTGTAGGCTTTTAGAGATGATTATAATTGATCCTGTACTGAAGTGGAAGAAAACATATTTGCCTTGTGGAGTCAATGGAATTAATCATCAGCCTCTGTGAGGACTACATTTGGAAGAAWTCTCTGAGCAGCAGGAGACAACCCATGATGCTTTTGCTCTTGGGATCTGMTATCTTTTCTAAGAAGCTATTATTATTATAAAGCACTGACCAGTGCTTACTTTCTCACAGAAATCTTTGATTTGTATCCACAACTGTGCACTCCTTACCACAGTATTTTCCTCACCATAATTCTCATTCCAGTGGTTGCTTATGGGTAAATAAAAGCAGAGAATAAAAGCAGAGCAGATGATGCAGCTGCTGCAAAGCAGGTGTTTTTTCTTCCCCATGACCTATGCTCCCAAAGAGTTCAGCAACAAGAAAATTGTGAATCCACAGCCTCAGTCTCAAGGTGATGGCCACACCAAYGAGTCTCCTGCTTTCTGCCAGAGCTTCTGCCTGCAGTTCTGCAGAAAGGCTGCAAGATGCTCTTCTACTGTTTTCCAGGAAAACTAACTCTTAATGTCAGGCCACAAACAGCAGCTGGAACTAAGACTACCCTTCCTAGTAGTAAAATGTGAGGACATTTAGAAAATACAGTTTATCTGCTGGTCATTAATTTGGCAGCAGCGAAGAACACAGGTGGTATTAAAAATATTCACTGGTGCAAGGTCAGATAGAATATTTTCTCTATAAGCCATGGGCCAGCACCTTGTCTGCCGTGAAGTGTGGTGTACACTGACCTGAGCTGTACCAGGGCTCAAAGCCCACAGCCACTGCCTCCCTGCTGCCAGCTTCCTTGCACAGAGCTGCAGAAAGCTCCAACAGTGCTGCACCAATGCAGCTGTGGAGCTTGTGCCCAGCTGTGGCTCACCYTTGTGTGCTGAGCAATTTCCTCCACATGGTGCTCTCTGTGATGTTACATCTCTGGAAATTCTTGTCCTCACCTGTTGTTGTGCAATTGAGAGAGGTGAGAACTATCAGGCTGAAGACTGAATTTCTTATGGGCTATTCAACTTTGGTTTTAGCCAGTCTCCTCTTGTGACTWGCAGTAGAGGACATCAGAATAGAGAAAATTAATGTACAGCCCTCTCCCTTAGAAAGACAAGARGCCTCTCCTATCACATCCACCCCCTTCTCAAAATCTAAAAGATATTACAAGGAACACAGAATAATTTATCTCCTTGTCAGCTTCTTTAAGCAGTGATTATTGCAGTTTCCCCATGCTAGGAAATAAGAGTATATTAAAGYTCTTAGGACGAAGGCATTTTACTCTGATTTTTTTACCCCTGACAATTTGTATGCCATAGAATAGTCTTGGCCAGGAGCTGCAGGCAGAAATCAGTGTTTTGAGGCTGAATGCAGATGGTAGGCAGCTCATTGTGCAGTCACTGAAAGGCTTGCCTGGCACTTTTCTGCAGTCAGGAAACAGACCTGAAAAGATTCAGGTGTGAATTCTGATTTCACATTACTGTTACCTTCAACACTTCTCTTGCACTTGAATTACTTTCTTGGGCTAAGCTGCTCGATTCTACTTTAACCTGTGGCCACGTTGCCATGGCAAAGTCACTCCTGCATGTGTATGTTTTAAATACATAACCTACAAAGCACTTTGGATTCCTTTGAAATGGTAGGCATCTATTTTCCAAGTGATTTTCTTGTTTTAAATACAACCTGTGAAACAAATGAAAAGATGTTACCAGCAGGCCAATTTGTATTTCCACAACAGCATCACTAAAAACCTATGTACACATCTAGCATGTTACACRTATGAGTATTCCTTCAGCACACGCCTTTATAGGCTCAGGCATCTACATAACATRTTTGTTGCAACTATAGAAAACTATACTACAGCAGCCCTGGGTTGATAGCAACAGTGCAGATTTTTTCCTTTGTAGTGTCACTTCTCTAAATAAGCTATAGCATTATTTATGTATTTATTATTGTGTTTACAAAAATTTCCATTAGCAAACATTTTTGATTTTAGATGTCTCTGAATAAATTATTTTAAAAAATCAAATTACATTCTTTGTGGGTACTAAAGTGTTTTATAAATTCATCATCATAAAGTAGCAAAGCACAGGAGCAGCAGTTAAACTTTCCTGGGCTCACTGTTTAAGATGTTGAGAACTCYTGGTGCTGGGTGTAGCATAAGACAGGAGCACATAGAGCACTCTCTCTACATCTGCATCACTTCTAGCAGGTTACAGGGAGGAGAATGGGAATAAAACACATTTTAGAAACTAGTCAAGACAAAATCATGCTACTCTAAGAACGACATGAACAGAGAAATTGGAAGGGAAATACTGGCTATTAACACGTTCTGCTGGTTCTGGAGATGTACTAGGACACTGAAATCTGTAAAGGCTACTGGCAGCAGGACTGGGAATCTTCAGGGGCACTGACACATACATGTGTAACAGGATGACATTAAATCCAAGGACTTTAAAGTCTCTCCAAAACTGGTATTAAGTACAGCTTTTCTYAAGTTCCTTTTTGTAATTATTTTCCATATCTACAAGTGCACCTACTGTAGCTATTTGTGTGCTACAGGAAAGGACAGAACATAACCTATAAATAGAAAAGATAGACAGGGTGTTTTTGCATACAAGMATGTTTTATTTTCCTGTGTGAGTTTAATGGGATAGATGCCAATGCTTTTATGAATTATGAATGCAGCAGTCTTCTTTCCAAATGAAGATGTTGGAGGTGTGCCATTGGAACGAAGTGCTCATATTACATACTGCCAGCAGATTCCTGTTGCTTTAATGAAACCTAAATTACTGAAGCACTTTTCTTCTGAAAAACATTACTCTTGCCTATAATGACGTTGCACTGCATATTCTCCTCTAGAATAAAAGAGGAAAAAATAATTAAGGTAGAAAGAAATGTGAATCACAGTTCTAACAGGGAAATGCATGTGCTATGCCCTTGATGTAAACAGCTGTTTGTATACCACCTACCTTCCTCCTTCAATAAAGCATAATCCAGCTTTATGACTTACCAGGCATCCATTACCATTCTTATGCATGGGATTTTTTCCCCCACAATGATTCTCTTTTTAGCTATCTGAAACAAATTATTTAGAATAATTTAMTCACTGTGTTTTAAATGGAAATCTTGCTTGAGGAACATTCCCTATTTAGGAGCAGAATTTTGCGTTTACATACTGTTCAATTTCTGTTTGATAAAGAGTATAATGGCATTATGTCGAAGCATTACGTAGAGTTAGGGTTTTTTTTTTTTTTTCACAGCCCTAAGTCTCAAGAACACTTTTAAAAGAAGGGAAAGTGTTAGCCTATGACCTTTGACAAATCTAAAGGTCAAATATCCCAGGTGAGAAAGGTTCAAAGAAAGCCACTGAGGCTGCAATGCTTCATCTGCACAGGTTACAGAGCAGCCCATGGTGCCATAGCTGCTCTCAGCCCATTAACACAACGAACAAATCCTAATTAATCATATGTATGGATTGCCATGTCCTGCATATACCTTCACATTTTGTGCTCACAGGCGATTGGGTATTTTTCTGCTAACATGCAGAAAGATTTTACAAGAGCATCTTTGTCTCAGATCATTTYAGTGCAATCAGCAATTCTTTCTATTATTTCCAAATCTCAGAGCTCACGTGGTGGTAATGCAGGTTTTGTAGAGCAGCTCAGACAAAATGCACAAGTTCTCTTGAATAACAGGGCTCCCTCCACTGTTTTCCTTTGCAGTAACTCAGTTTATAGCATGAATAACATTACTTCACATGGATATCATAAGGATATCCTCTAGCTTCCAATTTGCATGTACATTTATTTTACAGTACCTTAGAGTTAAAACAACCCAACAATATAATAAAGGTAAGTGCACAGAATAATAAATACCATTGAAACCATATTAACTCAGAAAAACATCAAAAAGGGAGAGAACAAAATTAGGCTGTGAAATTAGGTTAAAAAAAAGTTGCAGAAGCTCTATGGGGTTGTTTGTTTTTTTTTAAAGAAAGCCTCAAACATAGTCACACTGTAACCTACCTGCTTATATTTTACAAATGGGGTGCCAAGTCCAGGCAACTTCAGAACTCTGCACCCATGAAAATGAATGGCAGCACTGCATGACATCAACTAGAAGAAAATCAGGCCATGTGAGAACCTTCTGKTTTTTTCTATAGTGCATAATATTACTGCATGCTGTTTTCTACTCACATTTCTGTGAGCTGTCAGTATGCTTGCATGATTATGATATAAAGCTAGCAAATGTTTTAATTCAAATATTACAAACTAGAGAGAAGTCAGATAAAACCAGAGATTTTTTTATTGCACAAAATAAATTATATAGAAACAATGCAACAAAACAACTCGTATTGTAGGCTGCACAACAGATGTTACAACATGAATATATTTATTGCTTTGAGAAAGGAGCAATTCAGTGCTAGTAAGCAGATTAGTTATACTTCTTGCTCATCTAGATTTTTCATAAAATTAATCCAACTGGGCTAGAGGCATCTTGCAGCATACRGGTCAGGCCAAATTGACATTTGTTATCAACCATTATAAAGGTGCTGTAAAGCTTCTTGACATTAGCATGAAACACTCAACATCACCAGTACTGAGTCATACAGGTAGTTCACTGTTAGAAATATAATTACACACCTGATACATTTATACACAAGGTTCTAGAGACCCATTTACAGGATTTGCATGAGCTGTTGTTTCAAAATAAATCTTGCTTACAAATGTTGATGCAGATTTGCACAGGTTTCACTCTACATCAAGAGGCACGACCAYGGGGTTTGGCGAAAAACCGCCAAGTACTGGCACTTGTCCTCACTAATTGTAAAACTCATCACTAGTGCTGACTCAGTTGTGTCTCATTTTTTCTAGGGCCGCACTCAGCTTCTAGATTAAAAAAACCCTCACATTCCTTTGGTAGAACTGGGTGAAATTTACAGTGCTTTTTTAAATACTTCAAAACAACATATTTGGTTCTTGAAAAGACACAAGCCTGCAGTACTGGTATTGCACTCAGATCAAATGGATTTTAGTTTTTAAACTGCTACTTTGTGGACCCTGAGATGTTGACCCTAATGAATTACTACAGAAATYAGCTCTTAACAAAAAATTATAAAAATGAACAATGTTCATATGTAATAATACACATCAAATCCTCATCAACTGCAGATCTTTGAGAAGCATGAACATAAATGAGAGAATGCCATTTCAAGCGTTCATAATCTGAGTCAAATTTTCCCCCAAATTGTCAAGGACACAAGCATTTACCCAGTTGAGTTCCTACCAATGAGTTCTACTGCTAGTGTACACACTCACTATTGCAAAACTTACTTATGAGAAGGTTCATATAATAAGAGTAAATATAAACAATATTAGTCACCCATAAAAGGAAATTAAGTGAGGAAGTGGGAAGTCTGGCTCATTTCAAGTCTCAGCTACAAGGATAATTACAGAAAGTCACTTCACTGAGGTCCAGCTGAAGAACTTAACTGAGCATCAGACCCATGGAGTAGAGCCCTGTAGAATCCCACTGAAATAAGARATTTTGGATTGTACACTAATAACTGCAAACCAATATGGTTGCCACTCTTTACTGTACTTTAATAAAATCCTTTACTGCATTTTTCCCCGAAACTGTGTTAATGCATTATGATGAATCACAACAGTTGAAAGTGAGGTTGCAAAGAGCTGCAAAATATTACAAGAAGTGAATTATTCTGGATTTAAAAAATAGTATTTGCACAAATTCTCAGAAACTTCAGTGATGCAATCATGTTCCACACATGTACCCAGCAATATTTTCCTTAGAAAGAAGGTAAGCACTAAACTTGACTGATCTTACATACTTTTTCATCCAGGGGACTGTTTATTAAATACTGCATGTAAAATTCTATCATCTTCTCATAAAAATGTTAGTAAGCACAGTAAGATTCAACTAAACAACCAGATATACCCTGACATGTCCATTGAAGCACATACATTACATAAAATTGTTAGCATTTTTTGTACTTGTTATGAAGTAGAAAAGTTATAAGGCAGGATGAAGCTAATATCAGAGATGAAAAACAGCACCACAAGCCTGTGTTTTGCAATTGCTTTCTGATTGGACACAAAATATATTATCATAGTCAGATACAATTGTTTAAGGTGAGAAATGCATTTAGCCCAGCTGTACTAACTATACAGCTTCACACAGAATAAACATTCCATAAACCAACAGAAAATGCATTTGAGCACAAAAAATAAAAATGTGATTCTCTAAGCAGCATTTTGTTTTCTTTTTTTTTTTTTTTTTTGTTTTCTTTTTTTTTTTTTTTCTCCAAAACATTAACATAGATAGATATTGGACTGATTAAATATCTACAAGTGCTTTTCCTTTACAAAAATACATATATTCTTAATAGTAGGATAGACTGTCATTAACAATGACCTGTGTTTTTTTCACTTCAATTTGAATGATTTATAAGCTAAATTTTACAACCACAAAAAGGTTTATTTGTAATAGGATGTTATCACTTTTGACAAAAAGCTTAAAACATTTTATATTTTAAAACAAATTCGCAACTTAAGATCACAATATGTTCTATGAGCTCTAAGTACTGTGAGGGCTGCTTTATTAAAAAACTGGTAACTACTGATCAAATGCAAGGAAGCATTAGAATGTTATTACTGCTCACCATAGGCTCCTTTCTTATAACTTGGATCACAGCTTATATAAGGACACTTAGGCCCCCACCCCCAAAAAATCCATTGAGAGTAACCCTATATCATCTATTCAGTAGCCTGGAACATCCAGCAATTCAGGCTTTGCATTAATTTTTAAAAAATKCAAAATATTTTCCTTTCAATAGTTAAGTCTGCAATAAGGGAAAAAATGATGCATTGCTTCATGTTTATGCTGAGAAGCATCTATTTGAGGAAAAAAATACGATCAGTATTTAGAATTAAATCTTTCAGCCAGCTTAGTTATTAAATTGACCTATTATTTCCAGTTTAGTTAATCACTATCCTGGAAAAAGAAATCAAGATAATTTGGAATTTTTGTTATCTCTGTTTTATACTGCACAAGTAAATTATCACTTCTTGCTAATCAATGGTCTCGTGTCAAGGACAGCAATGCCATTTGCTAAAAAAATAGCTATAAAAATCTGTAAAACATACTTAAGATCTTCTCATTATTCACCAAGTCTGTCCTTTCCACCCTCCGAAATATTACTGAACTACGACTAGAAACCCCAAAAGTAGCTTGGTGACTGTTTTGTGCTTTGGAAGGTTTACAGGATTGACAGCACACTGAGTTTTTTTGTTAGKTCACAGGCCAGGTATAGCAGACACATCAGTAAATGCAAGCCTTTGTGCTTCTCCTCAGGAACATGAGCTAGGACCCAGAGCTACTCTACGTCTGTTATCTCAACCTTTATGCTATTCCTGTTGGTTTTTTTCCTTTTCTTATTTGTTTTGGAAACTGCTAGGTGTGCCTAACCCTTTAGCTTGGTGACACAGACACCACCACTGCTTCAGTTCTGCTTGACTGACTCCAGCTGTACCTCCTGACCACTCAGGAAAAGTGTCAATGTCATATTCCAAGTCTGTTTCTGGGTGGCTTTACCTTTGGTATTAAATAGGTCCCTTGAAACTATTAGGCAATCAGATTATCCATAAAAATAGATAATT
>NW_026623369.1:105191-132004 GCF_030028575.1 Malurus melanocephalus
CTATGTGATATTTTTCAGTAAAAATGGAGTATGTTTCTTCTTACCACATCAAAATTTGGGAGACAGCAGGAACAATATCTACCATATTCAATGTAATACAAAACTGAATTTTAGGAGTAGAATACCATCACAAAATATGTGCCTTGCACTTTGACAATAAACATCTTCATTACAACTCCGTTTGTAATAAAACCCTCAATATGTTAACTAGCAGCAAAAACATTTCACTGTCCAGCCATTTCATACACTGTATAGTAACCTTCTCCAAACTCTTTGCTTTCCACTCCCTATCATGAGGAAAAAGGAAAATGCACGGTAACTACTTCTGTTCACCTCATCCTGTCAACTGTTAACCATGTTAGAAGCATTTGCTAAAAATACACATAAAAGTTACTTCAAAGAAAAGYACCTAATGGTTCAGAAAAAGAAGCAAAATCAAACCAATGCCTATCTTTGGTTAAACTTAATGTAACAGCAAAAACTACCACTTATGGACATCTTTCACTCCAGAATTTCTCTTCCATCCTGAGCTTACAGAGCTTGGTCTCCTTCTGCAAATACAAGAGATAGCCTGGACATTTCTACCATGTACAGAGCTCTGCTGCTTCACTGCCACACTCCAGAAGCATGGAGACCTAAATTGCTTACTAGAGAATGAAATAGCATCCTTATTCAACTGTAGTGGAAAGCTCCTGAATGCAAAAGATTTATGGCAYATACCTTGGATGGAAGAATCTTTCAGGAATTCATTAATTAATCAATTTTCTATTCTGGAATCTAAGGTTTTAATCTGACTTACAGACTGTGTAGACAGTAGGTAGAAAACTAGTAGGTAGGTGTGCTTATGAAGAAAAATATATTGACATTACAAGATCATCTTTTGAAGGACATTTCTACAACGGATGTTTCAGCTGAGGTCTGAAAGTCAGACAACCCCTATGTGACAAAATTAGTTGGAAGTTTTCACATTTCCTTCAGGTGAATCAGTGCCCTTGTGTCTTGGARCTCATCCTGGAGCACACTGCACTGCACTACAATCCCTCTTCAAAACCTTGTGGAAGCATGACCTTGCTCAAACTGGCTATAAAGGATTGAAAATGCAGAACTGTGAAAATGTTGCTGAAATCCATGAGAGCTGCCTGATAAATGAAACCTGTGAGCTGACACCTCATGTGCAATTTCACCTTTACAAGTCCTTAATGTTTTGACTTATTGGGTAGGAAATGGGGTGGGGTATGGGAATGGCCATAAGATGTGCAAGAACCTAGAATTAATTACAGCAGACACTGTACCTGTTTAGACATTTTAACTGAGAAAAATAATAAGATAAMAAAGCATGAAGTAAAATGAGAGGGGAATACGCAGCATGATAAATGCATTTTTGTAGCAAGCCAAGAGATGCCTTCAATCTGCCMGATTAAGTGAAGAAACTGGACCAAGCTCTTGGATAAAAATGTAAGTCTTAACTGCCTTTGCACTTTTCCAGGACAAAAATGAGTCTGATCAGTGAATGCAGTTGATCAATATTCTATGTAGCCCCTCTATAATCAAGGCTTAATCTATTTATTAAGATACCTAACACTGGTTTTGAACAGATATCTGTTCTCTAGTATTTCTACCAGACATAGTATCTGAGGTGGATGCTATTAGTATCTGGCTRAGGTGGATGCTATTCCTTTTGTTGCAAGTCCTTCCAAGAATGATATTTTTTTTGAGTGAATGAATGCCTCTTGTTGTCTTCAGTTACATGCAAATGTAAAAAACCCACAAACAATACAGTGATTGGTTCAATTAAATAACTAAGCCATGGCCTATTTTGTTATTTCAGAAAACAGCAGAAAAGGAAAAATTGTTTATTTCTCTCTCAAAGTCATGTATAATAGGTATACATGGGAGAGATGAGATGAAACTCTAGACCATTACTTTGTCTGCAGTAAGAGCTTAGCTTGTATCTAAATGGAATGGTATCAATCCCTYTTCTGCAGCAGATACACTAGAACTRTGATAACAGCAGAAAAGTCAAGTTGTTGAAACTTATGGAGAGAAAGAGACCAAGAACCAGAATTAAAGGGTTCCTCATGCAGAAAATGGAATACTTTCCATGTAAAAGTACTTATTTTAATATMATTTCTAATGAGATGGGGGATTGATTTAAATTATCTAAAAGAACACTTTTTATCCTTTTTTCCCCATGAAAGTTTCCCAATACAGTATGTTTATGATATATTCTTGCTGAAAATATTAAGACCATAGATAAAATACAGAAGCAAGTATTACCCTGTCAAATGCAAATAATGGGCTCAAAAGGTATTCTGTATTAGTAATCAGGCACTTCACTTTGTACAATATTTTCAGTAAAGCCAAGATAATACCTTTATAAACTTTTTTTGCACAACTGCAAGCTAGCTGAGTATGCACAATACTTCTAGCACTGCATACTCCTAGGACCCAAATTCCAAAAAGCTTTCATGTGAATAATATCTACTATAGTGATGAGTCACTTCAATTATTTTAGCAATCTCATTTGGTATTTCATTACAAAAAAGCTTCATAGGACTAGGTCCTTAGCTACCAGGAGCGTAGTAATGCATCATGGAAGATATATTTCTTGATTAATCACCAAATTCCGCATTGTTTGAGATATTACAGGATTATGTTTCTAAATTCTAGTTTACAGCTTGGTACTAGACAAGYGCAGCAGTCAGCTATGCTCAACAAAAAGCTGTTTATGATTTTCATTAATGAGTTTTTCACTTCTAGGGGAAAAAAAACAATYGGCACCAAAAGTGCTAAAGAAGAGACAGCAAGGTTAGGCAGTAGTGCAGAGTTTTTTAGGTCTCTCTGCCATAGGATACTGCTAATATGGGAAAGTCATAGGAACACAGTGGCAGCAACACTTGTTTTATATTCTATGCTTTACAAGCACGCAGTGGTGACACTTTGTCATGGAAATGCTCAGAAAGTGTGACTCCATCCACGTATCTGCTCTAGCATGGCATATGGTGCAGTCTGAAGGGAATGCTTAGGTACTCRTTTCACTTTACCCCATCTTTGGCACACAGGAATCTGCACACGCATTCTCMTCTTCCTATGGTGCTCAGATACTCTTAATTGGCACAAATGAATTAAACATGTGTATCTGCAGAGACATGGCACATATGTACTATATGAGAGAAATTTCCTGTAAAGAAGGCAATGCCTATGGTACACAAGTTGCCCAGTTAAGATATGTATTTCACTGGCACTTCACTTTTACAAAAACTATTAAATTATAGCAGCACTCAGGCACTGTGCCATCAAATCAGAAATGCATAAAGTGTAGGTGGTTGGTTCATATGCTTTTAATGCCACCATTCTCAGCTGGGAACATCGATTCAGATCTGTCAGTATTTTCCATGCTTAAAATGAAGATTTGCCTTCTGTAATCTAGCTTTAACTTGCATCAAGAAAATACCAGGAATMAAAACCAATGTCCAACTCTGACAGAGAAAATTAATGGTTCTCTGAATTATGAACACAGGAAGTTATCAGTCAAAGAAAGCTTCGATTAGTTGCCATTCCAAAGCCAATGCAAAATAGTGCTGTTCCAAGGGTCCTGTTAGGTGGATGGATTAAAATTTATATGTTCCTGTCTTTTCAAAACATGTCTGTTCAAATTTGTCAAAACAGCAAACACAATTGCTGAGAAAAAAATTGTGCCCTGARCCAAGTGGAAATTATGCTTAAGCATCCTAGCATTAGCTTCATGATAAACTGAAACAGGTGTTTTATGTCAAGCAAATCTACAGTGAAAATTCTAGTATAAAAACAAGTGAAATATATAAAAAACTGTAAGGTGTAATTTGTATGTGCATGTAAATATTTACAAATAATATCCTATTTCTACTGTACAAAACAATTGTATGTACTAAAGAGAAGAATGATTTTCAATCAGAAAGCATGCTCTGCTTTTCCGAACTACTCCATGAGGAGGACCTCTACATAGACAAAGAATCTATTTTTCCCTATAGACTCTGCAGAGAAGGGYTCTCCCTCCATGGAGCATCTGCTGTCTGTCAAGTAGCACATCACAGACTGGGTGGGCAAAAGGCTGTCTGCCCCCTGTGGCCAGCATGTGCACCCCTGCCCACTTTTGGGCAAACCAAAAGTCTGTGTGGGCCAGCACACTGTGCCTGCAGAAAGGGGCAGCAGCTTCTTCCTAGAAGCTTTTCTTCCCCAGTTCCCCTGGCACCTGCACAATATGTGCAACGTTGACCTGCAATGGCAGGGTTCCTAAACAGACTGCTACYGACAGCACCGTGATTTCTGCACAACCTATGGGCTTTGGAGTGCAATGGTAGAATTCAACCCTGCATATGATTCCTCGAGTCAACAGTGCAAGAACTCCAAACAGCATTATAGGGGCCAGGCCTAATCCACAACRTGCTTATTTCTCCTACAGAACTTACTACTGTACATGAACATAAGCTTACAAAGGAATTACAGCCTTGCATCTACCTTTTGAATTGATCCCAAGAAAGAATTTTCACTTTGTCTAAGAATGATCAGTTCACTCTACAGTAGCTTGTGAAAAAATTGATTTGGTTCCTTTATGCTGTATTCAAAAGGCAAAAAGAAAGAAAATAGCTATCTACAACACTAGCAGGCATGTATTAAGTAGAAATTACATAACGTGACTAAACTATAAGTATCTCCAGAGAATCTGATCAGAAAAACTCAACTGACTTTTAAGCAAAGACAATGGAAGACTGAAAACATATACATTGCTAATCTTCCCTGCAACGTTACCAAAAACCCCAATAAACATCCCATACTAGAACCATTATGCTTGCAATACCTAAGGCAACAATCACTTTTTATCCAGCGCTACCAGGTCCTAGGAAAAAAAAGATGACCTGAACAATTATTTTGGTCAGACTGCTTATCTTCAGTATTGCATTACCTCTAATTTTATGGAAATAGTTTGATGATGTGACTTTAACTAATGAAAATTTCTGTAATGAATTCTAAACTCCAGATAATCACATGAGATACAGTAGGTTATTAAAGCTATATATTATTTTTGTCTTAGCATATTACAGACCTCTATTCAATCTTAAAATAAAATGTTTATTATGAGAATTAATAATTGTGTAAAATTTTGCCTTGGTCATACTTTTGTAGTGGAATTTATTTGTTCCATAGATATTTATATTATTTTAGCTTCATTTTTAAGGAGGCTTTGTTAGAAGAAATGTAATCTGACCAGAAGCCATTTTTTCCATAAATAGCTGGTATCCCAAATTCCAAACTTTAGGGAAACCATAGAAAAGTGCAATCACAAAGGCTGCAATGCTTTTAAGCAATGTTAGCAGAATCTATTTAGAAGATTTAAAATTACTATTTTGAATTATCATGGTCTACATCTCTTGTCCAGAGTAATTAATCTTCATTCACTGCAAAAGGACTGTTGCACACTCATGAGTGAGCTATACCTGGACCCATGAGAACATTATCAAGGAAAAGGTAGTGGCCCAAACACCACTTTTCTAAATATAGTTTCTATACAAAATATTGTCAAAGTATAATCCTTAGTTATTTTTACAGTACTCTATGATTTAAACAACAATATTAAGTAAAATAGTAAGTGTGTGAAACTGCAACACCACATGGAATGAACACTCTGCCATTTTGCTAGTGTAATCAATATTAGGACCAGAAAAAGTTTCTAACACACAAGCAAAAATATTCCATAGTTTTTGAATCTTGACGGTACACTTCATGATTTTGGCTATGATTTGCAGCACACTCTTAAGATWCACAAATATCTTATGCACATTTCAGTAGCAGAATGGCACTTGGCTTACTCTAATAGAAACAACAGAGATGCAACTGACAATTTTAAGAAAGACAATGTCCTTATTTGCATGCTGAAATTCTGGCTGTGTCCCCCCAGTCCAGGCACATCCATTCATTGTGCAATCTGTCGATGGGTAAACAAATAGTGCAGGATTCATCTCAGTGGGATCTGGCCCTTTGGTCTAACCGAAGTCAATTCTAGGTCGATACTGAAGTACCATAGGATAAGACTGAAAACAAAARCAAGGGAAAAACAACAACAGAAACAGACAAGAAAGCATGAAGACATGATTCATAAACAATACAAAGAAAATGCAATTAAAGACTACCTTAAGAATAGCTAGAGCTTATCTCTAAGACAGATGTATGTGACAGTTTTACTTATATGCAATAATTCCATACATTTCAACACTTAAATCCATCCTTGYACTTCAAATCTATTAGCTATTTGTCATTGATATACAATTTCTTTATCTGCTTTTATCTATTTCAGTTTATTACATTTATACTTGGAATGCTCAAATGAGTCTTATTTCTGTGTTGCTGTGTTTGATAAAAAGCAATCTTGACATTTTACACTTTCCAAACCAAAGTGTATTTACAGGTGATGCACTTTAAGATTTATATACAGAGGTTCCAYAGCTATACTATAAAAAAAGTTAAACTACTGCCAGCTGACTTTCCAAGACATGAGGGCTACGTTCTCCCCCAAATCTAAATTCCGTAACTTCCGATCTAGTGATAAATTTTTATTAATTCCTACTGATGAAAAAAAAGGGCAAATCAGCTTCTTGGATCCCTAAACTGGACAGAACTGTTGTGGAATGGAAGGCAGGAGTGGATGRATTTTCCTAAAAGTGCTACAGAATATCTGGGCACTTGTTGCTCAAACTGTTGGTTTAYAGAATCTCTTATTTTTCAGTCTGTGGGCACTTCATTTAAGTCTCAAGTTTCCCTCTTAGTGTCATTGGCATACTAGACATTTTCTATAGCATAAAACCCTGGCAATTCTTGTCTCAGCAGCTTACAGCCTTACATAATTCTCTGCTACAGGATAGAGAAACAAAGCTAATTTACAGGTTCTTTTTTMTTTAAATTGTAAATTTGAAGATACAAAGAATTATTACAGAAGCTATCATTAAAACCAGGAATATYTTGCTCTATTTTGCTGCATCCTTCAAATGCAACAGAGAAGAAGAAACCAAGACAGAGCTTCAGACCTATAGGGTTAATAAATTTCCCATGCCATGGTAGTGAAATGATCACCAGAACTAAAAGTGATCACACTTGCAGGGGATTTATGAATTGGAGTGCAGAGAAATCACAAGGTAAACCCAGAGGTATTAACAGTATCAGGAGTGTTTAGGAGAGAAGACAAGGAGCACCATGTGCAGTCTGAATGYGCAACTAACAAACGTATCTGCAGTATCATAAACTACCAGGTCTCTGATTAATTTTTTCCTTGCACAGGATATGACTACCATATTACTTAAATGCTATTTCACATGGTTTTCACTTGGAGTATATAAATTATCTCTAAAAGTGTGCAAATCTGATTGGAAGTGGCAGAGCACACACTGAAATTACCAAGTAAACCAGTGGCTCAGTGTTTTAGCAAACGGAATCACAAAACTGTACAAATAAAATGCACTATGCTGGAACAACTCTACTGCAGGAGGCATGAGTGCAATAGTTCACTTCTATCAATAGTGGGGAGTGACCCTCTAATTTTTTACTCAAGATAAAAATAGCATTTCAAAGTTGCAAAGTAACTTCCAGAGATCAGTTCAAATCAAAATTCTCAATGAGGAAACTGAAATACTGTTTCCCATAGTACTGGAAACCAGATCAATTAGCTGAAACTCAGAAATCAGCTTCAGTTTGCAGGTTCTAGAGGTTTTGTTTGTAAGATTATTCCATTTCTGATTTTAAAAATGTGAAAGGAAAAGTATTTAGAAAAATCTAACTTTTTTTTTACTCCATTAAAAAGGACATACGAATTTCTGTAAAGTAATGACTAAATGTAGTCTTTTAATTCACACTCTTCAGTTTTGATCCCTTGCCAGTGACTGCCCAATGCTGGTTAGTTAGAGGAATGAGATAGGAAGAGGTAGATTATCCTTGAGGCTGAAATGGATATCAATCTACAGAATTATATCTCTCACAAAAACCCACAAAAACCGCCCTAATGTAAAGTAAAAGAAACCCCTAAACCCTTTGAATAAAGTTTGTGCTGCAGGAATGAAAATGCTCAGGCCTCGCTCACAGAGTTTTAGCACTTGGTAGTGAGGAATTATAAAAACTCCACAAGTTGAATTACAATGGAGGTGCTGCCAGGACCTTAGTGACTGTAATATGTACAGTCGTGAGTGCCTCTTACCTGATACAAAGTGCCATCCTGTGAGCAGACTTGCGAAGATGAGCAGTTCTGACACCGAAACTGCGAAGGAGATGATTTTCTGATCAGATAAGAGGCATCCACAGCTGGACATACACATTTACCATTTAGTGATTCTTTTTAAAAATTTTTAAATGTAAAGGTTACAATTAATTTACTTATTTTAAAACAGGAAAGGCTTCTTTAATGAACAAATGGACCTTTTCCCTTTACTTGTCTACCTCATGTAAGGGCTACAGCTATGCCAGTAAAAGCTCATGGTCAATAGTACCAAAGATATAATGGATTCACTTGGTCTTCACTCAGAAGAAGAGGCTGTAATTAATTACCATTGCAACTTCATTGAGGAAAACAAAATCACAGAAGCCTAGATATTACTGGATTTATTACCAGCACAACTAAATTTTTAGAGGTTTTAGATGTGTCTGACTTTGAGGGAGTGATTTAAAACTATGTAAAAGATGAACACATATCTGGTTATGCTGTGTGTATATAAACACAGCTTACAAACTTAACCAAGGGTTGTCAACTCTTGCATTCACTAAATATTAAAAACTATAATACTGATATGTAAAAAAAAATTCACCAGTACMAATATCTTTTTATCAAAATCATAATTAATGTTGCTTCCAATTCATACAGCTGCCAAAAGTCCATTTGTAGGCAGGATGAAATGCCATTAAAAAATTCCATTATCACTGAAATTGTTGTCTCAACACCTCCTAATAGTACAGCCAATGCTAACAAAAATACAAGATGGCAAACTAAACAAACATCCACTGGTTTCAAGGCAGTATCAGAAAAGATTCTATTTAAAACTCCCTTATTCATGCAACATTGGGGTTTCAGCAATCACCAAACTTCAGTGCAATATTACTTTTAAATTTAATGAATACTTGCCTATATACATTGAGCTCTCTAATTCCTGTCAAAACCTATCCTTCCCCCTCCAGCTTTAGGAACAAATGAAAAACTTTAGGAAACCTGTGAATTGCTAACTCCACAGAGTGTTTAATCCTCTGTCTTCTCTGTCCATGGCCCAGTGCTTTTTATTCTGAGCACCAGGAAGTTTAAAACAAAACAAAACAAAAATAGAGAAAGTTTGGAATTTTCTTCAGATCAGTAAATTAACAGAAATTAAATCCTTAGCTTTAGCTGCACTCCAATTTAGCCTCCACTAGTAATAACAGACAAACTTGCCTATACTACAAAGCAATAAAGAGTGAAGAACAATCAACACGCACACACAAAAGAATGCATAAAAGAAAGAGAAGAAAAGGGGGTATGACTTCAAAAAAATTAAACATACAAGGCAATACTAAATTAAACTGAGTACTAGTCATGAAAAAAAGTATTTTAAAAAGTTAAATACTGCAATTCTAAAATATGCACATGCAGCAAGGAAAACCCATCTGGTTGTTAYCTGAATGCTACTGTTATACAGCTTATCTAAAAAATTAGATGTAGTATTAACAGTAATAAAACAATTAGATTTCACCAATAATATTTCAGTGTCACTTTCAGTTTATTGACTGAATAAAACAGATTCTTACTGAAGAACTGCTGGATGCAGATTCCTCAACTATTGCAACTCAAAATGTCGCTAAAAGCTAATTTGCTGAAAAAGAACAAGGGCTTGGGTTTTCAGTCAGTTGACTTAAAACTTTGAGCAGAACTTTCATGTACACATTGTATATCTGCTCTTTTGAAGGTTCAGAGTATACACAATATATGTGCTGCAGGATTTCACTCATAGGGTTTTTCATAAGAAATCCAGAAAATATGCAAAAGGCATTTTTAAATAAGGGGTTTCTGAAGGGTCATAGAATAAATTCTGGCCTAAGCTGTGAAAGCATGTATAGTCTCTGAAATAAATATACCAAAAYATTTATCAATAATGTAACAGCATTTACGTTTTCGCCTCTTAGTCTCCATCTTGTCATGTAGATGAATTCCATAGTATGATCCTTCCCCATGATTTCTCCGTTGCATAGTACATCCAGCTTAAAATACAACAGAACAAACAGTGAGACAAAGSGATGAGAATTTTGATGTCTAAATGAAGTCCTAAGTGAATCTCCGGAGTTATTCTCTCCACTCCTTTCATTATACAACAATTCCATCAGACATATATATCAAACCTGGATGAACWCAACATGCTGACAATGTGCTATTTTGTACCCTGGTATTCAACTRGTATTTTTTCACTTTTGTGTTTTTATTTGAAGTGTGGACAGAAGGAAGTCTGCTAAGGAGGTATGAAATCACTAGTAGACAAACATTCCCTATATTTAGCTACACTCCACARTATCTGTTTGAAGAGAAAGCCTTGTGCTGTATTTTGAAGGCCACCTTGTWATGCTAGTGCTCTTTCCAACCCAAAGATACAAACCAGAGGTACTGTAATTTTCATTAAAAAARTAGATTATGAAGACATTTTTAAAAATTAGTTTAAAAATAACTATAAATTACAAGAAAAATGCACTTCAAAGTATACAATCACTGACTGAACACAAAAGACTGAGAAACATGTCTAGTTTAAACTGTATTATAACTATACTACTGCTGCCCGCCACTGCAAGTGTTTGACRATGTTTTCATTACTAGAGCAATAATATTTTCTGGTTTTTAGACAAAAAATAAAAGTCAAAATTTTCAAGTAAGCAGATTCTTTGTAACACAAGCCATTAAGGTGCCAGACAGATTAAATTAACAAAACCAAATGACACCAAAAGGCTGGTCAGCATGCCATGACACTGTGACAAACTCCTGTGTRTAGCTATAATCCTGTGCACCAAACCTAGCTCAGCCCTAGCCCTGACCAAAGCTGGAAGGCTGTCYGTGCTATAAATTCCCATTTCTCTGGAAAGAGTGGAAGTGGGTTCAAACATGACTAAATTTCATTGAAATGGATTATGTTGCAGGGAAATTAAAATCTCTCTTTCAAATGTACCTCATAGGAACTTGGAAGTTTTAATTTTAAGCTGAGAAACTTTTTGATAGTTCCCACAGTCACTCGAGTAGAACAGCGGATAAATTTCTTCATTAAACCCTAAAGCAAAAGCAACAAATCAGAAAAAAACACRTTAGAAATTATGGAAAACGAGCAATCTCTAGTGCTAGAACAGCTGTAACTGATAATTTTTTCAACCAGTAACCAATTTTACTGCACTCTTCTAATTCATAATAACACCATAGGTTCATTTTTGTTCACTCGTTTTCAAAATTTAAAAGATGACAAACAAGTTCATTTGAGACATCTTTGGTTCTAAAGACACTTCTATAAGATACAGAAGAGAGAAAAGAAAAAAACCAAAACCCAGCTACCACCGAAACCATCAAAACTCCCAGAAGAACTTAAAAAGTCTATGTGTTTGTGTTAGTAACACTGGGGGTCAAACAAATGTTGCATTTCTTAGAAGTGTTAAGAACCTCCAGTTATACATGTAACATAACCCACAGAAAATATACGTAGTTTTAATAGAAAATTTCTTAAATATATTTTCATTTTTCTTCTTGTCTTTGTAGTTTAATAAAACATTATTAAAATCTCAGGCAATTTCTAAAGACTTTCTTCTAGACTCACTGTTTTAGGTAATTCCCTTCAGGAATAGGAACCATAGATCCCTAATTCTTAAAACAGCAACTGGCAAGTATTATTCCACACCGTTTCCAGACTGAAGTGAGCTGCCCAAGGCCACAGACAAYACATCAGAGTGAGAATCAGATTTAYAGCTCAGAAGATTYGGATWCATTCAGTGCAAAATGTATTTGCTAAGCCGGTCCATTCTGGCACATTCCTGATCCTGAAGGTATGAGGCAGCTCACCTACAGCTGGCTTCGTGAGTACCTCTGTGGTGTGCTGTAATCCACTGTGTAACRCAGTTATATACCATCAAGGCTGCAGACTACAAAACTATAATACATACACAAAAATCCACTGTCATAAATGGATTTCTGCACAGAACCAAATTTGTTACGATTGTTTTACAGAATTCCAAGATGCACTGAAATGCCTCAAACAGAAGGACTAAATTAGCGTGGGAGTGGGAACAGGTCCCCACCTTAAAGTTTATTTTTGATGGTTATAAAATGATTTTGCTCCTGTAAGATGCTATTCTGTCATCAGTAACAGCAGCAGAGCTCGTTTGCTACTCACTTTGACGACATTATCTCCTGACTGCCCATTGTTGCGTAAACAATCGAGGCAGATTGCAATCTGTGGGTCACTCCTGTGATAGTCTTTATCTTCTTCATTTTCATCACACTCCTCATCTACTTTGGGTTTATCAGCTTTTGGACTTTCATCTATAAAATATTAGGATCATATTATTTAAGTATAAAGTAGTTAAAAAGCACATATTTAAGGAAATGTGTCATTTTTATGAGCATTTATAATTTTTCTTCATATTAAAATTACACAATTTTAATTCAGTATTCTTAAACTGACCAATTTAAAAACCTCTGAAAACAGACTTTTACTATTGAAATTTTAATGCAATATGCATGCACCAGATTTCTATGAACAGAAAATAATTAGTTGATGGACCATATTGGGTGTGGCTGTCTACTTATAATATGTCCAATAATTAAAACGCTGCACTGTGCATGCATCAAGATAACTCAGACACGTAAACCTAGTGTATGGTGTGGCACCGACAAAAATAATATTTTTAAATAAACAGTGGAACAACTAATTCCAACACTTGTATATCAAAGTAACACAGCTRATCAATTCATATTAACTGTCTGTCACAATAATCCAGTGAAGACAAGTTCCTGTAATGTAAATGAGGTAAATGAAAACTCAGATCTCATCCACTTCTGACTGATCTAAGAAATGTTACTGTAAGAACTACAGGTGTTTCTCTCCAGAATGATTTTAMAACTAAATAGCCATCTATTTACTTATTCCCCTTTAAAAATATAAGAAAGGAAAGGTGTGTGTATTTTACTCCATAATTACATATAACATGTTATCCCCCTTCACTCATGCTGTTAACATGTTCTATTGGTAATTGGTTTAAAATTCGAACTCTTTGGAAAAGGTACCATCTTGTAGAGTTTAGGATTTAGCTAAGTTGAACACTCAAATGCTAAGTCTAGTAAGTACACCTAGATAAGGCCACAATGTATGTAAATAATAACCATAAAATGGAGTAAATKTCACAGATTTAGAGTGCAGTATACAATAATCTCATTGTATACATTTGGTTTTTTTCTGTATCCCCAACTTACTTCTTTTGATTTAAAACAAACACTGGTCTYTGTTAGAATAAAACATCACAATTAACTTGAATAAGCTGCTTTTCCATTTTTAAAAAAAAAAAAAACTTTAAAAAAACTGCTTTCCTACACTTACCAGACTTCTAAAGTAATTTAGAAGAGTTCAAATGAGAAAATAGAATGAAAACTTGAATAAATACCAAGCCATGACTAAGTTTCTTGACACAGTAATTAGTTCCCTTTGTTCAGTATACATATTCAAGATGAGTTTTAAGCTATATTCATTACTTTTCTCTCTCACAATTTTTAAGTTTTCAGTAACTATAAAAGATTGTCCCTAAGTTCCTATTAGCTATTGACACATTTAGTTGAATGTGYATCATACATACATTCTGTTCCCATCATCATCATCCTATGAGCAGAATTTACAGCATCAAACTACAGGTTTTTTTCTTTCTTTTTTAATATTTTTTCTGTGAACGGTCCGGAAACAGACTCTATTAATCAAGCAGGTGCAGTCTACCTGTCACAAGCATTTGTTCAGGTCATGCTGGAGAGTACCAATGAATATTGTTTCTCTGTATCATGGTATCTTCCATAATTTATCAATTCTTTCTGGTAACCAGTCTCCTGCTGGAGTCACCAATGCCTGAGATACGCTTTGTTGATGGTTTTTTTTTTCCTTCTGGTATGTGAAAGTTGTGAGTCTTGGGACTTTCTAACAGATCTTAGATACTTACATTGGGAACTGTGCTGTGACCTGTGGCACAGGACATTAACTGAGACTTTAAACTACAGTGACAATGTGATTGCAGGGCATTGTATTGACAACTGAAAGTCTCTTATTGAAATTATTCTCAGAAAATAATTTCTTCCCAGGCAAATTCTAAATGCTTGTTTGTGGCAGAAAATAGCTTAAGTGCTCATAATTTGTCTCAATGAATTGTCATGACTTTCAAATGGTTTGTAGAGACAAATTTCCATAGCTCCAGGATACAGTCACTGATGGAGATGGATACATCTGTAGCTATTCAAAAGTGTATTTTGTGAGTTAGAGCCTTCCTCTCATACACAAAACAATCCAAGCTCTCACTACATTTACGAACTCCTCTCCATTAGGTTTACCATTAAATTTAGAGAGGAAGTTTAGAACAAGAAGAATCAGTTGGTCAAAAGTTACACCCTACAAATTTGCAAATTATCTGTTGATTCTTTCTATGTATGTATATAGCAGAAAATAATTTTCTACACAGTCAAGAAATGCCTACATCTCATAAAAGTATCTTCTAAGTATTTGTAAAACTGAACAGGTATACACTACATAGTATACTACTATGTAGTAGCAAACAAATGTAATTTCATCTAAACTGTTCTGCAGTTTTTAATTTATTTATATAAAAGAGAAYATTTTCTCTTATAATGGATGCCAAATGCAAATCAACAAAACTTGTGAGAAAGAAAACGAAATGTTGMAAAGTTGAAAAGAAGATATTATAAAGAATTGAGTACAGAGGAATATTGGAAGATGTTTATTTGACAGTTACCCTTTACTGAAAATAGCTATTTTTTTAACTTAGCAGAGTCTTCCAAAATTCTTTAAAATCAAATCAAATATGCTATGGTATTAAAAATTTGATGTCAGATTAAAGGGACATAAAACCAGTTGGATGTAGTCCTCACTTAGCACCTTAATATTGAGTTTTAAAGTTTGAGGGTCAACTACAAAAAATGAAACACAAACAAAACAAAAAAAYCCCAACGAAGAAAGAAACAAACAAAAAAGCATTGTGGAATCTATATAAAACAATTATTTAGCATGTGTGGAAAACTGTTTTACTACTTGTCATAACTAATTCTTGACAACCTCCTACTTAACAGATGGTCAAATTTGGTAACAGAAAGTAATCTGTAAAAACTCTGTTAAAAATTTCTGTATCTTGCCGTATTAAGAAAATTAAGTATTCAACTGGACAACTGTGAGAGYGCTGCAAGGGAGAGCCTAGGGTAATGCAAATAAAAGTGATGGTAAAAGAGCCAGTGTTTGTAAAACTGGTTAACAAATAAGCAGCAGTACATGAAGGCCCACACCACATTTGCAGATTCACTACAAGTTTCTGTAGTATCTTTGAATTCAGCAAAAACAGAATGTATTTATGTGAGTGAAGAAACTGGTCTTAATGAACAATGTTACTTAACACGAATGAGAGAAGGAAAAGATCATCACCTTGTCCATTTTCTTGAGGTTTGTTTTTCTTCCAAAATTCAATCTCTCGCTGCAGTTCCTCTAGTTAACATCAAAGAACAGTAAAGTGAATTTTTCAATCAATACCAGGAATATAATTACAAATAGCMATATTCCCTCCACAAACCCCAACAGTTCCCAAAACCAAATGAGAAACTTACGTTCTCGAAGTCCAGGCACCAACTTAAATATAATTTCCTCTAAGGTGTTATCCAGCCTTTCAGAGGGAAAAAAGTATATTTYACATTAAATGGAAACGAACATTTTAACTATTTTAGTGACTAAATAACAATAACTTTTGAATAATAAAAGGAGTTACWTTTTTTTGATAAATAATAAATCCTGCCAAAGCCAACTGATTTTAGCTTGAGAGACAACATGCATTAAAGCTTATCTCCACCACCTTTTAAATGGATTTGTTTTARAAATAACCAAGGAATTTATTTTTAATGCATAAAAATAAGAATGAAACAAAAGAGAAATAAACAACATACTATAAAATTTTTATTTTTAGAATTTGTATTACATGCAAATAGTAGTGTTTCTAAGAGGAACAGACTGGAAAAGTAGTATCTAGTTTTAAAGTCCACCTCATGAGAAGTAAGCATGAAAATTATAACCTCCATTATCATATTAAGTGTTGAAGTGCTTTGGTAATAAGCCTGTTACGAAAAACTGAACAGACTATTCCCTGCTTACCACACCACAGACAAACCAGTCTTGGCAGGATAAAGAAGACCACAGAGCATCCATGATGCTCTGACTGCTCTGACTTGACAGTTCTCAGTACCCAGCATAATTAATTTGAACGATTTAAACCTGCCATGAGCTTGTACACCAGGAGAGAGCACACACAGGCGTGTCCTCTGATACCCCGGTATTAGCACCAAAACTCATTTTTACGGTCCCTTCCAGTGGACACAGTGCAGTCACCCTTGATGCTGAAGSTAAAATATTTTTATTTCCTGTTCTCTGAATTTAACTAACTTTTCTACCCATTTAGTTTATCTGCTTTCTAGCTCTACTTCCTCTCCTGATTTCTTATCCTTCAGTTTCCTCTGTCTTTTGTTCAGTTTCCTTTTCTCTCCTCTCTTTTGCCTTTTATGTCACCTCTTGTCAACAGAAACTCCTACTGCCCACAGCCTAAACAAAAACTCATGACAAAATAAAATACTAYGTAATACAGAGAAATTAAGTACCTTGACACTCAGACTGAAGCTATGATATAATAGTTGCATATAATAATTTGGTGTATTTTTAATTGCCTTATTTTTTTCATCTCATGAACCATATATTTCTTTACACATACATTTGCAAATACACGTGTGTACATGGTATTAATAATACACTRTAGGCCTGTCACATAGCTCTTCTGTCATTTGTTCACCAACAGTGGCAAAGCAGGAGTAAGACTAAATGTTTTTATTGTTGAGGAATGCCTACAATCCATATTAATTGATAAAAATTATCATAGAAAAAAATATGAGAGTATTCAAAGTTCTCCTTTCAGAACTTGTACTCCAAAGTTTACAATTAGACCCTTTACCCATCCATCAAGTTCTGAGACGAGTTCCCTCTGGTATCCAACAGATACCATCATACCATAAAAAGATTTGTGTTTAAGCTACAACCACAATCCATTTTTAATTGCTCTTTCTTATGGAGACAACAACAACAAAACTCAGCAAGCGAAACATACACCCCATCAAACAAAGCAGCACAGAGAGCACTTTCTCACAGAAGAAAGAAATGAAAACTGTGGGATGTCTGAGTGCTTAATTTCTGATAGATGACAACATAGGTCTACCTTTCCAGGTGCTGTATCTCATAGCCTGCTCTGTCAGTGTCTAACTACATGGTACTGGGAAGTTTCCACAGCAGAGCACTGGGAACTTGGGAACCTGTCTTAGAAATGGAATTCATTTCACACTGTAAGAAAGCTCCAACCTTCATAATTTACTCATTAAAAGAAATGAAATAAGGAGTTCAAAAGAGAACATCACTACCTTAATTAAAAATCCCTCTGTTCTTCAGGATGGTATAATACATGCTGGTTTTCCTACAATTATTTTTGAAAAATCCCATTTAGCAGTTTCTAATTTAACTTCAATGGCCCAAACCAAAAATCTAGGAATGTTAAAATAGCAAAAAAAAAATCCAGTATACTTTGCAAACTTACAATGCCAGAAGCAAGAACTGGCTTTTCTTTCAAAAACTAAACAAACMCCTTTTTTTCTTTACAGAGGATAAATGCCAAACAACACTCTGACAAAGGGCAGAAGAAAAATTCCTATCTGATCTTTAAGTGCAGAGAAAGCAAAACTTTAGGGAAAAATGAAATTATTACAAGATTCTCCATTTCAGATGCTTCTTACAGTGTTCCCATAATCCACACATATGAGTACTCTGACACAAAGATTTGTATTTCTGTGACTCACATCAAACCCATTCCAAAATGAAACTACTTGAAAAAAAGTGGTCTGTTATTTAACATGATACTGCCAGTTAATCCTGAAACAAGAACACTGATATTTTAGAGACACTCTTTTCCACCCCCTCCCCCTATTTTCCAACCATCTTCCAAACCAGAGTGTATAGAAAGACGAAAAAAGCATTTGTGCCAGCTTTGTATAGTTTCTTTTTTCACCTGTTCTATAATACTGAATGAGTCATAAGATCAATACTCTCTGAAAATTACCAGCAAATGTGAACCAAACTAAGACTACCGCTCAGGAACTTGCTTAAACAGGAGTATCATGCTAGCAAGAGAAAAAAAAAGGTTGCCTCCATGGCACTATCAACACAGACCCTAATGAGTACTGATGCAGAATTCTGCTAAATCAGTAAAGGAAATTCTTAAAATTTAATACTCTTCCTACATTTTCATTTTAGAGCTCAGTGTTGAATTTCAGACTTAGTCTTGTAGTTACAACAGACCCTAAGTTCTGCCAACTAAGAGAAACAAACAAAAAACTCACATAGTTGTGAAGTTGCTCAGAACTGGGTTTATAAGTAGTTTATAAAGCTTATCTGAGAGGGCTGAGTTAAAACTAATATGTGGTGTTTAACATGTTTTCTCAGAAAAAGAACTGCATTCTTTAGCAATGATGGGGCTGATCCCTATGGTCAGAATGTAAGACAYGTATCAAGTTATGCAGGCAACATCCAGGAATGATAGTTCCACTGCACTGCTGACATCTCTTCTGATGATTAGTTCAGCAAATGTGTAAAGCTGGTTCATAAAATACCACCAGGAAACTACTAACTATGAGCAGTTTCCTACCAAAGAGACCAAACGACTCTAAAAGGAATTTCAGGAAATAATTGCATAGAAAATAGCTCTACCCACATTTCTGGCTTGCGCTCTGAACTTTTCTCACCTACTTACTGCTCACTACCCACTACCCACCTACTGTCCTGCTCAAAGTAATGTAAACAATGTATGTTTACTAAACATTTACTACATGTTCCAGAAAATGCATTTTTCATCTCATATGAAGTGGTCCCATCAGAGTAAAAGAAATATTTCTAAATGTTTTTGTTTTCAGCTTATTAGTAGCCTATAGGGTCTTCTYTCATGACTTACACAGCACCTCAGATGCTGACAGTAAATCAGAAACATACTTATGGTAAACATCTACATAAACCTGCTTAGCCCTAACCTTCCAAAAAATATTCAGATGATAAAGACTTAGGCCAATAACACCCTTTACAGTTGCTGAACACAATCTCAATAATCCTGTTGGTGTGTAACTGAAGTATGGAAATGGTTGTGCACCCACAGATCAGTCAAAAATCAAAGCAATGTATGAAAACTGTAACAAAAACAATGACACCAGGAAATAATACCAAGCCTAGTAAATTCCATATGTAAACGCAAATGTTTTTACATTGATGTAAGAATAATTCCTCCTAAGTTCACAACAGTATTACAAAATAATAATACTGTGGGATGGGGTCGAGGTAGTGTTGGGATTGAAGTCAAGGGAGTGCCTTCACCACTCTAGGAAAACATGAAGTTCTTCCATCTTCTTATGATGACATTTCATGATTTTTCTATCTTATGGGATATCTATCATCTTTGTTTCAACATAACATCACTAAAAGTGAAACCAGAATTTCAGGGAAAATACTTGTTTTAAAAAAGGTGTGTTATTGTGGTATAAAAAAAAAACCTCAAGCAAGGGTATTTTTAATGTAAACCTTTTTTTCGTTAGTGTATTTTCATTAATCTTACAGTAGATTCCAATTCAGATTGGCAGACGTATGCCCTGAAAAACATTGTTTTTAACATGATTCATTTTCCGTGTTGCTCTTAAAAGAAAAAAGGTTTGCCATGAGGTTTGTAATGCCTTAAAAATTTGAAAAAAAAACCTCAAGAATTTTATTTCATGTAAAGAATAAAAGATCTCATTCATTTGAGATATTAATTTTTAAAATTTGTACAATCTAATCATTATTTGTGTCTTTCCTCCTTTTACTACATCTGAAAAAAATCAATTTAGAATTTAGTAGGAGCTGAGAAAATTACAACCTATATGGCTTAGAATATATGTCAGTTAATATATGCATTATACAAATAAGTAAAACAATAATTCCCTTTTAGGATAAAGACATTACRTTTTTATGTTGTTGTTGTTCTTCCATTTCAGCAAATATTGTCAAATAGCATCTTACCTTAACATTTCTAGTGGATTGGTCTCATGCACTTGGTTGCCACACCTGGGACAGTCATTGCTTTCTTCAAAGTGTTGAACAATACAAGTTTTACAAACTAAGGGAGAGAAGGGAATAAAAGAAAAAAGAACAAACCAACTTAGACAAGATCTAAATAATATTGCTCGAGTATGATCTAATGGTAYCTGCTAGCTACTTCATGCATCAGAAATAAACGAGTATTATCTTAAAGTAAATAATTACAATGTATCTTATCACTTTCTTTTTCCTCGAAACCATTGTTAGCTCTGCTCTGCTAAGAGACCAAGGTCAGCAGCACAGGTTGGACAAGCACTGCTTTCAAGTATGAGGAGTTTTTGCTACTGAGAATTCTCCCAGCATCATAATACACAAAGCCTGTACCCTACACCACCCTAAAGAGCAGGTTCTCAGAAGGTGTCTGCTGGGGAGCTTCAGCCCAGCAGAGCCCACCATCACCTCAGCTGATCTGAACATGCCTTATGCACATCCCTTCTGTTCCAATGGTACTGCTGGCAGCTGAAAATACTGGTTTAAATACTTACTGTAAGAGAAAAGTTCACAGAAATTGTACCCAGCTTCAAAGTGTTTCTCACTCTACAGAGTGTTTTCCAAAGCAATGACAAAATGTACACAACATTTAATACTCGAATCTTCTAATGAAAAATCATGATCATGACCATKGCAAGTATTAACAAACCCAAACCAACACCAATATGAATTTAAAAACCAATCAACTGAAAGTAAACTATACAAGGTGCTACACTACTTTGCTTCCAAATGACTAATTACAGGCTGTAGATTTTAATACCATTAATAAGAAAATGGAAGCCAAGCTGATGAGAAGAAATATGCTTGCTATTATTATTGGACTATAACATTCTGGATGGAGATAAACTCTATCCTCTGCTTATTATTAATTCACCTACACTGAAATGAGAACTGCAAGTTTGTCAGCAAATGGACTGAAAAAATAAATGGACTGCTGTGACTGCAATATGCTTTCTGCCTAAACACTGTAATTTCTTTCATCAATTACCTAAAGAAGTATGAACATCTCTAAATAAGTTGGTAAATCCTAATCATGACAACTTTAGAAATCCTTAAATTCCTTTAAGAAAACCTACATTTGTCTTTGCGTTAAAATGTTCAGAAAAGATATACCAAATCACCTGACACTGATAATGCACACATATTAAACCTCACGTTTCTTCCAACTGCTTCAAAACACTAACTTAAAAGACAAAGTTCACAGCTCAGGTTTCTGAAGGAATTGTGAAATACACTTCTGTCAGTTGTGTTTTTCAGCTGCAGCACCTGATAACTCATAATCCTGGTATCRATATTGTGTTGAATACACTGCTGCTGTCAGGAGAAAGTGTATGGGATGGTGGTGGGTGATGAAAATACTGATGAGAACCCCAGGTTAAGAGTCCCTCAGAAATGCCATTGTAAACAGTAACAGTAATGTAAACGTAAAAAATATATATAAATTCTAGCATGCAAGAATAATGAACTGATACATGATACTCCTAGTGAGATCATCAGCCAGTACTTTCATATATGATAGGTATAATTGTCTGTTACTCTCAATGTAAAACACTGAACATTTTTCAAAGCCTATTGCTTTGCAGTTTCTGAAAATGGGATGAAGTCTAAGTGTTGGGTGAAGAAGGTAGGGAAAAAGTGAATCTTTAAACACAATTAAATTACAAATATATTCAATTAACTACCTTATGGAAAAAAACAAACTCCAAATCAAAACCCTTTAACACTTCCACTACAGACTGACAAAATAACATGGTTTCATTTGCTTCACTGTAGGTCATGTCGGGGAGCAAATAGACAAAAGAGAACTGCTTAACCAAAATGTACAGTCTGCAGAATTTTGAGGTATATGGTACACGTCAGTGAAATGAGAACCTGAATTTCATAGTTGTACTATGACATTTCAGAAGAGACACAATAAAAGTTAAACTTCCATAAGATGATTTTCTACAGCTGATAAAAGTACTTGTGTGACATATGCTAATTGGCTGGCAGCCATAACAATGCTGTTTTCCAATACAGAGATATCTGGTTCACATATTCTTTCAGATCTTTGTAGCCAGATGAAAAACACAGATACAAGTGTCAAGACTGTGCTGTGTGTCACAAACAAACAAAAAAGTACATATCTTATGCATATCTACATACATATGTATCCTTCCAGGTTACTGTTTAAATGTTGATTAATGAGGTACCTAAATAAAACTCATATTGCTTTTTTATGTAAAATATTCTACAAGATAAAGTTTAATTAGTTAATTGTGGTACAAATTCTTTGTCAGAACTTCTTCTCCTTTGAATTATTCCAAGGATCTCCTCTCTCAAAATTAATCACTCTGATTCAGTGAGCAAAGGAAGGGCACAGGATGTGCACAACTAGCGGAACATCAAACCCATCCAGTAGAACATCAAACACATCTCAGTGATGGCACAGAGGTGTAACAAGTAATTTGGTATGTTTACTGAAGTATTTAATTATCTACCTTAAGCCAGCTTTAAAAACACTTACTTTTAGGGAAAGTGTCTGCTTAAAAACAGGACAGAAAACTTCAGTTCACTTAACCACCCTTCTCAGAAACTATACAAGTGTGACTACTCCACTCTTAATTACAATTACCAGACACAGTCAAACTGGATTCTCTCCTGTTAAAAGGGAGAGAGAATTTCAGTATGTGATGACCAAGAATGACTTTTTGTGTTGAAAACTATTTCAAAATAWCACTTAGGCCCTGCTCATGCCATTGACTAAAGTTTCTGCAGGAGAAGGACTCTGAAAGCAGCTCAGCTTTCTTCTCCAAGGGTCAGAAATTTTGCTGCAGTAAAGTTTTTTCTGGATTTTCTGTTGAGAGCTTAAGTTTCTAGCAAAACCTAAAAACCACTCTGATTGAAAGATTATTTGATACTGAAAATCATATCTCTGGTAAATTTCCTGCATGGAAGGAGACTTCTGAAAGTTCCTAGAAATTGCCTAGACATTTTTGAAATTGCCTTGGCTGACAATTTCTTAACACAAATATTAGAAAGACCAACGAGCAGTAATGCACCATTTGATCTGTTCACAAACAGGGAAAAGCTGGTAAGGAATACAGCCACAAAGAGCATCTTGCCTTGAGGGGAGTTGAGGATATTGAGGAAGGATACACACTTAAACAGCACAGTTGGGATTCTGAACTCTGAAAAATGGGACTTCAGCTTGTTTAAGCAAGTGTTCATTGGATTTCCCAAGGTGACTATCATTAGAATGAAACTCAGGAAAGCTGGCCAAGCTATATAGTCTGTTGTACAGGGAATTCTGTCAGAAGAATTGCTTAGCACACAAGAATTGCTTAATGCAYGTGGTTCCTAATTCATAAGCAAAAATAGATCATATTAGAAGTGGAAACAAGGATGGGAAACAAAAGGATATAAAATCACTACTCTGGCAYATAGAGACAAAAGTAGGAAAGCCAAGGCCCAGCCATAGCCAAAGCTGATGAGAGACATAAGGGAATTGTGTAAGTACWCTAGCAGTTGAGGGAAGCTTAGACAGAATGTGCCTCTTAATGAATGAGTGAAAAACTCAGAAATAGCTTATACAGAAAGGTTTGAAGTCCTCAGCATCTTTCTGCCTTGGTCTTCACAGGCAGAGTCTGATCCCAGATCTCCACGCATACCATCATGATTTGGGAAGGAGAGGGATGTTCAACAGCCAAGGAGCAACAGGTTAGAACCTACTGAGAAAGACTTCAAGTACTTAAATCTACAGGCCAGGTAGGATTCACTAAAATGAAAGCTTATCACCATCCTCATGGTGATTATGATGGGTACCCAATGACTAGAAAAGACAGTGTGTTGTGCCCACSTTTAATAAAGAGGGGAAGGATGACCCAGGGAAGAACAGCTAAACAGTCTCCCCCAGCTCACTGGAAAGAGGGCAGATTACATCACATCCCTTGGAGTCAATTTCCACCTATGCGAGGGACAAAAATGTAATCAGGAAGAGGCAATAGCAATTTGCCAAAAGCAAATCATGGTATTGGCTGGCAGGTGAAGTAAACAGTCTGTACCGTTTGAACAGCAGTTACTGGAGCGATGGAGCCTGGCAAAAATAGTAACACAAGGGGCAATGGTCACAGGTTGACACTTGGCAGGACTTTCAGAAAAACTAGATAAAGACTGTTGCAGCAGAAACGGTTACTGAGAGAGGCTGTAGAGACTTCATGCTTGGAAATCCAAGTGTCAACTACACAGAGCCATGGCTTGGCCTGGTATAGCGCTAGCAACTAACCTGCCTTCTTGCATGAAGTTGGCCTAGACAAGCTCCAGATGTCCCTTTCAACCAACATTTCTGTGGTTGTGTAAACAGTCTGATATTTTTTAAGATACTAAAGAATGTTCTTGAGGAAAGTTTATTTTCCCAGTTTTGTAAGTGCACACTGTACTAAACAACGGAGTGACTCCGGAGACAGATGATGGGATATACCCTTTAGCTCACATCCAGCCTGCTTCCATCAGTAGTTCTTAAACATTGTTGACAACTGTGTAACAGACTAGAAAAAATGGTTTCAATCCATAATACAAAACCATTCTGCTGGAAGTAGCAAAAAAGAAATAAAGTGCTGAATTTGCAGAATAAGAAATTTTGCAGTAACACAACCATTTCCTTTCCAATAGAGATAGGAAAGTTTGCACTTCTGCGACCCAATCTGTTCAACATTTTCAAAAGCCCCATCAGAAACATCTCTTATCGAAAAGGCACWCATTTCTCAGAGCAGAACTTATCTACTTATTAATTTCCAGCAGCACAGAATATGAGAATTAACTGGTGATTCTCTGCTTTGGTTACTACTGATCACATTAGTTCCCCTATGATCACTGGAGAACATCTATGTCAATACAAGGTTTCACTGAAAGAGATCTACTCCCTAAGTAAATATTTTGCCAAGTATTTCTCTGCATTGTGCCATGAAACACATTAGAGAGATGTGTGCCAGTACTGACCAAACCAGTGCATCCATCATACACACTGCCAACAAATACATTAGCTTAAGTTCCAAAAGCATGATTGTATCATCAAAAAAGCACACCTGACCTAATGATCTCACCTGCGATCAGACAGGCCACAGTGACACAAGTGTGGTGTTAGAGCCAGCACAATCATCACTAGCTTAGGGGAAACAAAAGGGTCTCTGTACTCTGCAAGGTGTTCAGCAGAGTTGACACACCCTCACAGAATTGGTCAGGTTGAAAGAGACCACAATGGGCTATCTGGTCCAACATCTCTGCTCAAGYATGGACATCCCAGAGCACATGGCACAGAAYTGSATCTGGATTGTYCTTGAATATCTCCAAGGAGGGAGACTCCACACTGTCTGGGCAATCTGTTCCAGTGTACCGTCAACCACACAGTAAAAAAGTTCTTCATGTTCAGGTGAACTTGTTCACGTTCATATTCATGAACTTCCCGTGCATCAGTTTTTGCCTGTTGCCTCTTGTTCTATCAGCTGGCACCACTGAGTAGAGCCTGGCTCTATCCTCTTGACACCCACACTTTAGATATTTATTTACCTTAATGAGATTCCCTCTCAGGCCTCCCCCTAAGCCTGAACAGGCCCAGCTCCCTCAGCCTTTCATTGTAAGAGAGGTTCTCCCTGACCAACTTAGTACTCTGCTGGACCTGCTGCAGGAGCTTCATACCTCTACAGTACTGTGGAGAACTACATACAGTTCAAGATAACCCAGACTGCAGACCAGTGTTTAGAAAACTCCAGAAGATATGGAATTAATTCAGCGTATTTAATATAAAAATTCAGTAAACAAAACCAGCACAGTGGTTGTATTAAACACATTAACACTTCAAGAAAATATAACTTATGAAGGAGGGACTATTTTGCAAAGTACTACTTACAGGTATGGAGGCACTCTGTTACTGTAGTTGGCTTGATGAGATAGCCTTTACAGATATAGCAGGTGATATGAGGATTGAAATCTTTCACCAAGTGCTTCCTCTGAGTAGCCATTCGTAGGGCAGGAATCGCCAGCAGAGTGCTTGGGGCCAGAGAAGCAAGTCTGAGAGGCGTCGATGTCCACAGTTCACAAGAGCTGTGGCGCTGCTCTGTGCAAGTGGACTTCTCCAGGCATTTGATCTTAATTCCGCAGGTCTCACTGAGGCATGGCTCATAACTCCTGCTCCTGTGCCAGGCGAGTCATCCTCCTACCTGTAACACACGTGGAAAACAGAGCTGCGTGAAGCTGGCCGGACGGCGGCGATGCCCCGGAGGACCGGCGTCGCCATGAACTTGGCAGGGGCACGGGGCTGTCATTTACATAACAGCGGCCGCCGTGGGCCCGCAGCCGAGCTCCGAGGCCGCGCCCCGCGCCCCGGCA
>NW_026623369.1:132498-160000 GCF_030028575.1 Malurus melanocephalus
CGGCCGGAGCCCCGCACGGCGGGCTGTCCCCGCACGGCGGCCGGAGCGCCGGCCCCAGGTAAGCGCAGCAGCGGCGCCCGGCCCGCGCCCTGGGCCCGGCACGCACCCGCCGGGGCACCGACGCCGTTTCTTAAAAATAACTTGAGCCTCTGCCCGTGGAAAGGTGAAAATTAAACCCATTTCTCCAGCCCACAAACGGACGCACTAAACACTGCACTAAGTTAGCCCAAAGCCCGTGAACATAGATGTGCTTTCCTCTAACCGGGATCAAGTAGCCAGCAGCAAAGCACGAATGAAAGCTATCTCCGTGGCTGAATGCATATGCTTTTTGCCCTTCCCTAGTCACAGAAATCCATCATATTACCAGGTAATTATCCATAAAACTAAAGCTGCCTTTATTATCCAATTGTAYTATTTTTAGAAAATTTCTTTTACACTGCTTTTAACAATAATGACAGAAACATAAGGAGACATTTCCTATATCAGTTGCAAAGCCAGCATATTACCTGTGCTGATTTAGGTCTTCGTTTTTCTGTTCTGCATTTTGAAATAAATGCTCATTTTGCACTGGCTCTCCAGTGCACTCTCCTTTCATCCTTGTGTAAGTGCTGCAACAGCAAAAGGCTTTAATAACTTTGGCCTGTTCCTGCCATCCACTCCTGCTGCTGTAATATTTACCAGGCAATAGATCTCCATTTACATCAATTCAATTGCTAGTCTAAGTCAGGTGCATCAAAAACCGTTACAATTAAAGTTACAGTGCAATGATGAATGCATGATAAACCAGACACAGAGCAATTCAACAGAATGTGAATAATTTTTCCTGATAAAATATTAATTTTTTATGAGGTTATTTCTCCACAACATGAACAAAAGTTTATATAGCTAAAAATCTTTTGAAGCTGCACAGAATCATAGAATATCCTGAGTTGGAAGGAACACACCAGGATCATTGAAGTCCAGCTCCTRGCCCTGCACAGGAACATCCCAAGAATCACACCACTTGCCTGAGGACATTTCCTAACTGCTTCTYAAACTTTGTARGGGCTGGTGCTGTGACCACTTCCCCAGGGGATCCTGCTGCAGTGACTGCAGCACCCTCCTGRTGAAGAACCTTTTCCTAATATCCAACCTAAACCTCCCCTGACTCAGTTTCAGGCCATTCCTTCAGGTCCTGTCTCTAGATCCCAGAAGGAGGAGATCAGGGTCTGCCCCTGTTTCCCCTCATGAGGAAGCTGCCAACTGCTATGAAGTCTCCCCTCAGTCTCGTCCGGGCAGAACAAGCCAAGTGACCTGAGCAGCCTGCTCCCTGTAAGGCTTCCCCTCCAGGCCCTGCACATCTTGGGAGCCCTCCTTTGGACACTCACAAACAGCTTTCCATCTTTTTCTGTTGAGGTGGCCAGAACTGCCCCAGCGCTTGAGGTGAGGCTGCACCAGTGCAGAGCAGAGCAGAACAGCCACCTCTCCTGACTGGCTGTTTAACAGGGTTGTATTCTGATGATTTTGGCCTTCCACTGTTAACTGTTGTTTGCATTATTATACCATAAAGCACACACTGACAAGTCAAAGGCTAAGGAACACTAAACCAGAAAGAAAAAAGACAGACTATATACATCACATGGGAATATTATAATTAGTCACATTCAGTCAGTTTAGCAGAAGTTGACATATTTCAGAATGTGCATAAGAGTGGCTCTGATGGAATACASCATTATTTAACTTATATGCATTTAAAACAAGCAACTGCTGATGCTCTCCTGGCTATTTCCAAATGACTGCACCTGGTAAGGCTTGTTTTAAAACTAAACTGTATTCTGAAAAAGATTTCAAAGCATAGTTCATCAAGTGTCCCATTTGAAAAAAAAAAACCCAACATTTTCTAAACATATTAATCAGCTAGGCTCATGTTTACACAGTAATGGATGCACAATGTGCAATTCAAGTGCATTAAAAACTCAGTTATGTCACTCATTACACTGTGTAGCCCATACAGGAACGCTCACACAGYAGTTGAGACACACATGAACAWACACAACCAGTATTGATTCCCATAAGTCATACTGAAGTCCCTCTTTTAAGGACAACCAGTCCCATGCCAGGTAAGTGATAGTGTACATGACAAATTCTTGCTTCATCTCTCCACAGTGCAGGAACTCAGTCCTGCTGGTACCAAGTTGTATTTATGAGATGCTGACTGAAGGTGATGAAAGCTGAGGCTTTCAGCACCTTTCCAGACCACAACATAAAGAGCAAATGAGAAACAGCCCAGAAGAAGCTCTCATTTCATTATCAGAGGAAAGTAGATCCTTAAATACTTACTCTTTATATCATCAGGAAGCAAATTATGTTAATAAATGCTTATGAATTAATTATAATTTCAAAGACAGTTAACTCTTAGCATTGCATGCAACCGGTTTATTTAAAAATACAGGTCCATGTAAGTGATGCAAKCATTTTGATCTACTTCTAGCAGTTCAGAGGTAACAAGAATAGTGTTTGAATCAAACAAGGCAGTCATTTCATATTATATAAGAAACAGAATTRAGAAAATGAACTGAGCTCATCAGAGTAAATATATATCATGCATTAGTGACAGGAAACATGGAATGACAGACGGTGATTATAACCCTGAAATGAGTGATGAAAATACAGCTGTTCTCATTTTTCTGTGTTTCTTAAACTTTTGACTTTCTCATCAACTGACTTTTACTCAGCAGTCCTCACTGTCCACAACACACTGCTTACTTTTTAAAAAAAAGCCAAGTACTTTTCTGAGCTTTCTTAACACATAGAAAATAAAGACTGCTTTCTAAGCATTATCAACCTTGAGGAGTGGCTACAAATCCCTAAAGAACTACTGTATCATCCTAATGTGAAACAGAGTAATTACTTACAATTAATATGAATAAAATGTATCTTTTAAAGGAACAGCCAGGACATAGAAGAACTTGTGAACTCCAAGTAGCTCATTAAAGCAGTTCYAATATTTTTGAAATAAACCAATGTTTGATGTCAGTTCCCAGGCAAATTTCAGAGAGGAAATAAACATTGGTCAATAAAGCCAAGTTCTCAGCAATATTTGAAATCAGTGACTCAAGCTAATTCCGCATGCAGATCCACATTGATACAATGTTCCAGTCCTGTAAAGCTACACTGGAATCAGTTTCYAGCAAGTCTCCAACTACGTTCCAGTTATCCTAAAAGTTACTTGCATTTTGTAGATGGAAGAATTACTGGGGCACATCTGAACTGGGAAGCAAACAAAACAAAAAGTCCCTACTTTTCTTAAAAGAAATTGTGTAGCAATCTGAATGACATTATGAGAGACCCACAGCATTCACCTTCATTGAACAGTGATTCTCTAGAGAGCTGATGAAAATGCCATTCTACAGCTTTTAAAAACTTGAAAACTTCACTGAATTGCTAAGGTTAGAAGACACCTCTTGAGATCATGTAATCCAACCTGCCTGCTCAAGCAGGATCAGCTAAAGCAGGTTGTCCAGGACTGTATCAAGCTGGGTTTTGATTATCTCCACAGATGGGGCTGAACATATTGTCTGGGCAATCTGCTCCAGTTTTGATCATAGTAAAAGAACCCGTTTTGTTATCAGATGGMATTYCATGTGTTTCAAWTTGTGCCCATTACCTCTTTTCCTGTCAGTGGGCACTACTGAGAACAATTTGACTGTCTCATCTGCAGTCCCACCCATCGAGGAATTATATATGCTGAAAAGATACCCCCTTGACTTCTTTTTTCCCAGCTGAACACTCCTGAAACTGTCAGCCTCTCCTGTGCACAATGCTTCAATCCCTTAAACATCATCTGAAACTTGTTTCATGTCCTTCTTGCTCCGAGAACTGGACTCAGCACTCCATGTGTCACCTCATCAGGGCTGCACAGAGAGGAAGTTCAGCCTTCCTCAAACTCCAGACAACTTACTTTAAATTACTGCATATTTACTCAGGTTGGAAGAAGAGATCACATTTAACCACTTTGGCATCTCTTATTTCCAGTGTTAGATTTCCAGTCAAGTAGAACTTTATCTAGAATAGAACACTAATTGGGTTGGCAGGACCTTTGGACTTCATCTGGTCTAAATGCCTTTGCTCAAAGCAGGTCTAACATTAAAGTTAATTCAGATTGCTCAGGCTTCATCCAAAGAAAGTCTGAGTATATCTAAGAAGAGCAGTTCTGCAACCTCTTTAGGCAACCTGTCTCAACCCTTGACTATCCTCATTTTGAATTTATTTAAGTCCAGTTGTAATTTTCCTTTCTCCATCTTGTATATTTTCTCATATATATGAATAATTTTCTAGTAGCAAGTAAAATTAACTCTTACTGCCATTATCACTGTCTCTGCCATCATCTTGGGATCATGTGACATAATTCTTTGCTTTTTAGGCAAAGAGAAGTAAYGTTGTTTATCATACAAAAAATAGTAGTATGCTCAGTGTGAAGACTGCCTTTGATCTGATAGGAAACAACAGGAATWAGGCTATTCTTATCCCCATCACTTACTCATAGAAATGATCAGCAATGAGATTTTGCATTTCTATCATGAGGGTTTTTCTTTATCCCTACTGAGCTCTCTATCAGAAGCTATATATTAGCACATAATARCACTTCTGGGATAGATATAGCATTTCTTAATGATTCCTCTTCTTTTACAGCTTAAAGTAAAGTAGCAAAGCAGGTTGCAAAATGCCAACATCTGTATTATTAGGCCATTGACAAATACGTGAACAAGACAAATGTGTTCAAGAAACACTTCAAGAGAAAGGTAAAATTGTGTCACACAGTGTTTCAACTGTTTTGAACTAAATTCCAGGAACTTTTTAAAACTAAGAGAAATCATAAAGTAAGTTCCTACAGATTTTATAATTGGCTTCCAGTAAAGAAGAGAGAATCAAATAAGTGACTCCAGCAAGGGAAAGATGACCAGATCTATATTATTAAACATTTCCTAAGCATGCTAAAATACTGGTCAGCCACAGCACACACAGTCTCTTCCCAGCTAGGGAAACAGAAAACAAGAAACAAGGTCATAGCAGTGGGAGAGGGAGACTGCCAGTGCAAGGAAAAAAAATCATAACTGAAACAAAATTGAYTAGAAATTGTCACAAGCATGAAGGAGACAATTTAACTTTAGTCACTTGTATGCAGAGGTTGAGGGGAAAAAAATAACTGGTTTACAACATATTATTAGCTGACCATTCAACATATTGAGTAGAGATCTCGTAACCAGCTTCACATACCTCCCTGAAAATAACCAATTTAAGAACCGTGATTATAATCTTCAGAGGTATTGAAAATTTAAAAACACCAATCTATCTCACCAAAATCCAAATTTTTCAGCTAAAAGCACCTGTAGTTTCAAGAATGAATTGTGATGGGCATATTTTTAAAAGGTATTTTCCTTCTGTTTCCTTGATCATTATATCACTATTCTGGATTTTTATTTTGGAGAATAGTTTTAATAGGCATGATTACATGTATCAGACACAAACATACCCAKAAACTTCCCAGAGGAAGTGAGACAAACTTTAAAAATTTTAGTGACCAAATTGTCCACTCAGTTACCCCATTGTACAATGTGTGAACTGTGATCAGCTGTTGCTTTCTGGTCGGTTTGGGTTTTTTAAATCACAGTACAGGTATAGACTGCTGTGTAGCCAAGCTGATTTTTCACATAAGAATGACCTAACTGACATTATTTTGGCTTTAAAGGCAAAGATTCTCGGCTAGATCATTAAACCCTGTGTTGTGCCACAACAGTTTAGTTTTTTTTAAGTTTCTTCGTAGGTAATTGATTTTTGGTGAAGTGGCATTTGCCTTTGAAGTATCAGAGACTGCTCATGGGGAGTGATACAATGGCAGGAGGTTTACAAGATATAAAACCAAGATGCATCTGTGCTTCCATTTGCACATGTGCTTGGTTAAAAACCAGTGATCTGTGGTGGAGCTATCATCTCTGGGCAACCAAAATATTGATGACATCCTCAACCTCTCCTGGTTTTATCTCACGGCACACTAACCTCTATGCACTTTGGTCTGATGTGCTACAATCTCCTTCACTTTTTTATAGGGTATTGAAAAAAAGTTTTGTGGTTCTTGGTRTATTTTGTAGGCCGCAGTGGAACAGGCATTATTTCAGATTGAGGAGAACCATGGGGCATGACCTAAATGGTCCTTTATAGTCCCATGTTTTATATAAATTTCTRGCAATTCTGTATAAGTACAGAATCTAGCAAGTCTGTGTAAGTAGAGCAGGTAATGSTAGTGTGCTTTGGTAACATCCCAAAGAAGATGCATAATTTGAAACAATTGCCTTGGTTCTCAATCAGGTGTTCTCCCTGCACCACATACATCTTGCATTTTCAGAATAACTTTTTTGGTCTTTGGCCAACTGAAGAGTTCATTAGACTGTCTCTAAATTGATGGAAATCACACCTATGTTGCCATTTCTATCAATGCATAATCTCCAATATTTCTCAATTGCTTTACCTATTGCTATCTGATCATACGCTTTTGCCAGTTCTGTTTCCTTTTACTCTGCTCTCTACAATAGTATCGTCTGCTTATTCTGAGGCTTCTCTTGAGAAAATCTACCCTGGAATTTATGCTACTTCAAGTCTCCCTGCAACTTCACAATGGAAAAAAATAAATCAGTGACAATCAGAGCCACATTATCAGAAAAAATTCCAGTGGTGTACAAATGCACAGGCCAGCCTGATACAGCTGTTGTCTGCAAGGGCAGGACTACATCCCCTCCATAGATTTCCAGGATCTGTAGGTCATAGAGCAAACACTTTGCCAATTTGATGCATATATCCTTTCAGGGGAAAAATATTTCTTTAACAGTATGAACATAGGTTTCAAATTTGCTAATCAAGTCACAATGTATRCTTGTAGTTCTGTTGTAATTCACAACAGAATTACTTGCTATAATTGTATTACCTTTTAAAAAATCCTTGGTTTTGTCAGTAGGATATAGCCTCTTTCATTCTATACTGCATTTTATACATATACTTTATAAAAATACCTATTACATATAATAGATACTTTTTATCACTCTTTTCACCCCTCGAACTATCAAAGCCGCTTACATCAACATTTAAAGCTCAGTTAAACAATAACCTGAAGTATTCAAGTAGTTTTATAGAATGCCATCTCTCAATTTCCATGAAATTAAAAGACAAATGAAAACAAAGAAAACAAACTGTAAGAAGCCTCCAATGACTCCCACTGAAATTGTTACTAACAGATTTTGTTTCTTACAGTTGAAAACTGTCAGGAATGCAAATCAAATTGTATCACACATGTCAAACAGCTTCACAATTATGCAATCAACTTGCACTGCAAATTAAAAACAAGACTTGCTACTAGATGTTAAGTCAAAACAAATTTAAAACTTCAATAAGCTCAGCAAAAGCAATGCTCAACGAATCCACTCATCCCTGTTATGATGGCAGAACCAGAAAACAAARAGGCTTGAAAGGAAATAGAAAAGTAGCAASCAAACTGCCTCATCTTTTACAAGACAGATTAATGACATTCATAATGTCTTAGGGAGTTAACTACTCTACTTCAATTGGTTTTCAACAGGAGTTCTGCTTCCAGCTCTCTCACAAATAAAACTTTTAATTTAATAAAACAATGTTGGGTGCACTCTGTTTAATTTGAACTTCATGGGACTCACTCATAGGAACTGCCATTTTGTCAGCCCATTAAGACAGTCAGGTTCATTGGAGAAAACCTAACAGATAYTTGTGAATTTGATTTTAACTTGTAAAATAGAGACTGCTTCTTCTAGATAAACTAAGAAAAAATAGGGGTCAGACCATGATACCTTGCTTCACATCTTCCTCTAACTTTTTTAGGCAGGATCTGTATGAACATATAGAGTCAAGACCTGTCCAGCAACATGTTCCATGTGATCCAGTCCATCCAATCATATGACTATAGTCATACGGATTTTGGCCTACTGAGTTAGATAAAAAACTTGCCATTAGWAAAATCAAAAATAGAAGTTCCTTATGTATTTTAGAAGTTTGTAGGAGTTCACATTAACAAATGAGAGTCACTCCACATTGCATTTCACTGRAAGCATTATCTTGAAATTCTAATAATTTTTATCCACTATGCTAACAGAACAAATTAGGCGAAACGGATACATTTAGCTGATTCATCATGTGAATAATGTGCAAGTTTTGAGGAGAGACAAACCCAGGATTCTAGCCAGAACCTATTCTCAAACGAGCAATCAGTCCATAACTTCGCATCATATACCAGTTCTGCAATGACATTAACTTGGGAGCTGACTGCCAGTTTTCCCAACCTCAGTCCCATGAATGCACAAAACAAAAAAGTTTACATAAATGGTGTCAGCCTCTGACACTATCATCACTGASTTTCCTAAAGAAAAGATGTATAAAACAATTCTCAAGCATGCAAAATAAATTTGATTTTTTTTTTTTTTTTTGCAATTACAAAATCCAGGCCTTCAGACTTTGTCTGCATGTAAACAGCATATCCTTGGTTTATGTGCATTTAATCAGATTGAGCAAAAAAATCAATCAAAAGCTGTGAGATCATGTTTACCATCCCGGCATCTTGAACTTTTCTTGTAATACTTGGAAGTCTGGGGTCAGTGCAGTGCTAATGAGATCATGTGGCTTTTAGCTGAGTAGGCTGCGGCAGTTGGGACTCCCTGTTTTTAGGGCTCTCGACAGAACAGGGCAGAGTCCCTCTCAGAACACAAAGAATAGACACAATCCTGCTTTTACAAAATTGTACTGTCTGCTGAAGTTCATTTTCAAATTTTTAACTTTTCCAGTCTCATCAACTAGACATGATTGTTGGCTACTTCACTAGAAAATTCTGTAGGAAGAAAATGTTGGTGAGAAATGTAGCCAATATTTCAGGAGATTACACACTTTTGTGTCTAAAATTAATTCTTAAGCATACCAGTACCAGCAAAACCCTTCTAGAGATCAAGATGTTTGAATAAAACAAAATAATATCTGGTTCGGTCCTTAAATACATAATGGCATTTAATGGGAATGTCTGACAAAYGCACAAATTGGACCATTGTATTAAGAATCTTGCTTTGTATTTAGAAAAACAGATCTTTATTTCCTCCTCAAAAAGAATCACATCCTTGATAAACTCACCATGTTCCTCTGCAGAGATATCTATACTTAAATGGCAGGTTAACTCTATTTATATTTCATCTTTAGGCTTGGATTCTATGTGCAAGCCTACAGTCCTCATTAAAATGCACGACTCTCAGCTTTCCTCAGGCTTAGTACAGAAGTCCACGCAGCAATGTACAGATACACGTAACATTCACTTCCTTACAGCTTACATAGGTGTATAAAATCAGCAGAGAGCATGCATCTGTCTTTACTATTTCATACCTTGCTTCTATTTCTAATCTGTATTTCAAGAGTTTCAGATCCTATAGTGACTGTCAAACACTAAGAGACTCTATGAGAAGAGTTTATCAAAGATATAATAGCTTGGCTTCAGGTTGCCAGCTGCCTTTGCACTCTATCAACATGCTTGAAAAAGCACTAACATACCCTAAACATTTTAATTTGTAAAATTTTTCACTCTTGTAATGAACTGAGCTCCCATAAATGTTAAATACATTTCAAGAATGGTTTTCTAAAGCAAATGATAAACTATGCTAAAGATATCCAATTTCTGACCTTTCTACATTACTACAATCTGCAAGCATTTTACAGTTTTTTTAGATGTGACTATTTCCTTCAGTGCTCTAATAAGTTTAGGTTCTAGAGGCGTATAGCTAGAAGGTTTCACCTATCAATTTATATGGCAAATCTCACTCCATTCCCTAATCTAATATCCTTGGGAAGCTTTAAGAATAAAAGGCATAATACTCTTAAAATTATTTCCCTTTATCACAAATGCATAGACAGAAATATGAAATTTTGACAAGATATCTGGCTTATGAGAACTTGTTGATACATATAACACGTAGTCTACTCCTATCATCATCGTGCTGTCTATTTAATAATTCACATTTAAATACAAGACCTCAGTTGCCACAGCTCAGTAGGAATAAAATTAAGGCGATTTACATTTTTCCTGCTGAGAAATCTGGAACTGTCTAGTGTTTTATCCTGTGTCTTTTAAACTTGTCAGAAACACTGGTGCCATCACAACCCTCTATCAGTCAGGAACAAAAATATGTATTTGGGGGCTGTGTCTTCCATTATGCATCAACTTACCAAACTCATGACAGAAACCATTGTTACAAAATATATCTAAAAGAGATACTTTCAAACACAGACTGGCAATATACACTTCTACCTGATATATTTAAAATCTGTTGTACAACTTTCTTCATTGCATCTTTTTTTCTCCACATTTGYATCAGTGCAACAATACCTTCCCCCGCCTTTTTTCTTTACATATCAATGAATAGTGCAAAAAACTCAAACAGTTGAAAGCTGCCAAGATGAAGCACTGAAACTGCTTTCTTATAATCCTATTTTATGTTAGTGTCCCTCAGTCAATAATGACAAACTRAGGAATTTCACTTGAGAGACTCAATAATACTCATGAAAACTAATAGTTTTGGTGCAATTAATGTGGTGCTAACAAAACCACCTAACAAAGACAGCCATAAAGAAGAGAAATGAAAAGTATATTGTTTTGTTGTAGATARATTACATCCATTTTTTTGAAGAAGGAAAAAGTAACTCCATAGTTTTTCTGGATTTGAGAAACACCTATCCAAATTTTTACACACAATTTTTACTCAGTAAAGAAGTCRATATTACTAATTTGTTAGAGCAAACATCCTTGCTATGAACACGACCTCTCAGTGGTGTTATTGTCCAAACCACTGTCACTGATGTAAACAGGAGGCAATTTAATTGGCACTTAGCGGCCAAAGCACAATAAACTTGTAACCACTTACCAAAATACTTTAATTTATTTAGCATAGACAAAAAGTGATGGAGATCCCTACTTCTTTGGTAACTGTCTTGTCTTCAAAACCACAGAATTCTGAGGCAACTGTCAATCARTATTTGCACTGTTGAGCAAAACAGCCACAAAAGGTGTGCCTTTTGGTCCTCTGTGCATAAAGGAAGAGGAGTTTGTGTATTTTGGGGCAGGGAGGGACAAGAGAAGATAAGAGGATGGAAAATGCTTGCCTCTACAGGAAATCAGAAGAAAATCTAAAGGTTGACTGCAGTATTTAATAAAGGACTAAGAGAAAAACTGATAAAAATAAAACTCTTTTTCCCAAGGGAAAAGCAGATCTATTCTTTGAASTAGCTAACTCCATTAATAATGGAAGTGAACAGATATATCAGCATCATTTGATCACACAAGGTCCAGAGCAAGCTTAGGTCCCATTTACTGAAACACCTGACACTATTTTTACTGGCATTTAACAAAACTGGCTAGATTACACTTAGGGCAAATACATCCAAATATATCCATTTAGCTAATACCTTCAGCTGCAGTGGAAACATACCCTTTTGAGAATCCATCTGCTCTAAAAATCTCCAACATAAACTGTGTTAAGAAAAGGATTCATTACTGAGCCTGTTTTACATAAAGACTAAAATATTTCTAGCTGTTTCCTAATCAATTTTTGATGTCAGCCACACAGGAAGACATGACTGCCTAGGAATTAAACCTCCAACTCTCAAATTCCAATACAATGTGTTAATCACAACATTAGTCTTCATCTGAATGCTAATTTGACATGTGTTTAAACCTGACATTTAATCTCTGAGGTGAGAGATCTTATTTAAAAAAAAAAAAATAGCCATACTGAGCATTTAACCTACATTTTGCCTCATACTGCTGTTGATGCCAGCCCCTGAAAATAATCAAGATATTGGCAGTCGGTTTTAAAACAGGACTGGTAAAAAATTAAGAGTTAAGTCTCAAATTTTCAGCATATGGAGGCAAGTAAAACATTTTGCAGGATAAAATATTTGAAGATAAAGAGCTGAAGTCTTCAGAACTTCATGCCTTATATAGTATGTGTCTGTGTATTTATAGATACAAAATTTTATGTGCTTGCCACTGAAACAGAACTTTRTGCTTTAATTGCGTTCTTGAATTCAGTTTTAAGCAAGAGGAAATGACCTGTTAAGATGACAAAGATTCAGACCCATCAACTCATCTTTCTTTTTCATATTAACAAACATCTCATGAACAAGAATATTGCTGTATACACAGCCTAATCCCACACAATACCATCACGACTTCCTGAAAGAAGTTATTTTTATGTCTCTATGATGTATTTAAATGTACTTTTACCGCKGCTATGATGAAGAGATTGTTTGTTAATACATGGCTAATGCTGATATAGTGTTCTACAGCTATACATTACTTATTAAAAAGGAAATAAAAATGCACAGTTACACTCACTTACAAAGCAGCGATTAATATTAATAATCACTGAARCAGAAATACTGTCTCATTTTATGTTTGTAATTAACTGAAAGTATTTTTGGTTGGAAGTAGAAGAATGCTGTTACAGATTCACTCTGCAGTGAAGTTTAAATATAACATCTCCATCACTGCACTGTTTGCAGCATAGTTAGAAAAGTGCATGTAAACCACTCTCATCCCCCACATGCACAAGTACCACAATCTCCCAATAACCAGGAATGAAGACATCAAACATCTGGAAGAACAAAGTGTCACCCTTTCTAATTCCTGTAATTCCTATGTGAGAAAGTTCCAGTGCATTATCCAATACAAATATGCCTGAAGCCTGTGGACTTTYCATTACTGAAGTGGTTCTCTGGTCTACGGCTCTGTTGCACCTCTCAGTCCTAAAGCCACAAAGATCCCATTATAGCCCCCAAAGGTGTTTTGTTGTTTGCTTAGGATGTGATGACCATTGCACAGCTCATTGGAGATTGCCAAATTTCTGTTCTTTTTTCCAGTCCCTTCCTTACACCTCCCAAACCCAGGATGGTTAGACMCTGCAAGTACCCTTTATTCTAAAGTACTTCCAGTACTTCATAAGGACTCAAGCAAACTCTCTACTTCAGAGGGGAGTTAAAGACTCACTTCATTAGCATGTGAGCAGAGGTGAGGAAAGAATAAAATTATCACACAATATTCTAACATTGTTATGTAAAGAAAACAACTCACATGAGGAATGCTAGACTGCTTACATCCCTACAGACTCTGTGTCAACAAAAATAACAGCAACCTTTTTTCTCTCTTTTCCCAAAACAGCATTGGGAGTAAACGTGTAAAACTCAGGAGATTCCAGCAAAAAATTCAGTTCCACCAGAGACTAATGCCAAATATGATCTTTCAGATCTCATCTCTCTAAAAAAGGAATGTATTATGTTAGACAGGAGTAGGCAGAAACATAAGACATTTAGTCAAAACATCCAAAAGGCTCCTGCACAAGAAAATTGATACTCTAGTTAGAGAAAGTTGAGGATTATGTAATGCACACAACTGTATAAGTAGTCTGTTTTCTGCAGTGAAAGGAAAGAAAGAGTACTCACTGACCTAAATACAGACTTCTGTCCAAGACAAACATAAATTCTTATTTTTCAATTCTTGAGCAACTTCAGTGGGACACACAAATATGCACCTTGAATATCTTTTATGTGTGGACTTTCTTCTCAGTCTGAGTTAGAAATATTCATCTGCTGCACCATGAAACCTATGAAATGTGGCCAAAAGCATCTGTATTCTTCCTTCCTGAAAAGAAGATGCTTTTGTTATTCAGATGCTCTCTATAGCTTTTCATAGCTTAAATCTCCAACACTTCCCCTAGGTCATCCTGCTAAAGAACTGTACTGGGCCTGGCTAGGACAGAATTACCTTTCTTCCCAACAGCTCACATGGTCTTAGTCAAAGACCAAAGCAATAGACTGACCTTAGCAATGCTGACACCCTGATGCCAAACAGCTATTGCTGAACAGTGCTTGGAAAGCACCAAGGCATTCTCTTTCTCACTCCCACCAAAGGTAAGGCTGGGGGGGTGCAGTAATTGGGAGAGGATGCAACCAGGAAGACAATCTGAGCTAACMAAGGAGATATTCCATGCTCAGTCATATTAGTGAAAAATAGCAGGGCTTAGGGATGTTTGCTGCCATTTCCTTGGCTGCTCAACCCACAGTTTGCCTGTGGGATGTGACTTTTTTTTACCTCAATCCCCAGATTCTCTTATTTTTACTCTTCCTTCATTTCAAAGGGGCTTGGGGATGAATGAGTGGCAATTTGTGGTGCTTAGCTGCCTACTGGGCTTAACCTACAAAATAAAATAATAAATGGTATTAGTGATTTCCCACCTTTGTGTTGTGCTGCCCAGGATGTATGAGTAGGTATCAGGGCTTTGTGCACACTTGTGACATGAMTAAGCCTGTATTTGTGTCACCAGCAGATGTATGCTGTCCCATTTCTCCATGGTCAGATGCAGATGTGYGTGGTATGACATGACCAACATCTCTGAGGGATGGAAAGAATGCAGGAGTGGGCTGGCTGCCAGATGAAGTACTCACCCAGGCAGCATCCAGCTCAGTTTCTAGTTTGCCTATAGGTCTATCAGCATAATCAGAATAATTTTGTGTAACAAAATTATACATTGATTATGAGTTGTCAACATAAATCCTTTCAACAYGCCCCAAACTGAACACAAAAATTCTACCGAAACATGGCTATGTACTGCACATGCTCCTCTCCCTGGGGAGAGGGTGGGTGAAAAGAATGTGACAGATGTTGGGGACATTGTTTACTATGCTGCTGGAAGATGTTTCAATTATATGGCAATAAATACATTATAAGAAGCCATACAGATTAATTGCATTATCTCAGACAAAATTTGTATCAAGATATTGAATATTTTTTAGACTGGGAATATACTAGATAAAAATGATAGTACTTTTGGGTGTCATCCCACTGATATTTGTTACTTTTACTGCATTCATAGAAAGGTAACATTTATATTACTCAGTATTCTCWATGTCCTCTAACTGAGTGCTAAAATGCTGTATTGCATCACAAATAAAAACACACTTAGCATTAGATTTTCATACATAAATTTTATGGGTGAAATGGAAATCAAAATATACAGTCTCTAAGTCAGAAGTCATTGCAAGCAATTTTCCCTATTGACTTTAAAGGTATTTGAACCTGTGGCTTTTGACTCTTAAAATAAACACTGCATTGCTGTCACGTATGAAAAATATTATGAATAGTGAGGAACTGCAGAACTAGTTTAATCTACCTCTTAGAGCAAACTGAGAATCTCCTAAAGGGGCTTAAAGATTACAGTACGTCTGAAGCAAAGCTCTATCTTGCATACCACTGAAACATAGTACAAAGATTCCTTAAAGAATGTAGTTATTAACAGGGATATTTATTGATCATAACACAATATTTATTTTCTGTCAGTGGTATGAAAAAAATTTGCCATGATGAAGAGAAGCCTAAAAGATAGAAATCCTGACTTCCTACAGTTCCTAAGTGTGTTAGTTCCATTTAGACAACATACAGCCCTGTGTTACTTTAGGGAAGCTGGGTATGCACTTCCACACGATATTTATTTTCTCTAACCATATTATTTTAAAAATAAATATAAGACATTTAATAGAGTCTGACTTTCTTCTTTCTCAAAGAATTCTTCTGCAAAGCTGATCTTGGACCATTCTGCACCTTAGCTAGTTTGTTTTTATTAATTGTTAAAACAACACATCTTTTCTTGGTTTGTTTTTAGAACATAGAAATATAAATGGAGAAGGGTTTAATACAGAACAAACAGGGAACAGTATTTTTACAGAAAACTAAATGGATAAGCAGATGTCTAACCTACTTTGAGACCAACATGCTATGCAAATACAGTACATAGCTCTCCCTTGTATCCCAGGGCTATCTGTTGCAGAGTTACAGGACTAGCTGCTGCTTTACTTTCCAATTTACTTTCCACATACTTTTTGAATACTACCCATCCAAAAGGAAGATAAAGGAGCATTTTAAAATTTAAATAGCCAGGTATTTTAYAAGGAACCCTGTCCTGCCTTTGTAAAGAGCTGACAAACCTCACTAGATGTGCTGSTCTTGAACACATCTCACCTGACTAACATCATCCATAATCCTGTTGTCTTTCTGGTATAGATGCCCCTCTACTCTGCCTTTTCTGAGTTGGCAATCTGAATTCTGGAGTTCAAAGAACTCTTTGCCAGGACTGTGTGCAATTAAACTTCCCAAAGTTACAGCAAAGACTGACTGCACAACCTTTACTATGACACATATCAAGTAAAAAAAGGCCACTAATCAACTAATCTTAGTTGCATTAAAAAAATAAAACCACCAACCATAGTATTTTTTAAAATTTTCTCCTGAAGTTCAACAGATTATTTTGACTACAGAATCCTTCTTAATTTTCTGTTGCAAAGAGTGATCTATTACAATCATTAGTAGCTTCAAATATTAAAAGTAAATTTTACATCCTTAATAGTAGTCTGAATTAGTCTGCTTTTATTACCTCATTTGCTAAGATAAAGTAATTTGATTTTCTTCTGATCAGTAAGACTGAATAATCTGGTTTTGAATAYGACTTACATTATCTCAAATGTTTCCATTTAGTTCATGAAAGACAGTATCAAGAAATGGCTTGATTACTGTCTGGAAGTGCCACCTCAGCTTTACCTTTACTAAGCTATGCCCCCAACCACTGATGATAAAGCATATATCCCAAGAACTCTATCATTCTTTTAGGTCTTCTATGTACCCCTTTCAAGTTTTCTGCATCCTTCTTGATGTGCAAGTGCCAGAATCAAGTTCAGAATGAGTGGTGATCACAGCATTAACAACCACTGAATCAATGTAATTCAACAACTGCTTGATATTCCCCTTGCCCATTCATCTAAGACTCCCTTCATTCTTCTGCCTCCCCTTGACACTGGCAGCTGATTATACCATGACCCTTCAAAACTCCTTTAGAAGTCTGGGCTTTGTAAGGGAAGAATGAGGCACTCTGTAAATAGAACCTACAAATAGTTTCTACACAGTGATTTCTCTTTTGCTATCTATCCTATTCTTCTATTTTATTATCTTAGATCTGGAATATGCAGATGGAAGTGTATAGGACTTTTATTTGAACTCATCTAATGTCAGGGAGCTTAATTACATTTATATGGAATTGATCAATCTTAGAATTACTCCCATGTGATATTTCCCTCATGAACAACTGAACACAGCAGACTTATTTCTGCAGTTTTAAATGTGGAAGGAGTTGGTAAGATAGGAATGCTTAACTCCCCCTATTTACACTGTTTTCCTTCCACCTCCTTTATGAAGCTTTTTTGATTCACAATGAAGCTGACTCTAGTCTAACATTTGAATTTCCTACAACAATGTCTTTTGTAGGAAAACCATGATTATATTACTGTAARAAAATGTGCCAGATTTTGTCTCCATTTCTTTTCTACCGAAGCACTGGTCCTTATTCAAGGGTTTGTGTTACATTGCTAAACTACTTTGGTCATGAGTTTCTCCCCTCCTTGCCCTGAACACATAATTAACAAACTTCCAGTGGCAGCCCTTCACCCCAGCTGAAGCTGCTGCTTGGCAAACAATAAGATGGATCATGGCTTGAAYTGCAGTTCACTGGACACTGAGCAGGTGTTTTTATGTAAGAGCACCTAGGATATGGGCCCAGAAAACACACACAGACCTTCCAGTCTTCTGTCTTGCACTCACAAAGAGAAAGATTTTCAAATTGTACCAGAAAGTCTAACTATATAAGATCCAAAATAATCAAGATATTTCTCTAGGAGTATGTGATTGATTTTGGTCAGTCAACTTGTAATGAAAATGTACATGGTTTCGGCCTGATGAGTCTTTACATAGCACAATTCTGGAAATAATTAAGACTAAAAAAATATGTAATTTTAGTGCTACAGAAGTGGAAAAAAGAACAATTAGGGTTTTCTAAATTTAAATGCAATTTATTGGGTTTTAACCATCTGATTTAAAATGAAAGACCTTTTTTCCTGTTTTGTGCAAATTCATAGATTTAAATTTAGAATTTCTGCAATAAGTATAAAGGATTCAAATTGTGGGCCCTTAAATTAGCAGGAATGCTTGCTAGTGCCTTCAGTGGAAATAGAGAGTCAGAAATAGACCAAGGTATTTTCTAGGTGAATAAGGATACAGCATTATTCAAATGCATGCAATATTTCAACCTTTTCAGTGTTAAAAAAATAATGAATTGTCTTTTGATTTTATATTGTGGAGATGGCAGAATGCATCTCAAGTAGTATTTACAAGTGGTTTTCCGTCCTACATCTTAAGGAAGTAAAAAAAATCATACTCAAAACATTTCTAACAGTGGCCAAAAATCCAGCATTAGAAAGTTGACTGACTTTGTGGCTTGCTTCCATATAAAAAAAAGTTTTCTTACATGTAAGACACTTCAACATTTGGTTAAAGGATGAAATATAACTTAGTGGATACCATGTACAACAGAGTAGGAGCTGTGCTAGTCTGAACCCATTTAAATATAGTTTTTCTAGTAAAAAGTAATCTCTGCCTGACCTACACAGACTTGATGGAACTATTTTACATGCTATAATCTATGCTAAGCAATGTTTGTCTTCTAGAGCAGACAGTGACCTGAATTCCAAGGAAAATATTTAGAATTTCATACCAGAACTTGTACTCTAGATTCTTCTCAACAATCCTTTGTGATTTCTTTTCAGCACACACAGATTTTTCTTCTTAGTCCAAAATTTATCTTCTATTTGGATTTCGATCAGTTCCTTGTGTTTGTGAGATAAGCAGGAACATGCAAAGAAAAGAAAAAGGGACAATGAAAAAAGAGACCCTTGAACGTGAAGCCTTGCTACCTCAGAAGGGTTACAGAGAAAAGCACAAGCATAAGACTTCAAAAACAAATGACTGAGCATATGCTTACATGGACAGCAACTCCAGTYCCCCTCAAATGTAAGCACCTATTTGCTTACAGGAAAACAACTTTGAAGAAGACTCTTCRTCTTTAAGTCCAGTAATATTTGGTCCAGGTAATTGCAATGCAGTTCACTCCTGCAGGGACATCCTAACTATGATGGTACTTCAAAATGGTCTCCTGCAAAGATCTGATCTACTGCCTTTCCTCTAGAGAAGCTTAAATATCTCCTCCCACATCTGTGCATGTTCAAAAACTACAAATAAACAAACAAACAAAAACCAAAACAAAACAAAAAAAMMCCTAGAATTTGCAAAAGAGGTTTTTTCAGAGGTTTTCTCTTATGTTAGGAGCACTCAAAAAAGTTCTGGAGCTCCTGGACATATTACACAGATTAATTCTGGTACATGGAAAGACAAGAACAGCAACTGCACAGTTAGTGGTTGGATTTCTCTGCCCTGTTTATCTTATCCTAAATGGAATCACAGCTTTCCCTGTCTTTGGTGTAGGTCCAGAGACTGAGGCATRCAGAGCTGGTGACTTCCATGGGAATGATAACATGATAAAATGAGCAATAACGGTGCTTCAGGTTTTTTTAGTTACTATTTAAAACCTGCACAGCCCACAAAATACTTAGAAGTAAAAGCAGTTAGCAAGAAGTTCCCATAGTTTAGCAGTTCAATTGGCCAGAGATGCAATGCAACACTTCATGTAAGAATAGTCACAATCATTARTGCCAAAGTTCCACCACTCTTAGACCAACACCACACTGAGCTGTCTGACCCACTCTAACCTACAAAGAGCTCCTGCAAAACAAACTTCTGAGACTTCACTCAGTACAGGATGCCCAGCAATGTTTATGCTTTTCTTACTGCYAGGAAAGTACAGGAATCAACATTTGACTCTCAGTTGCCACTTTCAAGGAATATGTAGATTTACTGCTGTGAACAACGTAAATTTCACCTACTGCAATAAGCAGGATCAATAACAGCCCACTCACTGCCGTATAAGAGAAGGCTCTTGTCCAGGTTCAAGTATTACAGGCTTCTTTCTCTTCTCCTACATTTACACTGGTACTTCCCTAAATGCTGCCTTTCTTCATGCAAATTCCAAAAGCAGAACTCATCCACAGGATCACTGTCTCAGCTTCCTAAAGGACACTTTCCTTGCTTTAATGAAGTATTTTTAATGATTCTTGTTTGTTTTAATGACAAGAAAAGGGCAAGATGGGTCTACCAGCAGCAAGATATGTCTGTGTTGGAAGCTGACTAGAAACCATATTCTAGTCAGGGCTCTGTTCAGGGTAACACCCTAATGGTGTTACCATGGCACTGAGCCACAGCTAATATTCTCTGTCTTTATATCACACTAAACATTAGCAGATATCTTCTTAGCTTCTTCAAGCTCAGGCAGCAGGAGCTTACATCTGCTTAAAAATTACATAGATGCACCTCAATGCATAATTCCCTTAAGAAATAAAATGGCACCTTTGTACTTMCAAGCAGCATACCCAAGCACGCTAAGGAGAAATACACCCTTATGCCTAATGCCTCTCCCTGAACTCCATTTGTCCATTATATTCCTTTGCTGAAATACCTAACCTTTAGGCAAAACCAATCTCTTACACATCTCCATGAAGCCAAACTCAACAGAATAATGTATCTAAACAGGGACTGTCCACATTAGTATAACTTCAGTAAAAATTACAGACCTCAAAAGAATTGCTGAAAAAATTCTGTGCCTTTGCATATGTGAATTGCAGCAGTGGTTTTAATACCATGAATGCATATTTACTACCAAACAAATTAGTATAAAAACCAGTTATGTTTTACTATTTTATTCCCAGGTGATTGATATCACACAGACTCATACCCACTCATTCATCCAGTATTTCAGTGTTCCCCMAATAGTAATAAAAGAATCTTTTCCACAACCTATTCACTAAGACAGCATTGGTAGCCATAATTTACAGACAGAGAAAATGAAGACATAGATGTCTAGGTCCAAACTGTTTCCAGTACTCTTCTGTTCCATGCACCTGATATTCTAAGGTTCAACTTTTCAGGACACTCAGGATTCAGTAAACAGCTCCATTTCACAAGATTTCAGTTATACTGGTGATGTCAGAACGRCAGCAAATTTGGCTACATGTGTCTCACAACTGTTAGAAAATGAAAGGCCATCTTTGAASCCCCGACCTATATAACCCACTCAGCAAAAACTAGTAATTTAGTATCCAAGACAGGCAGAAACTACTCCTCTAAGGCAGCATTCAACYTCCCTGCGCTGAGACTATCCTTTGTCTTCCTGCATTCCTCTGTGCCCATTCAAAACTCTACTGCAGGTAATAAGGGTGTGCTGGGGAGAAAGCCTTTTAAGAACAGAAATGAGGAGCACTACAATGGATAAATTATGTTTACATCAACAACATAAAATAAGAAATGTCCTAACATTTTGAYCCTTCAGCCATATCAGAACAGTTTAATTTTTATACTTAACCATTCCCAAAATACAGGAGTTCTACTATGGCTCCATATCAGCAGTTTGATTTCTGAACCTGTCAGATAGACTTCACCTGTACAAATAAATGGAATCAATACCAAGCCAGAAAGCACTGAAGTGAAGAGAGGTTCTTTGCTTGTTCTCTCTGCTGTTCAAGGAGGAACAATGAAAGGGAAAGTTCTACTCAACGACTTGGCTGCAGATAATGTCTTTGGAAAATGTCACTGGCAAACTTTCACCCACCTCATCTAAGAACATATATAAACTTAGATTMTTTTTTTCAAAGGCTTATAATTAGATCAAAACTCATATTTTCACAAGGACAGGAAAAAATACATTCATAATACAAGGCAATAATTAACTCAAATTTCAGGTCCTGGTTTAATGAAAAGGTTACCAAAAACATTRTTCAATGGGCAAAATGACAGCTACTCCCTAATCTTGCTCTTAACAACTGACAATCTTATAAGCAATTCAACACAAGGTCTATGGTAACTTAACTACAGTAAGTACAAGGAGTACTTGTGGTTACTCTGTCTACAGGCATGTACAATGCTGCCATAAAGTCAAAAGGATAAACTGAAGCTTAAGTTACAGCAGTTTTCATCAGCTAAAGCTAATGTTCTAAACTGTATTTTTATGGATTCTACCTTTGATTCATGAAACTCAAGACACTGCCTTTGAAAACCTACAGAAAAAAACCACATGGTAAATAGTTATCATCACTTGTAGGAAATTTCAGTCAGCACATTACCTGTCAGTGTTATCTCATATTACCCACCCACTCCAAGATGGAAACTGTGAATCCAAAAGTCCAATGTTTGGCAGATGTTTGCAAGTGTTCTTTATGTATCAGAGATACTTGAGAATTCTAGGTGTAAGACAGCTAGATGRGAGGAGTGGGAGAGCTCTCCACTGCCAAGAAAGAAGTCAGATGCAGAATTTATCCCATGTTTTCCAAACAAGGGATAAATCCAAACAGAACACCAAACTTGCTTCAGCAACTCTTGTYCATGTGACCCAAACACACTGCATGTGCAGCAGCCTAGCAAGCATCCAAGTAAGGAAGACAAGAGATTACCTTCAACAAATATTAAAGAACTGTTTTCTTCATGTATGCTCTCCTTGTTATACTATCTGTCAATGTTACAGGCATATCAGCAAGACTTCCAGTGCCAGAAGGAATTCCCCACTTCTTAGTCCTGACCACCAAGTCAAACACGGAAATGAGGGTTCACAGWTCTTCTGAATATCAAAAATAATAGACTCAACTGGAGATGCCATTTCACTGGATGGTGACACTCCATCTTAAGCCTTCAGTGTTCTGGTGAGAATGATCTCTTTTCCTTCTGCCCATGACAGAGCACTACCTCACAATTTCTACCCATAGTATTTTACAGGTGATAACCACACTTTTCATCAAATTAGCTATTTAATTGCCATAATTGAAATAAATTTACAACTCTTCCAAATCTGGCCTAAACCTACAGCTAGCTGAACAGCAGAGCTGATCTAATGGACCAGTTGTGCCAGAAAGAAGGGAAGCACCACTAYGGAACTTGTTAGTCCATCTGTAAGTCCATTTAATACCCTAGAGTGGCAGAAAACTTTTTATTAGTTTCTAGTGGTTTAGTTAAAYCTAGTTTGTTTGGGGGTTTAATGACTGCCAGGGCTCAGAGAGCATAAGCCACAGCAGCAGCAGTTCTCTTGCTCTATWGCAGTGGCTGTAGATGTCTGCTGAAACTGCATCCCTAGGTCACGGTTTGCTGCTATTGTTCCACACCTGAGGAAGGGCTTCAAGAGTTTGTGTGGTTTACCTATTGTACCAGTTGGTGAAACAAGAGCTACTACACCTTGAGAGGCCAGATGTTAAAYTCCTCTGTTACAAGTCTGTCACCAGTTTCACCCAGCTTCACAATAAATAAATTGAAAGAGCTTCTCTACAATTAATGGTAATTTTGAATTAGAGGCTAATCCCATGTAAATTTACATTTTAAATTTTCAGCAATGAATGCACAAGAGTTTCACATCAATAGTAGATTTTARACAGTAGCCTGTGTGAGGCACCAACTGTCACTGAGTACATCATTTAAAGTAAATGCATTTGCATTGCGTGATCACTATCCACACAAAAAAAAAAACCCACTTGTACTTTTGGTAAATATGTATTTGGGATGAAAGCATAAAATTTTACTTTATCTATGATATATCAAAAGAGTTAAGATGGAAAGCTGAAAAATATTGGTTTGATTAAGCAGCTCTTCAAAATCACTTTGTATGCAGGGAAATTCTACAGCCAGAATCAACCAAGAATACTTACTCAAAATATCATTTATATCATATAAAGGATCTCTTGTCTCTGCAGCTAGTACTGATGATTCTTCAAAAAAGTAAACAACAATTTTATAAAACCATGAAAGAAAGAAACATCTTTAACTTCATTCAATACACATATTTTAAGAGATGATCTTTCATCTGAAAAGAGAACTGTGCTTTCATTATGAAATTAATCAAGAGTCTGGTTTCTTACACATTCCATTCTTCTTCTTGAGGAAGGAAATAAATATAATTACATTTGCTTTAATCAGTGGTGACACTTCTCTAAGAATYGCTCAAGACTTTTATCTCAAGATCAACTACTTTTTTTGTGGCAGAGAGAATTTCTCTCTCTCTGTCTGATCTGAGTAGTAGTAACCAGCACTGAAATCTATCTTCAGAGTATTTAACTTTTGGATTCCCTTTAATGTGCTTTGCTTATCCACAAAGATTTGAATAGATGTAAGACAATGTAAAAGGTCAGAATGGATGACAACAGRTTCCCCAAGAGTTTGTAGTACACAAACTAAGCTACAGGAGGTGAGTAAAACAAGCATGTAGGGTGGAGTTTGAAAGATGAGAGTAACAAACTGGATGTGAGCAATTTACAGCAATTACAAAGTAGGACTCTCCCAGCTGGTACAGTATAGCTGTACTTACTGATTCAGTTGTCAGAAAAAAATCCTTTGACACTACCATCAATAACATGCATGTAATGAGAATCATAGCCATGAATCAGGAAAATATCACCATTGACCATTTAGGTCTCACTGCTGTTTCTTGCTACATCTCCACTAGTGATGTTGCATGTAGGAAGGGTTCTTTATAAGAATTAATGTGGATTACCAAGTGTTTTTCCTCTTTGGGGAACAACTGATACTGAAGCTAAACAAAGTGGACACCAAATCATCCCCTGACTGCAGTGTGGACACCTGCTCTTCAGCACTCATTGCTCCATCTCCGTGTATGATCCCTTTAAAACAATGAGCTTCAACTGCCACTGAAGACTCAATGTGGCAAGGCAGGTTGTTAAGAACAAATCCTACATAACCCAAACACAGCAAAATTCAAGTTACAAAGATCAGATACTTCACTTTTATCTGCACTGACCTCCACTGTTCTCAAAMTTCTGTGCATCCCACAGAAATTTGCTCATCAGTCCTAAAAATGGAGCTGCACAGGAGCAACTTTAAACCAATACATGTTAGCTCACTTTACTTTGCATATGCTGCAGGCTTAGAAGTGAAATCTAGAATTTTTCATTTCCATTCTGAATCCTAGAGTGTTCATTGAGCAGGGAGAACCAGCTAGAGCAGAGTGGTGAGCCCATTTTCAGTATTACTTCCTTAACTGCTTTCAGCTGAGGTCTGGGCACAYAGAGTGCTACACACACTGTCTGTTATACATTGCCTACCTTCTTTGTAAAGAAATTCGATAAAAAAGGATGAGTGCTGTTTGATGGTTGAACAAAATGCACAAATAAAACAGCATTTTTTCCAGTTTGTTAATTTGACCACCCAGCATACCTAAGAGATTCTCTATTACAGTATTTTCATTGTTATGTGCAGTCTTAACTTGGTTAACTTCAGAATCTTCTGATAGGACGATATTAAAAGCCTCACAATAACCCTGAAGTAATCCAGTTTTTTCCACACTCAGCTGCTCAAATCCTCTAATTAATATTATGACGTGCCACTGCATAGTTCTAGACAAACAAAAATGGTAACATGTCCTTTTGCCCCAACAGTGACAAACACCCAAAGCAATCCTTCCCRTTCCCATTTGGAGAATGACTAGAGGTGCAAAACACAGGCAATGAGATAAAGGATACCTGATGCCACAGGAAACAGAATAGTTTACCAGCAARACATACAAAGACTTTCAGGTACTTTATCCTGTAAAAYCACGTGGTGGTAAGTGTAAAGCACTAGGTCCCTGCTAGAAATAGTGACTTTGTTTCTTGATGGTGGMAGGTATGATGAGAAAAAAAAAAAWTAATATTGTAAAATTCATGGTTATGCCTCTATGCAGGAAGAGAAAAATGTGTMCCAAAAATATGGAGGATGAAAAATCCACTTTGGAAGCAAGTTGGAAAGGATGACTATATATAGGATCCAGACTCTATCCCATTTAAAACAGCAATAGGCAAGAGACTCAGGAACAAAAGTCTATCTAGGTACCACAACAACGTGTTTATTAAATCGACTGGCTGAGCTTTTAAAAATACATATTTATATATTTTTTACTTCAACAGAGACTATTTTTGCTTAACAAAACTAAGCAAAACAAAATCCAGATTAAGAGCATCTGGGATCTGTCTCTGGCTTCAGGGCAGGGACATACCATGATACTATTTTTTGGGGTCTTTTTGTTTAAATTTTATTAAAAATTAATACACTTTGAATAACACAGTTACTTGYTACTTAATTCTTACCATTTACATTCCTTTTTTTGATTATTTGGCTAAAATAATGGGTAACAAGTTGATAACTTTCAGAGATTACAATTTAACCACTGAGCCAGAAAAACTGCAACTGAGTGTTGCAAAACTTTCACAGTTCACAAACCAGCCGCGGGAAACCTGCTGGGTTTCTGAGCATTGTCTACACTTCTGACATCCCATTGCGTGTCAGAAACTGACACCAACCTTTCACTATCTACGGTACCAACTATGCTCCTTCACAGTGCTGTGCGTATGTGAGATGATTCACTTGCTTTTATTTCATGGAACTGATGATTCATTCAATCGTCTCCAAATCATATTAACATACTAAATATACAGATAAAGCATGCAAAAATCAAGTTCTTAAACTTTTTTCACGCGCAAATGTTTATTGTTTTCTTTGAGATAGAAAAGAAGCAATCAAACATGGGAGAGGAAGCAGGACAGGTTACGTTTCTGCTCAAAGGCAARGTTTGGGGAACACACCCAACCCACGTGTAAGACGAGCAGCCGTATTCCAGCGGCGGAGTGCGAGTGGAGAGAGCTCCCGTSCCCTCCCGGCCGCTGCGGGCCGGGGCTGCTCCCTGTGCCCGGGTACCTGGAGCGGGCRAGGCGCGGCGGACCGGTGCGTTCCCCCTCCGCCACACCGAGGGCTTGTGCCTCTCCTCCTCCGGTGRCATCTTACATAATAAGCCGAGCTAATCACGCCGGAAGCGAGCCAAACCGCCACGGAGCATCAGGGAGGAAAACTAGCCGCGGGAGGAGATGCTCCGGACCGGCACCCGCTCCTCGCTCGCTGCCCGCCCCGGCGCCTTGCTAGAAAAATCCTCGCCGGGGCGGCAGCGGCTCCCGCAGCAGCCGCCAGACGCGGAGCCCTCGCTCGTCCCCCGCCGCGCTGCGCGCCGTCCCCCCCGGGAAGCCGCCGGCACCGCGAACGGCATCAGCCTCTCCCGAGCGCCTTCCGCGCTCCCAGCCCCGCCGGCTCCAGCTCCAGCCCCGCCGCCCTGCCCGGCCGCCGGCTCCCTCCTTAGCGCCGAATTGGAGGAGAAAGTTACTCGGCGGCGGCCCGGCGTCCGCCRCCGCCGCCGCAGTTCAAGAGCAATGTCACGTTCAACAACTTGTTATGACACATGATCCCTCCCGCCCGCATCCGCACCTCGGGCCGCCTGCCCGGCAGTCCCGGCGGGCCCCTTACCTTCCCCTGCAGAGGCCACGGGCACCCGCGGGCGTGTGCGGGAGTGGGTGCGTGTGGCAGCGCGGGCGGCGCCGGCTGGGCGGGCAGGCGGGCGGGGGATGGGAGGGCGGC
>NW_026623369.1:160491-169042 GCF_030028575.1 Malurus melanocephalus
GCGGAGCCACTGTCCGCTCGGTGCCGGCGGGGGCGGCCGGGGCGCTCTGCATTCTCCGGCGGGGCGCACGGGGGACAGGCAGCCGCCCTCGGGGGCGCTGGTTATGGAACCGGGGGTGTCCTGGCGGCCCCTCGCCTCCGCCCCTGTCAGAGGAGGGGCTGTCCCTCGTTCCTCCAGTGGCTGCGTTTCCCCAGCAGGGAGGTGGCTGTGCTCCCTCCGACCCACGGACGGAACCCCGAGGAGCGGCAGCGGCCGCTGCCCTGTTCTGCCCCTCCCCGGACAGGTGCGGCCCCAACCCAGGGCCAGTGGCGGGCAAGAGCACAACATCGCCAGTCAGACCGTACGCTCGTAGCGCAGCGCAGCCCGAAAACTTCAGAGTTTGGGCAGTACGCGGTCACCGCGCGTCGGTGCGGAGCCAACGGCCCCCGGCAGCGAGGGCTGCTGTGTGCGAGCAGCGGCTGCACAGAAACAGCGCGCTGTTCCCSCTTTGTGTGGGCAAAAGGCCAGCGCAGGAATGGGTATTTTCTCCTTAGTTTATTTCTGCTGGGTKGGATGTGACTCATACCTTATCCTCGGTAATTTCCATTGAAATAAACAGTTTTAACCAAGGAAATAATGAGAACATAACACGATTGTATGACATTGCTCATGTACTCATTAATTCTAATTAAGCAGCTCCTTAATGTTCCTTTTACTCCCATCCCACAGTCAACAATGACAATAAATGTAATATTGAAATATATGCCACGAGTGTTCTTTGCAACAGGAATCCCCACTATGTGCTCTCAGTACACACCACAGGAACTTCCCTGACTCATTTTCAGATGAGTAAGCTTCTCAATCAAGTTTTCCTGGCATTTGATGAGAAAGCACTCAACTTCCTCATGCTGATAACACAATCAGTCATCCTTGTAACCTGTTCCAAGTTGCCTCTTGCCCAAAGTTTGGGATAAGGCTCCTGGCTAGAACCATTGCATTGCAAGCCARTAGTGGGTGGCCAGGAGTCAGGACTGCTGATGCTAACTTAGAGCCGAGCATTCACCTGGAACAGTTATAATGACTTCAACTTTCCTTCTCTTAGATGGAAAGTAGAAGAGTAGTTTTGAAAGATGCATTTTAATCTTTCCGTAATGCCTTCCAAGTTGCATTGCATTAAAAAAAAATATCTAGAGAAGAGTTCTTTTGTGCCTGCTTACTTAGAAGTTTTTGCCTTTTAGTCACTTTCTGGGAGGAATTACCAGGCTTTCTGAATTTAAGATGCTTTAACATCAAGTCACAGCACCACATTTATTTAGACACCAGTGGACCCTGTGAGAAAGCAGATATTCTGAGGCTTTGCTGGTCAGACTAGTGTTGATCTTGACTGTCAGGGTAGCTGTTGGTTATAACTGTGTTTTCAATAATGAACCTGATTGGTTACATGAGAGCAGTGCATTTAACTCCACAGAGTTTATAGTCAATGGGGGCCACACAAGGCACAGAGTATTTCTAGAGATTAAAAGAAACTTCACTGAAAAGAAACTAGACTGTCTATACTTCAAGCTGTTGTATCAGGCTCACTGAAAACTGAGACCTGGCTCCTATCATTCAAAGTTTTAGGGGGTCTGGTAAAAAAAAGAAAAATCTGAATCATGAAAGAACAGAGAGCAACAGTAGTTATGAGGTCTTTATCTGAGAAGAAAAGTCAGAAAGAGAATAAATTCCTTCCTGTACATGACAGTAGTTGAGCATTCATTGATTTTACTGGAAAAACTGATGCTGACACTAATGTCATAGAAAGAAACATACCAGAAGATAAAATTATTCAAGGTATTTTTACAGGTGGAAATGTAGCTACCAGTGATGGTCTGGACACTGCGGGACAGAGCTCAGAGCAAATTAACTTTCTTTAGTAAGAGAGCAAGGACAGCACATAAAAACCCCAGTGCAAAACCTGCTTCAGTACTGACAGTTCTTTCACCAAATGTTCTGAGTCTACCTAAATGATGGATATAGATTTCCCTTTTCAAGTGTTTCTTCACAGCCAAGAGGGTCACATATTTAAATATAAGTGCACATATATATATCTGTAACTTTAGATGGAAGTTTATCTTCTTATCTCTTTTCTTGGCTCCTAAGAGACACCAAACAGTGAGAAACTAATAATCAAGGCACAAGAGTGGGCACTACTCATTTTGTGTGTTGCAATGTAAGATCTAAAGATCTAAATCMAGTCTAAGTGGCTGTGAAAACCTGAGCTACAGATTCCAGTTTTATTTTATATCTTACATGATACTGAATTTTTAGTCTAAACAGCTTTTGCAGTTTCACAGTACGTTTTGCATGCAGGAGAAAATGGTTTGTCTGGTTCAAGACTCAGTTCTCTAATTATCTTTCACTTCCTCTGCTGATTTTATTTCTAGTAGAGTGAGAAGCTTGAAACTACTCCCTGGGGCTTTCTTCTGGATCCCAAGCTTTGTAAAGTGTAGGTGTTTCCTTAAGATGATGGCTTTTATAAGCTGTCAGTTAATTGTGATTAAAGCAACAGCCACATCTGGAACTCCTCTTCTGATGATGCATCTTTGGAGAACTGGCATGAATGTTGTTCTCAGCTGTAAACTATGTGATTGGGAAATATTTTCTAAAACTAAARATAAGCAAAATTAAATTGCTTAATTGGTTCCCAGCAGTTGCTACATTTTGTTAACTTTCAATTCATTACTAGATTATGCCTGTGAAATAAGCTCAAAATTTCCAGTGAAGGGCAACCTTTTGGTATATCAGGGATCTTTAGGATCCCTGACTCTCAATTTCTGACCTTACATAACTCAGTGGGTGCCCTCCCTACCTCCTCAGGAATATTGCTGAGGTACATTTTTCCTTTTCCAAAGATTACATAGAAATTGAAGATCATGGCTTTAAAATATCTARCATTAATTATGCAGCTTTATGAGCTAGGACTTCTTGCCAGTGAGTGATAAATTCCTCTCTCCCTTTCATCCAGAATCTGACTACTTTAGCAGAGTACTAGGGCACTCTAAAACTACTTCCATTTGAAAAGAGAGATTCRTCAGTACTAACTCCCTATTTAGAACCATGATGCTATTTTAAATACTATTTTACACTATGATTTTTCATTCAGTTTAATTTGTGTTACTAATTAACTTGCTCTCCAACAAGGTTATCAATTGTTTACTGGTCAGCAAAATGAACCCTTGGGTTTTAAGCACAGCTTAGTGTTCCTATAATTGCAGAGAATCTCATACCAACAGGGAGACTAAATTGTGAATTCTGCTTTTTGATGGATATTTTAAACTTGAGCATTGTTTTATTTCTGTTCTATAAATACTGAAACACCCTGATGCATGAAATTTACACAGGGGAAAACAAGTACTCTCCTGCCTTTGGACTGGACTGAGAGTTTTCTTTCAGTTGCAGAGGGGAAGAGCTGTGAAACACCTGCTCAGCATGGCTTTGGCTCCAGCAGGAGTAAGAATTGTCACATGTCTATATTCTGTCAGCTGGAATAGCGGCCTATGTGCAAAGCTGGTACAGAGCCTACCACAAGAAAATCTAAGAGTTTACTTTCTCTTCATGACAGAAGCTCTTGAGATCCTTGGGTAAACATTTAATCATTTATTGGTGCATTATAAATACGTACATAGAAGACAAATGTCTTCTGTGTTGGAGCACAGCTACAGCAACATCAGGGTTAGACCCTCAGCAGGGAATTCTGCAAAGGCATCAGGAGTCTCCACAAACGTGCTCCTGTGCTTTAAGGCAAGTCATATCTCATCTCCAGTTGCACTTTTCCAGAAACCTTCTCTACTTTCTTCCATTTCACAACTTTTGAACTCAACCATCCTCTATGTCTTAGTATTGTTATGAAGTGTTTTAGTTATAATATCAGAAGAAGGTGTTTCCCAGCATTAGTTTGAATTTCATMATTTTATGGAATATGAACCAATGTATAACTACATTATATAAGAAACTATTACAAGATGCCATTTTACCGGCAGGGTAAAACAGCTGTCAATGACTATGAGCAATCACCCTTAAAACATTTTAGTACTGAACATTTTAGTACTTAAAGGAYAAATCTATTTCAAAATTTTTACTTGCATGTCAACTAGAATGTATGAGTAAAGATTTTTAAAAGGTAAAGAGGAAAAGAAATTCTGCTTACACAGTATGTGTTTTCAGTCAAGTCTGTGGACCTTGTTGAAAACAAACAATTTTTAAGGGGTTTGTATATTTAGGGCAAAATGGTTGAGATGTAGATAAGTAGCTACTGGAGTTTTTTCTTTACAATGGGATGTAACAGTACACAGAGAAAAGGAAGTGAAAGATTTGTGTGACAAATCCGTCTCACAGATCAGAAGTTTTCCTTGGATTTCTTTAGAAAGAGGTAGACCATAAGACAGAACCCYAACAGATTAAGGAGTTCCTATGTGAGAGGGAGCTTTTCGAAWCTTCAAGGATCAACCTGTCCACTACCAAATACTTAGGATGACACAGCATGTACTATATTAAAAAAAAAAATCTAGTTTTAGCACATGCTAAAATGTACAATATAAATCTGGGGTTTTTTTCTGCCCAATAGCATTAGCATATTCTATATATTTTTTATCCCCTCTGCATGTACCTAATGGCACCATCACTGAGAACACAGTAATCTTCCTTATAAACTTTCTTGCAGAAAGCAGTGATCCAGCAGTTTTTAATCCTGAATGATTTGTAAAACTACTGTAAAAGCGTATGTGAGCAGTCTGAACAGCCATTGACAGCTTAAATTATCATCAGGCAATATATATGCATATTTTGAAAGTGAGTCAGTGAGTGATTTACTTATCAGGTGTTAGTATACTAATTCCTGGCAAACGTAGAAAAGATTTTGAACCAAGAGATAAGGAAGGAGATTTTGACAGACTGTTCTTTGTACTTCTAATCAGAACAGTTATCAGGGTATTTTTGTTTATCRAATGCACGAAAATTCATGTTTTAATAAATAAATTTTCATGTTGTGGGAGAAGAGTCTATAGCGGCAAATGTCTGCAGAACAATTATAGTGCTTTCATAATTTGATTTGTCATAGTGCTAATTTTGTGCATAGATATGTAAATACTGCCTGTGACCCCTTCCTGTGTCTGGCCATGTGCCAACTGTGCTCTCTCCTGTTCTAGTCATGKGGCCTGATTATTCCTTTCTGAATCTTCCCTCTGCTCAGCCCTCTCTTCTCATTGGCTGGTTTTGAATGAACAAATCACTGAAGGTCTCTCTCATCTCAATTTTCATGGTGTCCTAATCCCAGAAAAAAACCACATTGACACTGGATTTTACTTTGGGTATTGCAACCATGACTAWGGCTAGGGAGAATAATGATCCTACAATGATGTTCCAGTTTCTCAGGCAGTAGAACTTCAGTGGGACAGCCCCTGTGCTGAACACAAAGGATGAAACAGAAAGGATAAATCCATTTGCCTATGACCCAACAGGGCTGGTTGCAAACAATCATGAAAACATGAGCAGCTCATCTTCTAGGCTCATCTTCTAGATGGAAGAGTGTGATACGTGTGTGGACAGAGATGTATATTTAGAGGGCCTATTATGGCCCCTTAAACCACCCCATGTGGAAGGTATGTTTTACCCAAATGTACACACAGGAGGATTTGGCTTGAAACATCTACCACCCATGAACCTGAATAAAAATACCCCAGCACCCAAAGATAGAGCAGGCAGGTTTAATCCCCTCACTGTAAATTACGCAGTACTTTTCCAGGAGCTTCATGTCCTCCAAGTGCCTCTCTGTCAAAATATAGCTGGAACTTGTCAGTAAGTTGAAACATCATTAGGGAAGGGAAGCCAGCAGATGGACAAACTGTGGGACTACAGATCTTATTTCCTTCAGACACCCAGCTGAACTCCAGTTAGATCTAGCCTTCAGAAATTCAATACTGACCAATTTCCTATAACCTGGTTGAAAGTTCAAACTGTGTTTTCTATAACCTGATGAYAAACATAGTGGTGGTTTTAATTGAAAGCCAAAGAGTTGGGAAAGAGCTTTAAGCAACCAAATTTACAGACATCCTTAGTGACAAGTCAATGGAAGCAGAATCTAAGCTTTACATTGAATCTGTTTTCATACAGCCAAAGCTGTAAATAGGAAGATTCTACAAGATGAATTGGTGAAGCTAAAAAAATTTACGCCCCCAAATTTTATGTAATGAAACTTTCAAGATCTCATCTAAATTCCTGCCAAATTCAGGATCCATATGCACTGCTATARAGTTAATTTGAATTTTGAATTTAAGGTGTTACTTCTTCACTGATATATGGCATATTTAATAAAGACTGATGCGTAGTTGAAGGGATGAAATGAGAAAGTTTCCTCATGCTCTGCTGCTCTAAGACTAGAAAAAGAAAAGCCRCAGAAAGAGGTTTCATGCCAGGTGCCTGTATAATTTGGCAGCTGCACTGGCAGCTGCTCTGCCCATCAGAGAGTTAACTGCAGGTATCATGGCAGTGCCAGGCCTTTGCACCCTCATATGGGTTTTCATTCACAAACTCTGCAGGGGAAGTCAAGAATCAATGTCCCTTTTTTCCATCTTGTTGTCCACAAGATCACGTGAATGAAATATGCCAATGACATTAAACGGTTTGCCAGGATGGATGACTGTAATCATTGCAATTTTTTTCTTCCTCTCTCAGTCTTCAGCTTGTTTTCTCTGCTACAACCTGCCCCACACATCCTTAGTTACTTATAGAAGTCACTAATTTAAAATATATTAAGTAAATGCATTAGAGAGACCTGTATAGGCCAACCAAGGGGAAGACAAGATTCCATAGTTGCTTAGATACAGATATTAGCAGAAGAGCAAATAAAATCATGGATGCACAACCCAGCTGCTGAATCACACAGATGTGGATAAATTCTGCCTACCTGGGATCATGTCCTCCTTTACAATCTATTGCCGTGCTGTGATTCAAGGTTAGAAAAGTTAGAAAAGACAAGAAGGAGGAGCACCAGTGGCACCAGTTAAGTATAAACCATAATCCACAGAAGCCATTCTTTCTTTGAAACATTATGTTATGCCTATGTATTTTCCTGAAAYGAAAAAGAATTTGGTAAATACCCTTGAAATGTACTTAATAAGCCCTCGCACATTAGGTCTAAGATAGGAAATRTCTGGTTCCTRACAGAATTTATTTCCTACTTGGAACTAAATTTTATAATCCTGTTTTCTACCACAGAAAGTAATCTGGTCAGACCTGGTTTAGTAACTGACACTCAGGTAAAGCTTTATGAACTCCACCTATGTTAATGAAAAAAATACAAACAATAAAATCACTTCTTTAAAAAAATTGAGTGTTGCTATTTTCAATTTCAAATAGTTTTAAAAATATTTTAAGAATTGCTTTGGCAAATAGAGCTGAGTATATTTCGTTTTGCAGTGACCGCAAGACTTTGAGCTTTGGGTCTCAAAAGACTGGGCATAACTAGCTGGGCATTCAAAATGAAAATCCTGTATGATGCAAGTAAATCTTAGTTTCTGTTTGAGATTAATTCTTTCAGTTGTCATGTCATCAGGCTCAAAAATGAGTCACAGTATGGGATGAAATAAATAATGAAAGRTTATCAGTCTAAATGAGAGCACACCTTGGGCAGTGGTAGTCTTCAGTGAAATCTGACTGCTTATCAATTGGTGTTTCAATGTCTCTTAAGGCTCAGTAACCTGAGTTAGGCTAGCCTGAGGCCCCTATTACTTATTTTATTTGGAACAAGAGTTCTTAAACCATTAGATGGAGCCCCTCTTCTTCTGTCKGTGCCCCTCAGTGATGTACAGACCCCTCCAGGCTGGCCCCAACAGCACCACACAGAGGGACTGGGAGAACATGGGAGACCTGGAATTGAAAACACACCTTCTCCCTTAAAAGAACAGGTGCTGATGTTCTGTTTCTTCTCACTTTGGCTCAGGAGGCTGGCTGAACAGCAAAGCCACTGAGGAGGGACAGCTGGAGCGAGGGATGTCCTTGTGCCCTGTCACAGGTGTCCCACTTGCTGAGCTGGAGGAAGAAGCACGCTGTGTGACAGGATCCACTCACACTGACATTAGCTATRCTAAGCCTGCCTGGTAGATGGAAAACTTCTGTCTTCAGAACAGATTTTAGGCACATTTCATCAGCCCAGGTTTAATCCTCCTGACAGCGTGCCTACTTTAATGCCATCTTCCTTTTYGGAAAATTTCACCCATCTTTTCTCAACAGTTTTTACCACAGGGTTCCTAGGGGTATGAAGGGTGAGGAATTGTTAGCAAGAGGTCATATCCCTTTACCCAAAAAATTTGATGCAAGTCCTGGACTAAAGGTTAAATTATTAAAATTTGCTTTAATTCCGCTTTACACCTAGTGGAGTTAGGTAATGCAGTTAATATTTTCTTTATGCTCAGCAAGACTCAAGGCCAACAATAACTCCTAGTAGCTGTTACAGATTATTTGTCTTCTGAGAACATCCATCCACTACCAAACATTTCCCAATTGTGAGACACCAAATAAGAACTGTTTTTTCTTCTTT
>NW_026623369.1:169062-187218 GCF_030028575.1 Malurus melanocephalus
TCCAGCAATTTCAGTAAGCCCCAGCATCTTCCTTCCTTCTCTCACAATCTCTGAATAAGCATCACTGCTGCACACTGCTGGTAGCCCACACCTCTTCTTTYCCATCTCTGCAGCAGCTTCCGATTTGTTCATCTTTGCTCTCTGCAGGGAAGGTACCTCAGCTGCCTTGCATTCAYTCTTCATTCAGCAAAATGTGGAACAAATGTTCAGTGACAGCCTGTTGCACACCAGTTTAATAGTGCATAAAACAGAGAGGCTACTGCAAGCAGCTTTTGGAAATTCAGCATTTTGCATTTAAAGCTATTCAGGTTTATAGTAATGGGATGGTTCATTCTGCAGCTAGGTTCCCAGAGATGTGCAGTTTTATGTAAAGTAGCATTAATTTATTTTTAAGACGCTTTTGGATTTCCAGCAGAATCCTTTGTAAACTACTATGACTTGTATTCCAGGTACTGTGAGAGGAGGGGTCAATAATGCAAATATCCTACTAACCTCAGCAGAACTACTTAATGTTCTATGTTCTCCAAGAATTCAGTAAGAAAATTTTGAAGGTACAAAAAACATGAYAGCAAATTCAATAAATAATGATACATTTCTCTGTTGAATATTTCTTTTCGCCTAATGGAAAAGTCTTAAATGCTGCTTAAGCATGCCATTGCCAGACCATATGTCTTTTGACCACTAGTGAAGCTGTTTTGCTGTATTAGGGGAAGAGGTATCTGTATTAGAGAGAAAAACTGCAACMAGTTTTTCCAACTTGAAATGTAGACTTGGAGAAATGTTGTCCCAAACTTCCTGTTTTCTTCTCAGCCTCTCCCTCTGCTCKTAGTTCATTTTCTCTTTTAGAACTTTAAGCAGCCCTATTTTTTCAGATTTCACTCTCCCCAGTACAGGTCACACTTCACTGCCAATTCCTTTCTCCTTAACTTTCTATCCCCTGCCATACTTTGGTGGGGTTATACCCTTGCCCTTTATAGCACCTGCTACATGTGGCTGCGTGGAGAAAATCTCTCCATCTCTTCCTGTGTGACTGGCAAGTGCTTCAGTGTGGYACAAAGAGGAGCAGAAGCACCTTCCCTGTGAGGATCTTTTTTATCCCTAAACCTGGGTTTCTGCCTGGCTGCTGTCAGCAGGCTGTGGAAATCCCTATTTAGTCACATGTTCTGCCCACTACATGAAAGACTCACTTTTTTCCTGGGGCTGAAGATGGCAATACAAACCTATCCATATCCTTTCCTCTTAGAATGTTGTATTCATTTGGTCTGCCACAGGATAATTGCTTTCCCAGCAAAGTTTGCTAAAGGCAAAATAATGGAGACCCCCTATACCACTTAAAGGGTATTTCTGCGATTGCAGTAGAACTTCCTTGGTCTTTCCAGCTGTTCTCCTTCTTGTTGCACTGATATTCCCATTGGCAGCYAGCTCTTCAGAGCCCAGCCAGGAGACGTTATTGCAAAAGAGCAGAAGGTAAGTAGCTGTAGAAGCCAAGAACATCCTTTTACACATAACACTAAGTTTTGTAAAAGCATTTGGTGGTCAGGCATCATTCCCTGCCTGCATTCAATCCCTGTGAAAGTTTTTAAGCATCTTTGAAGACAGCTCTTAGCAGAACCTTCCCTTTCAAGTTGCACATTAAACATAAGAAATGACATTTGAAGAAATAGTTCTGTATGTGGTTAGTCTCTAAGACTAATCTTCTAAGAATAAGCCAATCAAATGCAAATCTATTTCCCAACACCATATAATATGTCATCTTAACAYAGACATCTTTCCTGGCAGGATGGTTTCCCTAACAGCAAAAACCAGAAAGCCATCCTCAAGAGGGGAAACGATTCAACACTGATGAACTAATACTATCACAACACTGTCAAGAAACTCCAGATTATCACTTGTCATGAATCCTGATTATTGTCTGCAGCTGGTAACAAAGCTAATAGTGCACCTCTGAAAAGTGTCCCATTTCAGTGGTTTGCCTCAATTTACCTCTGGCACACCAGCAATATTGTTAGAGGGATGCAAATTGCACCATAGCCAGTCCTTTGTGAACATGAAGTAACCACACAGAACAAAAAGCAGTCTCARCTCGACTTTCATCCCTGCCAGGATTTTAGTGAGGCAAGAGAAAGGTGACAGATTTTTAAAGAGTTAACACCTGATAAAGAAAACCAGAAAAAAAATCAAGTGACTCCTGACTCAGTGCTCKTACCTTCCATCAGTGCTGCAGCTGCGAGGTAAACAACATGAAAGGGAAACATTTTCTGTGTTTGAGCTTTCTTGCAGCCTTAGGTGAGAAGCAGTTTTGTTTCAGGTATGAAATTTTGTAGTTACAATTATATCGTAACTATAAAATGGAGCCTGTTCTCAGTTTTCCCTTCTTTTCCTCAGCAAGGAAATAACAATAGAATCACTATTTTTTGACTACAGAAAATAATAGGACAACTGCACAATTATCRGCTCTGTAGCACACCCTAAGACACTAAAAATATTTCCCAAGAAATATCATCTTTTTTATAAGAAATGTCTTGATTTATGTAATGAAAATACATTTRACATCTCAGAATAATAAGACCCAGTAGCTCAACACAGAAGAACTGGTGGATCACTGGGGTTAATTTTCTTGAAGACTATTGAAACTGAACAATGAGAATGCAAACAGCAGTAATGTGCCAAAAGGATGATTTCATTCACAATTTCATCTCTGCAAAAATAGAGCAACAAATCATCTCCATCAAGACAAAACTGCTGCAGACAATGCAGCAAGGAGTCTGTATTTCTACCTTTGTTCTTACAAGAAGAACAATRGAAGGTTTGCAAAGTGCATTCTGGTCTGTCAAAAGCACTCAATGTTTGAGTGACCACAAATGCCTGTGACCTGGAACGCCTACTTTTTTTCTTTTCCTCGTGTTGATTAAACTTCATTAGAGGTGAAAGAACTGTGCGCTGCTGCAGGAGAGGGGAGGAGGCAGTGCTAACAGACCACTTTCCGAGCAGATTTCCCAGAAATAGAGCAATTAATAAAGGGCCCTAGAAATGCTTCCCGTGCACTTCTATTTATTATGTCATGAAGTGCAAACTAAAAGCTTAATGAATCATAAAATGCAGCATTTTTATGATTATTTCTTCATGCCTAGTCCAGATCTGTCTAAATAAACAAGGATAGTAAAGTACAGGCAGCACTTGGATCTAGCTTACCCTTGACCAAGGTCAGATACACAAAACAAACGGTTCTGTGAGGAGAGTTCACGGAGCCTGGTTTGCTTGGATTTTATCTACGAGCTCAGCTCATTGGGAGCAAACTGTGGGTGCATTTTAAGCGAAGTTTTATCTGGATTCAGGATGCTCATGACATACTTCTCAWGGAATCTTTTCCAGTGTCTTGGAGGAGCTGAGTCCTCAGTAAAGTCACTGTCCCTTGTTGGGGCACTCTTAAAGCCTCTCTCTCCCCCCTTGGTAATGGGGTCCTGATTTTCATGAATGTATAAGAACATAAATTGTTTGGAGACTGCTGCTGCTCTCCAATTTGGTTAAAATTTGCTAGTGGGTTAAAAAGCTGCCACAGCAGGACAGACAGATGATCCACATCCAAATCACATGATTGCATAACCCTGTTTCCTTAGAAAACCAGAGGAGGAATTCCCAGACCACACAAAGGAAATCACAAAAAAGGAAAAGGGCAATTTAAGCAAGATATTGCCAATACCTAAAAAGTACTTCCTATTCCTATCCACCGCAAATCTACACACATGAAATCGAGGCAAATATTGTTCACAGATTAATAACATCCTAATGGTGCATTAGTTTTACTCMTTTACCACATCAGTTTTAGTTTTTCTTACAGTAAACACAACTGAACTTCACAGCTCTATTACCAAAGGACAGATGCTTCATCATCCTAATATCAATAAAGCAATATATTTGCATTAAAGAAATTTGCCTTAATTTCTAAGARTTTTTTTCATAGACAAGAAGTCAGGTACAAGTCTCTGTTCAGATAAAATAGGAGGATGATGTTTTATTCCTTTAAAGATTTTTTTTTATACCCTGTAAGCCATACAGTTTTGTTTTGCACAGTACTTTTCACTGGAAGCAGGATCAAAGCAAACTTTCAGAAAACACCTCCTTGGTTCTGCAGAAGCTCTGCTCTGGAAAATTGTCCCCTTTGTTTCCTTTCCTCTCCCCTCCCCATGAGCTATTTTCAGTGTTTCCACCAAGTTGTTAGTCATAACAAGTTACCAAACCTGGAGGGTGTTAGCTTTGCAATGAAGCAGAAACAAGTCATGGATGAGGTTCTCTCCTAATAGCTTTATCGTATGAATGACACAGAAATTGTAGCACCTCAGGCATAGCGATGCAGCCTACTTCAAACTGACAATTTGATCATATTTTAAAAGAAGTTATTTCTGACAAATAGTCCCAATGGGCCTCTCTTCCACAAGACAGCTTTATGTTGTCCTAGAAACATTTGCACAGGTGATAGGGGCCAGGGTTGTATGGCATAAGGGCTAAGACACCTTAGCCCTAAACTGAGACCTGTGTTATTAATGGTTCTAATGATCTCAGCCCGTGTGTGCCTGCAGAAAGGGGACACTACATCTGTGCCACAATCTGCAGAGCAGAAAGAGCTCACTGTAACTTCCACTGAAGTGACTTTAGGTGAATGATGCTCAAGGTAAACAAATCTTCAACCAGCCATGACAGCTTTTGCAGCTTTGGTGCTGCAGCTGCTGACATCGCTGCTGCACTKCACGAGCATCACTGAGGGTGCAGCTCTGCTGCAGGGCTCAGCTCAGGGAGGCAATGCTGATCTCAAACTAWTCTCTAATGCTTAACAAAGAGGAGATCGTGTGTTTGTGAGTGCTTAGATTGCTGGCYAGATTCAATTGGATACCATGAGAAGAGACTATGAACCCAAAGATTTTATATTTATCAACTCAAAGGAGCAAATTACATTGTTTCCCTACTTCTGAATTCACTGCAGTCTCAGTACTAATTTTTAATTCTCAAAGTTTGCTCCTTGCAATACATGCTGGTTAAATTAAAGACTTTAGTGTTTCTTGTGTTTAATGGAATAACCTTGCATAAGAAATACAGACCTCCTCTAACAAACATCCTTGGAGTTTTGTTTTTTCCTGGTGTGGAGTAACAACACAGTTTTCCTTACTAATTATTCAGGTACACATAAATAGTTGGTTGGGAATTTTGTGTATAGAGTCAAGTTAGCAAAGTGCCACGTTCCAGGAGTAGCCTGAGTGCTCGTTATGGAGGTAGCATTTCTCACAATAACCATGCTTTGTCTTTTTAGCAGACAAGCTGTACCAGTTGCCACGTGGCTGTTTTTCTKATGGCCTCCTCTCCCAGGGCAACAAAATCCCCAGCAAGCAGCAGTGACTGCTACAATTGCTGAGAGCAGAAATAAATGCACATTCAGGACCGATCTACAAATAGCCTTTGCTTTCCTTGCCCCAGCCCATTATCTGTGTTTTGCATCAGTTACACGGCAGCCCAGAAGTAACTAAACAATTCTGAAACCCGAGCAGCTGAAATTGTTTCAGTGCCTCCCCACAACCAAGGAGCTCAATCCACCTCTGGCAATTACACTGYGGTTTAAAACTCACGCTTTTTCGTTCAAATGAACACGCACATTTTTCAAAATACACAAACACTGGACTTGGAGTTACCCAGAAATAACAAGGAATTGATGCAGACAAGAACTTAAATGCTCTCATCCACATAACATTTGTAAATTTCTTATCTATTGTGAATTGTTTTCTCATCTCTAAATGGCAATTTGCCAGTGGCCTCCACCTCCTGAACTGCTCCTTTTTGTATGCTAGATCCAGYACAAGCATCAGCACGTGTTCATATTTCTATTTTTGCACCTAGCACTAGTTGTGAAATGACAAGTATGGTAGCTCCAGCAAACTCCATTTAATAGAGGCTTATGATCAGAATCACGTTTTTGTTGGTGAGATTTTGTTTTTTGAGTTCCTACTTTTCCTTTTGGAGGAGACATAGGGAAGGGACTGTTTTGGCTGATRTTAGGCAGGCAGTCATATGACCCATGCAAGTTCTGAAACAGAAGTGCAAGAAAATATTTCTTCCTATCTGTAAGACCTGGAACCTCACCATTTTTCAGGAAGAGAACACCATAACTCCTGGACATGTCCTGTACCCAGAATATGTTCCACTGCCATCTGCAGGAGTATCAGAGTGTGACTCTGCTGCAGTGCCAGAACCTCTCTGGAAGCAGACACAGTCACATTTTGTCTCTTATTAAAATTTGAAGTCTGGTAGGTTTGGCCCTGATTTCAAGGTAATGCCAGAAAATTTTACCAYGCCAGAAACCTGCAGTCACAGTTGCACTGGAAACAAGTGTGGCCTTTAGTCAGTCCTAAGAGTTGCCATTCATAAAATCATTTCTTTGCCAGGTGTCTCAGATAATTTCCTGCTGGGTAAGGAAATATCCTCTGTATGGAGCAAGGRTAACTGTAGCACTGGAGAAGTGATACATTGAGATCACACTAATAGTCAAAACTGCTTTTCTAAGTCCCAAGGAGTCACCTTATTCCCTGGTGGGACCATTCTTTCTTTTTTCATCACAGTTGGTCACACTGGTGAGCCTGGTCTATGGTCACTTCATGACTCAAAGCTTCTTCTGACTTCAGTAGGAGTTAGGCCAATACAGATGYTTGTCAGAACTAATGTCTGAAATGCACCTCAAAGTTAAAGTTTGCAAACTAAGGCAAACAAGAAAAAACAAACAACCTGTAAYGTCTCTATTCCCTGCMATTGGAAGGCTCACAGGGAGTCCTGAAACATATTTCAGTTGTAATCTGCCTTGGTTTTGGGGTTTTTAGATTAATGRATGTGCCCCTTTCTCATGCAATGARCCTGAGTCCAAGTTCTGTACAGAATATTCTGCTGGCATCAAGATTTTAGTTACCTTCCTAGAATCTGTGAATGGGAAAAAAAAATCCAAACTCTCACCTTTTAACTTTTTTTGGGATCCTGAAAGTGCTGAACTTGCTGATACATATTAAGAAGCTTTTCACTGTCATCCTGATGAGTAGGAAACAAAATTCACACTGAGACTAATAGTAGTGGAAGTAAAGCTCTAATTAATTTCAGGAGAGCACAGACAGTCAAGTCAGATAATTCTTCCACAGGTTCAAAAGAGAAGAGACTGAAAAATGCTTTGACTCATCTGTCATTTATGCTGCCCTAATATACACAGGCTACAGAACTTCTTCTGAGAGCAAACTCAGACTGAAGAGGAATTCTCAAAGCTCATTATATGGTACTTGCAAATGAGTTGAGTGCTAAGTCTTTGATTTCTGGAGTCGCCAAGCACTGGCTCCAATCCTGACCCCGCAGCACACACAACCGGGACATACACTGAGGAAATCAACAGGAGGGGGGGATTTTTACTCCTTAAGAGTTTGGGGCAACAACGCAGCCCATTCCATCTTTAACTCTCACACACATCTTTTCCCCACTGCAATGGCAAACACACTGATAAAATTCAGTGCCCCAGAATTTTCTCTGGCCCTGGGGAGACTCTTATAACTCCCTGCAGTATGGGTAGTGTGGGTCTCCCTGAGTGACACACYCAGTGCCTGCATGGCTCTGCCTGGGTGTTCAGAGAGACAGTCAGAGTTGGGAAGTTGTACAACATATTGCATCTGTTAGTAAAGATGGTGTTGTAGATAGAAATAAGACAAGGAAATATTAAACTCACAGCCCCATCCCAATAACCATTGGTTACAGTGCTGGTCAGAAGCATTTCAACAGGAATATTTCCTAGCCAGGCTACAGAGTGRGCAAGTGCCAGAGCTGTGTATCACAGGATTAGTTTAGGGGCAGCCTCATGCACCTTGAATTCTGAGCTGGGGTGTGCTGTGGGGTAAGCCAGCTAGCATTGCCATTTCGCTCTTATGGCTAGTTACAGGTGGGTGGGSAGGAGAGAGAGAAAAGAAACATTTTCTTACAAGTGCCTTTCCAAAATGGTGTCATCTGAACAGAGGATTAAATCCTCTACTGACATAGACTGACATAAATCAATTGCCTTTAAGAACTGTAGCTGCATTAGAACTGGCCCAGACCTTCTTCAGGTCAACAGAAAATGCATTATTCGTTACTTTGGGCATCACTAGCACTTCTTCACTTAATTCCCAGGAGGCAAAAACTGATAGTTCCATGACAGAAAATATCCTATCTGGTTTACTGTTTTGTGATCACTGTAAACTCAGTGTATGAACTCTGTTGTTTAGTTAGCTTTGTCAGATTAAGCTACTGTACAACTCAATAGCAGAGTCAAATTTTATAATCATGCAATTAAAACCATGAGGAAAACCTTCCTCAGCCTCAACAGSAAACTGTCTAAGGTAATGGCCTTGGTGCTTTTCTGAAGAAGTGCCTCAGCTACATGGTTCTGCTGTTTGGGTTTGACTATTTTTTTYCCAGCTAAGTAGACTCACACTGTGTGGGCTGCTTACAGAGCGCTGGTAACATCATCAAGGCCATGTCTGATCACTATGCTGGGAGCACACGAGATGGAARAGGATTTGTGCATGTCAAAACACTCCAGAGGAACAGGAAGCTTACAGCCCAAGGGGGCAGAAATCATCCTTTTAGTTCATCCCTGCAGAAGGTTTTGTAGATGCCATACAGGAGATCTATCACCAGGGGTTTCCACAGGAGAGGAAGAGAGTGAGCAGTTGCAAACRTATCATCAGTAGGGCTTAAAAAACAGTCTCTACCACTTTTTTTCCACATCTACAATTCAACATTTGRAAAGAAGTCTGTAGTTTTTTCACAGTAATCATCAGAATACAAGAAGAATTGCTGAACCACTCAATTTACAAATTTGGCAGCCACACCAATAAATCCATAAAGCCTTGTTGTTAAATAAAAGTTAGCAATAATTAAAGCAAGCAACTCTTGTCATCACTAAAACTACATATGCATGAGCTCTTACACACMCATCTCTGTTGCCATAAAGCAGAGCAAGAAGAGTCCTTTAGGAAGCATGAAGGCAAAGGAGAGAATATAGAAAACTATTTCATTTTCAGGACTATGTCAAACTTARTTTTTAGTTGTCCATTTTCTTTTCATTTTCCACTGTGATCATTTCCATTCTTWCTCATTTCCACAAGTTTGTGCAGTCTAAGTTGAACATCTGCTTATCAGTCATTATTTTTCTGATCATTTATTTAGGGTTCATTCAGTATGATGGAAGGAGTAGAAAAAAAAAAAGTTTTAGTCTATGGAAGGATCACATCCAGCTGGGAACATTTCACTTTCCTAAGAATGGATCACTTTGGAGTACAGCACCTCCTCAGAAAGCCAAGCAWGAATCAGTAGAATAAACCACCTTCCTCACAGTTATCTGCTCTTGGTGGGATCTTGTATCAACACTTAAATGAATGCCAAACAACATAAATGCTCTACATTTCTTATCTATTAGCCTTTTTAATTGATAGAAGTACTTCCAATTATTCATGATTTTTATTTCTTTTCTTGCAATACTTTTCCTTGGCAGGAAAACAACTGTTCTTTGCACATTACAAAATAAAAAAAAACAAAAAAAAACAAAAAAAAACCCCCAAAAAACCCCAAAAAAACAAAAACAAAAAAAACCCCACCCTATTAGAAACAATTTAGCCCCACAACATTTATCTAGGTATTTCTGTGGCCCCTGGCTATATGAGTGTGCTCTTATGCAATAGGATTTAGTAATCTGCAAACAGATTTAACGAGTGCCAATCAAGATCTCCCTAAGCAAACCTCCACACATACAAATCAAATATACAATTCAAAAATAGAAACTCAGCATAAGGTTAGAATGTTTTAGAAACATTATTCCACTGTTTTGTTACATAGACCCCTGAAGAGTGAAGAAACAGAGGAAACTGCTTGGTAAACGAGYATAAAAAAATTCTACCCTGGAATAATTCAGTGACTCAATAATTTGTCTGAGACACCACATACCTGGGTTCACAGCCTTACCATGCCCTGTTCTGAGAAGTATTTTGAACCTGTTTCTCTTTATCCAGGGAAACCTCCCAACCATTATCTATTCGCTGCTCAGCTTTTGTATTCTGGTAATGACAAGAATTTAAGGAAGAACAAGTCTCTGTTAAAGAATGAGATAAGCCTGTTTTAGTGAATTGATGTTTTTGTTTGGAAAATAATATATCAGGAAACCCAACACACCTCCTCCAAAAAAACCCCACCAAACCCCAAGTCCTTTATCAGTTCTCCTTCCAGAGACCCTAAAGGACTTTGGAGCCAGGGTGTGCAGGGAAAGGCTTTACTTCCCAAGGGACCCTCCACAGCCTGAGGCTGCCAGTGCAGGTGGAGGACCCTGCTTTGCAGATAAACCCTGTCTGAGGCTGGCCAAGGAGMTCTTGGGGTCCAGCTTAGAAAGGGTGGCACAGCCAAACCAAAGGGAAACTTCCTATGAAGATCTCAACAGCAAAACAGCATGAAATCAAGACAACTAATAAGAATAAATCCTAGTGGATGTTTAAGATCTGAGGGACTGCAGGACAGAAAAAGTAGATCATTCTTTACTTACAGACTCAGGTTACTTGGTACTCTGTGATTTGGATTTGAGAGGCAGAGATGAAGAGAAGGTGATGTTAAAACTGTAAATTGTAACAGAGCAAGGATCAAAAAGGGATGAATAGCTGGATGGCTGCTATGTGAAATTTGCTCTAGGCAGAGGAGAAAATGGAAAGCAATCAAAGTGAAACTGCCACATGCACAGCAGCAGAACCTAACTACGAGCAATAGAGGTACAAGGAAGAAAATGAGCTTAACTTTGGTGAACTTGGAATTATTGAAAATTGGAAAACTAGAGTCTTATTCCCAGAATTTTAAAATGAGAGAGGAAGAAAATGAGAAATTCTTTGAAGCAGGAGAGAAACTGCAGCATCATGGCTGTTATATTTAAGAAATAAACAAGAAGAGCATGGAGAAGGAAAAGCCAGGGAGTAGCACGTACATGTTTACATTAATGATAAAGTTATCKTAAAGAAAAAAGAACATCAAAACCTGAAAAGAGCACCCTGCAGATCATATTCTGTGAATATCCTAAACCTTTACATGACAACTCACTAAGCTTTAGACTAAAAGTTGTCCCCCGGCTCCTGACTGCATTGAATTGGGTTTTGATCACTTCATGACATTAGCATAAGAATTACTTTTAACTTTACCAGAAAACAAACAAGACTGACTTTTACTGCAATAGGAAATACTGGAGTTGGTCCTGCAGTGATTCAGAGATAGAATAAAATTTCTCCCTGTCAATCTTATTCAGGGGTCAACAGCTTTGGATAAGAATATTAAAGTTTTTATGATCGCTCTGATGAGTGCCACAATTTTAATACCACAGCTTATTCACATGATGGCACCAAGAGAGTTTTATTACAAAATCACTAACAATCACTGTTTGAGTCAGAGCAGGGAGTCCATAATCCACACAGCAGTGTCCACCTGAAATCTGGTGAAGGCTGCTGCAATTAACCTCCTCTGAACTGAAGGAGCCAGGCTGCCATACCAGTGCAGCCCTCTGCAAAAGCACAAGCTGGAGCTAAAGCAATGCTATCAGTTCAAGTGGATGTTGACTATTCAGCTGAGAAAACATAATCTGGAATAATAGAGAGACTGAAGACATCCAGAGTGACTGAAGCAATGGCACAGGAAGGATTGCACTGTGACACTGAGTGCTCAGAGCACTGAGCAGATGTTCATCACACTTGTTCATATTTATGATGGAAAAAAAGACATTTTTTGACATGTAGATTGTGTGGCAAGTGTAAAAGTGCAGATTTGGTGCACTATGGAACGATGCTGATGCAAGACAAATAATGTCATGACACCTTCTCCTAGGGTAAATTGCCACAATATTTCCCACATTGCAAATATTTGTGTCTGAGCTCTGAAGCCTGTCTCTTGAAAATGAAAAAAAATTCCCAGGAAGGTTTGCTCCAAGAGACAGATCAGCATGGAAAGTTTTGTCCCAAAGAGTTGCTCATAGTTTCCTTATAATTAATTTGAAGGGGTACCTTACAAAAGCCATTTCCCCACTAATTCGTCATGGGCCAGTTTGCACAAGTTCAACRCTTTTTGTAATCTCTACCACCCACAGAGAGCATCTCAATGACATTCCCATTTCTCCTATCACAGCTGCTCYATGCCAGGTTATCAAGACCCCTGTAATGTCATGAGATTAAAAAAAAAATTAGAACAAGATGGGTTGTTGTGATTAAAGAAATATGGATAGGCCACATCTGTGATGAAGACTCTGAAGTAAATACTTCCATAGCCAGTTTCCACCGCTTCAAATGACCCATCCTTATGAAGATGGATCAGTAGATCTTGAGAACATGTTGAGGGGAACCTAAAAACACTGCATGAGTAGCAATCTCCTTTCTGATAGYTACTTTGCTCCCTCTCTCCCTCCCCTTCCATTTAGGCATCTGCTCACCATAGTCTTCACAGGCAAATTTTCTTCTCTCTACTTTTCCCTCTTTTTCCACACTCAAGCCTCATTTAAAAAAAGCATGGGAGAGTGCATTCTTCAGGAATCAATGCCACATAGCAAATCCTACTCTTTACTCCGAGGTAACTCTTGGAGATGTGCTTTGTACAGCTGATGCCCTTGACCCAGATCCTCTCCATGTCTGTCCAAGAAGATCAAGGCAACCTTGAGAAATTTCATTTAACTTTCTGAGCTGGATCAACTTTTTGAATCCTTTTTCAAATTAAATTTCTAAAAGGACTGAAGCAGACTGATCAATGCCCTAGTAACTGAAGCACAGTGATCCATGGAAATATCTTCAGCATTGCTCTGACTAGGGTCCTACACTCAAATTAGCAGCTGAGCACCTTCCAGCCAGTGTTAGAAAACACAGCTAAGGTCTGTCACATGCTGTTTGTTCCAATCTCTGCTCCTCAGCCTCACTCCTCACACCCCCACCCCCACTTTCCCCGAGGCTTGTGCAGCAGAGTCCTTTGCTTTGGTAGCCTTTTTCCCCCTGAGAATATACATCCTACTCTATGTTTGYGCTGTATGTTGGAGGATGTGTGACTTGGGATAGGCTTTGTTGGAAGCTACAGCAATCTCCAGCTTGCAGGAGAACGTTTCATTGTCTTGAAGACTGTCCCACTAAGGATTCATCTCCTTTATCCTTTCTAGGCCTGCAAATCAAAGTGCTTTTACTCTCCTGCAGGTTTGGCTGACAGCTCACCAGGATGCCAGTGTAGAGCAGTGGGCAATGGATTAATTGAGAATGTAGGACTTTTTAGACAGAGCCTAAATCCCTGCTGCTGCTGCTAAAGGTGCTGCAGGCACAGAGCCACAGGAGCCCCCTCCCRGAGCTCTCTCAGCTCTGCCCAGAGACAGTGCAGGTGCAGTGTCAGGAGAGCTTCACAACAGGAGCAGCATCCACCCAGGGCAGCCAAAGTGCTCCCTGCAGCTCTCCTCACAGCTCCACAGCTTCTGGAGCCCAGGGAATGGCCAGACTGCTCCACACCGAGTGCAGGGAGCACTCAGCAATTGCCAAGTGTGTGAGGARGAGTTTGCTGTGCACTGTGGCACCAAACAAATAAACCCTTTGAGATCACAATAAGGGTGTCTGCATCTGTTCCCAACACAAGACTTAACCCCCATTCCATTTCCCAAACACACAGAGGAGCTGCTTGGATTTTGTGTGTTAAAAATGAGGGTGTGGGAGGACCTTACAGATCATCAGCATGGAAAATGTAGGTGTGGCACGAGGACCACTCCAACCCTCCAAGAGCAGGTGTCAGAGAGCTCTTCCTTTCTCTGCAGAGCATTGAGGCATTTTGTTCACAACAGAGCACCCATGGTTGTACCAGATACCAAGCTTGAATAAGTTTGCACCCCCAGAGGCTGCTAACCAAGCTCTGTTACAGTTTAGTGCTGAACCTGACACCACATTTTCTTTAGCACACTATTAAACAGAAGTTTCTCTCCCTATTTCACTGCTGGTTGAGATGCAGGACCCTCCTGCTCATGCTTTTCTCTCCCAAGAAGCTCTGCAGAGCCCAGCTGGGGTAGGACTTGAGTTTTTCTGCCCTGGGAAGCCAACACCATCAGACCTGAGACACAAGGATGTTCAGCAYAATAGCTAAAATCTATTTTCCTCTTCAACTACCTACTTTCAGCATGTTTTTCTTGCATTGGGCTACTAAAGTTTTTACTTGCTAAAGTGTTTCCAAGCTCAGCTGATCTGATTCTTCCCTCCCAAAGCCATCCAGGCTGTTTTTCTGCTTTTTCACCACAGGGCACCAGCTCGACTCTGCTCTTCTCAGATCCCCTTTAAGGCATCTTCCTACAGATGATTGAATCTGAACTCCAGATGTCTGCAGGCACAACCTGCAGCAGCAGATAATTAAAGTACAAGCAATACTGTGTCGGTTTGAGTATGGACCTGCAGAATTCGCTGGCTTAAAGCCAGAGCTCAGTAGGCCCTGTCAAGGATGAAGGCAGAGATTTATGCCCTCAGTGGGCAAAGCTGACAATAGATTATTCAGAGGCTGTTTTAAAAGTAAAAATTGAGTTCCTGGTAGGAAAACAAGAGGAAGAACACCATCACCCTGTTCCATGAAATGATAACACTCCATTGGCACAGTCAATATGTCGACTGCTTACATGAGACACAGCCCAGCAAGAACCAGTCCCAGAACCCCTCAGCCAAACCCTTTCCAGAAGGAAATCACCACTTTGCCCTCTTCAAGCCTCCAAGATGTACAACCAGGTGCACCAATAGATTCTCCCTTCTCTAGAGCCTCTGGGCAAGTTTGTTATCCCCTTCCACCTCTTCCTCTGCTCCCAGCTATAACATTTCACGTGGAGCACAAGAGTTTCTCTGAAATCTCTTCACCTGCAATTCCAGAATGCTTCAATGAAGTCCCATGAGAATCTCAGATCTGCAGCTGTGTTCCTGCCAGGGGAGCTACCAAAAATGCCACCCAGGATGGTGAGGCAAACTTGCACAAGTTTGTGTGCAGGCCAGTGGTTTGCCTTCAGGAAGCCACACACCAAAGGGCTGCACTCAGGCAGAAAGATGGCTTGCTTCAGAGGGCCACTCTGGTCTGCCATATCAGCTTCCTGAGATGAGAGTGCATCAACTGGCATGAACTTCTGCCAGCCTAGACAAGAAATAATGCCTCCCAGCAACAAATGTTATCATTCTCTACAGGGTAAGCTACTCCTGCACAGATTTCTCACCTCTCATTATCCACAAGGATCCCTGACCAGCTACACTGTGATTTCTGCAGCTTGTCACATTCACTTCTTCCCCATCATGCTTCCACTCTCATCCTGCTCCAGCTACTCCTGTGCCTTGCAGGTAGCTTTTTGCCTGCATGTTTTAGATAAGAGGATCACCAGATCATTCTCATGGAAGCTTCTACAGATGCACTGTGTTTGGAGAAGATGACAGAGCAGTGGCTAAATAAAAGTGGATTGAGAGTATCTCAGATTCCAAAGAATCTCAGTTTCCTGGTGCTGTTTATGTAAGAAAGAGTTCAGCATCCCACTCAGCCACAGACCCTTCCATTGCAAGATCTCAAAGCACTGATTTTGACTCACAAACCACTGTGAGAGGCAAGAACTTCATTAAGGTAACAGAGAGCCCCATCTTCCCATTTCTGCCACAGCCTCACCCTCCAGCCTCTGAACCCCCTTGTTTGTTTGTTCAGCTCCACTCTACACGTGGCTCCCCAGAAAGAAGGCAGAGGCAGAGTTGGCAGCAGAGAATGATTTCTTTTCAAGGCACATGCTTAGCATGACCCTCAGAGCAGTAAATGCAGACCCTCTTCCTTGCACTTATTTCAAGAGCCAATACCTGATAAATCCAAGACTGTATTTAACGGTTTTCCTCTAACAAAATAACTTTAAAGCCATCAAGTCCTTGTTACCAGGGCTGGCAAGCTGAGTYACCTTGTCAAAGGGTAAGTGGCCAATCATGGGGCCTTTACTGCTTTGATGAAAGGGATTTTAATTAGAAGCTTCTCCTGTTTTGTAGTTCTCCATTCGACACGCATTGCAATGTCATCTGATGTGTTCATGATTAACTTATTAATTTCTGGAAAAGAGGTATCTTATCTTATAGCCTTGACACAGGCACATTGCACTGCATTGCCATGAAGAAAACAAATGCATGAGGTAAAACAAAACCAACTTCCAGCATAGGTCTTCCATAGTCATTGATTTTAATTGGAGTTCACTTCCACAGAGCTGCCTTCAGAGACACCAGCAAGAGGAGATCTCCACCCTGGAAGCGCACAGAATCTTCCTCTGCAATATTTGCTGGGCAGGCACTGAAATGTGGGTCTACAAYTCCCATATCTGAGACTTGCCAAGGATGCTGGCACTGGGCAGAGCAGATAYAACTGGTGGGAGCACAAGGAATATGAGAATAGGCTGTATTTTATTAACAGAGARGGAGGAGTGAGGAGACCCTCTGGTCTTGCTTCACAAAACCGGGTGCTCCCAGAGTGAAACTGCTTACACCCAGTGTAAACAACATGGGGAKGCCATCCCACCCTGGCTCAGACTCTCCACCTCCTCTGCAACTCATCAGCCTGGAATAAGCAGCCCTGCAAACAAGGATGATCTCAGATGGTCACCCTGGGTTAGGCACTAAATGGTTCTACGAGGCCAAGTCATACAGAGGAGAGAGCAAAAGGCAGAAAAGCAGGAGGAGAGAGATGGCATTGATTGACTCATGGCTCCAGCCCAATTCTCTTCAGAGAGAAGGGCAACCCTCAGTACAATGTTTGCATCAGTACATGCAGTACCCCAGCTCATCTTTTGCCTCTATAGAATGCCTGTCAGTCAGCAGGTGAACACACACACACACMCAGGGCAGTRAGCAATCCCAGACAAGGCACTGTGTCAGGGCTGCATTCAGCCCTACACCTGCCACGGTGCCCACTGAGCCACGCTCCTCACAGGCCAGCATCAAAGGGGTGAGTCTAGACTCTCCTGCCCTAGGGTATGTGCAGYCTTGCCAAGGCCATACCCAGACTGTTTAATCCTATTAAAGCATAAGCTGCAAGTACACGATACTCATTAAAAGAAAATAGCTTGCTTTGTTCCTGAGATCTACACCCCACAGSAGCAGACACTGTGGGATAACCCACCATTATTGATTTCTGCAGGCAGGGCTTGCCATTCCCAGCTCCACTGCCAGGAGAAATCCCACAGCCCTGCTCTTTGCTCCCACGCAAAAGGTTTTGGATCCCTGCTCAAGACAAATGCCAGCGCTAGAGCACACATTTCTAAAGGGGAATTGCAAATACAAGGGTATGGCTGGTCCTTTGGGTGCTGCTTTACAGGCCCACAAGGAGCATGCAGAACCACAGCCAACTGTCACTGTCCCCAGACTGTCCTTCTCACTGAAAAAGTGCCAGGAAAACAAAGAGATGGACATTTTTCTTTTAGCCCCCTSTGGTGTGTGTGTTCCTAACTAAGTCTCTCACTGCCACTGACTTTGCATGTGGAGTTACAGAATGCAACTTTCAGGCTAGGGAGGGAGAAAAAAATATTAGCTGGTTGTATAAGTCAACAAATAAATCTTTTAGGAATAGGAATTATTTAGCAAAAGGTGGAAAAAAACACATCCAGATCTCTCAATGCAGAAGGGGCAGGAATTCAATGGCATATGGGGCTTTTCTGCAGCATCCAGCTAAARCACAGGATTCAAGATTCACAATGGTTTTAGCTGTCTCCAACATTTGATTCAATTTGTTAAACTTCTGAAGCATGAAGAAGTTTTCCAAAACCGTTTATTTTAAGATACTTATGTTGCACTGCAGCACCCATTGTTGCTTATGTATTACTAAGGAAGTGATGAAATCAGCCTAGATGCTTTTATTCATTCCACCTTTAATGAGTTGAAACAATTCCTTCCAATCTCACACCATTCAGAAAGACTGTTTGTATCCAGGTAACCAGGGCTGGCACCTCAGAGCTGCTGCGGAGGTGTGCCCAGGGACACATCTCCCTGGGGCTCACGAAAAGGCCAAGAGGGAAGGGGCAAACCCYCCTGAACCTACAGAAACCAATGCACTTGTCTGCCACATCCCCCAGAGAAGCCTGGTGGGGGTGTCCAGGCA
>NW_026623369.1:187903-210740 GCF_030028575.1 Malurus melanocephalus
AGAGCCTGTGTAGTCAGTAATTTCTTAAGAAGGTGCTTTCTATGCTCTCGAGGCAGCATTCATGCTATCCCACATATCCTTGCTGTTGCTATGGAAATCATTCTTCCGTAAGCTGATGTGCAAATGCAGGTCTCATTGCTGAGCAGGGAGGCTAAAGGTGTGCATGAGTCAAACTGTTTGCTGTGCATTATTGCTCTGCAGCCTGGCTGCTGCCAGGGGACAAGAAGGGAACAATTGGTGTCTGCAGGGACASTGCCTGCACCAAGGAGCTGTGGATTGTCACTGGAAGGCTCTGGTGGCAGCCAAGCACAGTTTGCTCATCCAGCTCATCTGCTCTGGGTGCCACGGGAGTAACAGGACACAGTTACAGGGGGTACAAAACAATTCATGATGGTTTTAAACGTTTCAGGAGATGAGTGTGCCACAACACACCACCCTGGCTACAAAGCACACAGTCCCCTGCCCTGTCTGTAGGTCTACAATCCCTCAGAAAAGCCAATGATAAAATCAGGCTTTTGACAAAGACCTGCTGGTGGCTACAGAGAGGCAGAGACTGAAGACTGCTGGAGATCCCTCTGACTGGTGAAGCAGCAAGACCAAAAGAGAAAAATATGGATAAAAAACCCAAGCTTCTTCACATATGCTGTGTTTGGCACCTCGACTAAAAATGGTTTTCATGCTCCTAACTACCTACGGGTAAGCATTAAGGCGGATATTGGAGCACTCCCAGTCAAAACACAGACTGATGCCAGCAGGCACTGCTCAGAAACAACTGCTGCCCTTTCCCAGAGGAGCAGAAACAGAGGGACCTGCTCCCTGCAGGGCTCAGCCCTTGGAGCAGAGGCCACACGGGGCCAGCTGAGAGCTCCTCCGTGCCCTGCCCCAGACAAACACGAGCATTCTCCACACGCAGGAGGCTCTGAACATTTCAGCACAAGCACCCCACACCCCATTCTTCTCCTTCCCCTGGAATATGCTGCAGTAATTTTCATAGATATGTTGCAACAGGTAGAAGGTTCTAGAAGTAGGGCAGCCCCCAGGCCTCAGTAGTTTCTTAGTTCATCCCTTCTGCAACCTGAGATGGGGGTCAACAAGGAATTCAGATTTACAGCAAGTTTTTATGCAGGGAGAGGGTAGGGATCTTTTTGGCAAATGTTAGATTGGCCATCTGAATAGTCAAGATTTTTTTATGCTTTTGAATGAGGAGCTAGAAGGCTGTAGCAGACAAAGGCAAATCCATCAAAAATAGCAAACATAGGATTTTGTTTTCCTTCACCCCCCGATAAAAAATGTTCCAGCAGAAGATCAACAAGTGGTCCATCCCACAAACTGAAGGATTATATTCACATATTGCCTCCTTTTTCACTGCTCTCCAGGAAACAGGTACTATACCTATCCTCCTTCTGAATTATCTTCTGTCTTAGACTTCAGGGAACTCTTAGAAGGMAAGCTTCAATTACAGAGTCACAGAAGTTTGTGAAGTTTTAAACCAACTTTTTTCTTTCTTTTAAAATCAGACACCCTAGCAAAAGCCAGCTAGTGGAAGAACAGATTCCAAACATCCAAACAGAAGTCTAAACTTCTACACAACACCTCAGCTCACAAGGACAGTAATCTCAAAGCCCAGCTCCTGTGAGGCGCGTTACAAATGACAATTAAACACAAAACAGGCTGCAGCAAATAAACAAAGCRAGCAGATCTCCCTCAACAGTAGCCCAAAATAAAAGCAGCACTTACCTCAGATCAGGGCTCCCAAGGAGTCTGCTGTCACTCGAAGCTGCTCCACTCCTGCTTTCCCCCATGGAGATGCTCTGCTCTCCTCTCCTCTCTTATGAGCTACCGAAGGTCAGCTGGTCCCTGCTCCTGACCAGAAACACCTGGTTCAGCACAGCTTGCTAGCAGAGCACAGGGGTGGCTGGGATTTAAAACAAAAGAACACAGTTAATGATTCTTCATAAAGATTGTTGTAATTTTAACTATCTGTGAGCTGTAATGGGCATTTTTCTGGTTAAAACCAGCTTTCTTGATCAATGCCTCCTAATATTCTAATAAACTCCTACACCATTTATTGAAAATACAATGATAARCAAATTGAAGTGTTTCCAATTGCTTTAAGAAGATATGGTGTGAATGTGAATAAATTATGTTAAATCATAAATCACAGAGAAGTATCTGGTGATTTATAAGTTCCTACCTTATGTAAATTAATGCCCCCCCCAATTCTGCAGCCTGTGGATAGCTGTCTTTTGTGTTGTGATATGAACACACACACTATGCCTCAAAAGCTTCCAATTATGTGGGTGGGATTTGGAGAATACAAATGACATACAAAACTAGAGGGGTTTATTTCAGGAACAGCTTAATATGATAGAATATAGTACCYGGATTAGAGATTATGAATTAGACATTCACTGTCTTGTTAGAAAGGGTGTAAAAAAACCACTGAAGGAATAGCAGATATAGCAAAGTGTACATTTGCATTTAACACAATCCATCACCATTCCCCTTATTTTTAGTATAATGRCATTCATGGTGAATCATATTGTGACTGTACATTTAAGAAAGGTAATTTTGAATGGATTTGGTGTGATCTGTTTATGATATTCATAGGTGAAGACACAATGCCACCGTCAGAGGGACTGGGAAGGATTCTTCTAATGTACATGAAAGCCAAAACCKACATATTTAAATTCTCAACAAGTTCCTAAATTTGCTAAACATTAGGGTTATTTCTCCCTTCTTAGTGGCATTATTTCTTGTAAACTGTTTATTTCTTGGCAGTTCAGAGGGTGAATTTGAGCTAAAATGTTCCTTAAAATATTTTATACTCTTCTGTAACAGGTGTAAGTGAATTTAGAAATCAAGATCAATCAAGTGATAGATTGAATTCAATAGTTTTCTAAGATCATTTTCTTCAACAGAACCCAAGTCAAATTCAGAGATAAGACTCTAGTAAATGTTAAGAAACCTAATGTTTTCAGGGACTGCTTCATTATAAAGTGAAAGATTGAGTTAGTACATGTCAAGAGGGTGGATGCACATCAGAGAAAGGGGAAGAGGCATTACTGACTCGAAGTTCTGCTTTTACTTTTCCCTTGGGACAGACACTGTTTTTCTGCTTTGCATGAGAAAAAGTTCTTTTAACTATGGCAAAACTACYCCAAAAAGGACTTTTAGCCCTCATCTCTCTGTAACAATTCCACCTTAATTTATGTGTGTGATGACCAAAGGGGACACAAAATACATGTCAATGGTAAATCCTAGAACTAAACTGCAGGGGAGAAGGGTTTGTCAGCATTTGAGAAGCAGGATCCTGTACATCACCCTCTGCATGAGGCAAACCCTGAGATATCCAAAGCTCCCAGCTCTGAATAACTCCCCAGGAGTGTAGTGACTCAGCACCAGGCAAGTGATCCCAGTGCATTTCAGGATGAGGCCATTTCTGTATGTGATTGCAAACACTGCAGTGCTTTATACRGATTCTATGCACATAAATATGCTGTAATAAATCTCATCCTCAACACATCAGTCCAAAATTGGTGCTCTCTTGGCTGAGCATTATGCAACTTGGCTTCACTTGACCGTAACACACCCTGAGGGTCAGATATAGGGGGGATATTTTCATCTGACTAGACTGTWAGTGAAACCAAATACTATCCATCTTTCCCTGCCACTCCCCTTTGTTGCTGGATTTATTCTGTGAGAGCAGTTGTCCTGTAAACAAGAAAGAACTCATCTGGTTGTTTTTGTCATTTCAAAAATAATCCCAGAACCTGTTAAAGGATGATAGCATCTGTGTCTTGTCCTCCCACGGGAAAGGCACTGGGCTCTAAAATTTTTTTTCTTACACAGAAAATAAAGCAAGTGATGTTTCCTTCCCTTCTGTCTGAGCCTTTGGCCCTGAGTTCAGATCTCTGTCCATCAAATTTAGATTTAGAGCTGGAAAAAGACAGACAATCACATAAAATTATCAGATGCACCAATTTTACCTAATCAGGATGGCAAAATGCAACTTACCACTTCAAGAAGAAACCTCTGGTYATTTGGCTGTTGAAYACAGATAAGCTGCTGCTGTGCACAGAATTGTTGCAGTATTTTCCCTAAGTCCAGCATATCCAGGATGTGTCTGAACAGGACCTATGGTCAGATCAGCRGTGTCAGGAGCGCAGTGCCCCGACAGCACTGGAGCACACAGAGCTGGTGCAGCGTGTCCCTCCCAGCTCTGACTGGGGGTGCATTGCACTTTTGGTCACTGGCCTGCACCCCTACACATTATAGTAGCTTTTCTGTGTGCTTTACAGCTCTGCAGGCTGTTTGTGGCACCCTAGTATATCTTAAAAAAAAACCCAGATTATTGTAAAACTGCAAAATTCTGGCTCTTGGAAAACTGATTGATGCATGGAAACGTTATTTCAGGTTAGTTCTACAGKGTAAATTGGTGGAAAGGCATGCATTTCCCAGAAGACTGACTYAGAATTACTCGAAGCTCAGTTGGTTGGATCATGGCACTAACAAAGTCATGGTTCAATCCCTGYATGGGCCATTCMCTTGAGAGCTGGRCTCAATGATCCTCRTGGGTYCTTTCCAGCTCAGAATATTCTGTGATTCTGTGACTCTGAAGAAGCATTTCAGTGCAATCCAGCAGAAACTTCACATTGGTCAGGAGCAGCTCTTCCCCCTCCATTCATCAACAGAATAAATCCTGTTTGTGTTTTCTGATGGCACAAACATCAGCACTAAAGGCACAGYGCCTTTGGAAGCACAAACCTGCCAGCACTGTGGGACAGGACACGCATGTCCCTTGTCCTGCTGTCACCTGGAATCAAACCCGRTTTCAATGCGATTCATAGGCAGGGCTACTACAGTTACACCTTCCCGCAGTGAGACACAGTGGCAGCTACTGGGTTCTGGTATATCTATAATGTTAGAAAACAGTAACTTGATACAAAGAAAGCACAGCAGGGGTCAGAACTTACCCTGGGCTAGGAGCACAGTCCAGATGATGTTAGGATGACACAGCCCAACCACAGTGGAGAATACACAATTGTCCCCATATGACATGAAAGGTGACACTGTCCACAGCACACAATTTTAGCCATTAGACATTTGTTATGAATATCTAACAGCTGCAACTGGGAATAATTTTTGGTGTGAAGGTCTTGCGTTCCCTGTGCAGACACAGTAGAAGGGGGAGCCCGCAGCTGCTGAGGTTATTAGTCCTCAGCCAAAACTCTGCARACTTCTGACCCTACATGTTTTCCCTGGATTTAGTGGCTCCATGAACCTGCAGCTCCAGAGGTTGTGGAGGTGATGCTGCACTTGTTCTGATCACGAGGTGTGTTTGCAGCTCAATGTTCATCTCCTCAGAGTAGCTGAGTTTGTCCACTTCAGGCTGATCCTTCTGACAGTTACTTGGCTCCTCTTTCTCACTTTCATCTATTATGACTAATAAATACATCTTGTCATTTCTGAAAAGATACTATTAGGAGCTATTCCCTTTCATCCCCTGTGCTCAAACCATCTTAATGAGAGAGGAAGTATGCTAAGATCGAAGACAACTCTGTACTAGTTCAGCCCAGCAAAAATCTCACTGAAAACTGCCCTTGCAAGATGGGAAGAGGTAATTATGGAAACAAGTCTATGTTTAGAACAAGCAGCACTTGGTGGATTCCTCAAAAAAGTTTCATTTTGTCTCCTGTGAACAGGACTGGTACTAGTAACTTGCTCCTCTCAGCTGGAATTCTTGCTGTTGACTTTTTTTGTTTTGTTTTGTTTTGTTTTGTTTTGTTTGTTTTTTTGGTTTTTTTTTTGTTTAGTTGACTTAGGAAAGGACTGTTCTTAAAGGGACGTAAAAAGCCTTGGCACAGGGACAAGTTGTGCACTTCAGCATGGTGGTTTGGGGAAATATTATTGCATCCTAGGGATGATTTCYATATGGATGCTCTGCTTCCTGGGACAGTTCTTCATGAACCACATCACTGGTTGACAGCACACAGCCAGCAGGACAAAAGTGGGATAAATCTGCTGTGTGCTTGTCAAAGAGGGTGAAATGGTTGGTTTTCATTTTAAGGAAACAGAGGCACCCAGGATCAAGTCCAGGACAACTGTGGCACAACCTTCTGAAAAGGTGAAAATGCTGAAGGTAGCATCTATTTCATGGTTACTGGGTTTTCAAAAGGCAGACTAACTTATGATTTTGGGATTTCTGTTTTTAACTGATGGTGCTCTTATGTTGCAATGGAATAGCTCGAGGGCTTCTTCTGTAAGTTTCATCTCTGTTTTGGACATATTAGCTTCAGGCAGCTGGGTTGTAGTCACTTGAAAATCAGAGTGGATATTGGGTATTCTTCAAAGTCATCTACGGCATCTCAGGAAATTGTGGATTTTAGGCAATAGACTTAAARTAATACAAGTTGTGAACTGAAAAGTATACTGCCTAGAAAGACAAATAGAATATCCTAAAATGCATGGGGAAAATTTCATCCCAAAACCTTTGCATTATTTCCTTGAATTAAATGTTGGAAGTACAAAAATTTAAAATATTCATTTGTTCAGTTTTGTATTTTTAGGCTTATACTTAAAAAAAAAATCCATAGGCACCACATGGACTGACTCCACCCATCTGAAACTTTGTAATGAATGTCTCAGACTGAGAGCCTGCAGGTTTCCTGATTCTATCTTGGTATCTGACCCCCTGGTGATTTCTGATAGCTAAGGAATTGCTACAGCCCACTGTACTTGGTTTTATTTTCAGTAAGAAATGGGTGCTGTGGTCTCAGAGTGTATTAGATACCCTTTTTCAGAAGTGCACAGTTCACTGGAGGACTCCTGTACCAAGTCGATGGTTTTGGGACCGTCCATCAATGCAAAATGCCTCATCTGTGTAAGGACAAGTACTCACTTTGTGAGTACAAAACAGCCATGGGATTGGTTCAGTTTGCCAGGGTCAGTTATCTTAACATTTGCACGTGACAGAGGCAACATTTTAAAGGCTTGAAACTTTCCATTTTGGTCTTTCTTTACATAAAAATATCATAAGGATGCAAATGAAACTCTATCACTTGGTGAAAGCAGCTACATGTCCCTGCCATTATTGTWAGACAGCAACATGCAAGAAAATGTTTGGGGTTTTTTCCCCTCCCCCATTCTAAAGGCTCCATTAATATAGATAACTGAGATCTCCCTGAGTGGCAAATAATCTTATTAATTAGTGATCATGCGAAACAAAATACAAAGGAAACATACACTTCAAAGGACTACTCATTTGTATGTGAGTGCCTGTAACWCCAATGGAGACAACTGGAAGATGCACACATAAACAAAAGGGAGAATATGTTCACCATGATGGACAGAAAAAGGCCAGCCTGGAAGAAAGTGGAATGCATAGAGGGATTTAAGAAAGATTACAGATGCCAGTGGAAACTGCACTCAATAAATTACAGTTAGATCAAAGAAAAATAGGATACTTTGAGAAAAGTGCCCTTTTCAAATGTATAGCTGCAATTAAAAACAAATAAAATTACATTTTAACCCCATACTCAAGGTATTACTATGTTTTCCTGGTTTTATTTATAAATTACCTGGCAAAAAAGACAGATTTTTTAATGTCTTTATTCTGTTACAACCAGCCACCAAAGAAACATGCAATCATTATTTTCATGCATGTATCAAAAATTCTGATGGGGGACAGGTTATTTGGGTGAAGGTGGTATAAATTTTAGAAAGACGAGGTGACACACTGAAGCAAAAAAATAGAGATAACCCAGACAGCAAGGCTGCTGCTTTTCTTGAGTTGATAACTATGTATTTACCAAMTTGTAATAAAGGGAAAAGCAAAACYGGATTTGCTTTCATCTATTTTCTAGAATAATTTCTTGCCCAAGAACATAATGAGCACGTGCACTATTGCTAGTGTAGCTTTGTAAAAAAAAGTAGTTCTTTGAAAAGTCAATGGAAAATTAAGCAGTAAAGTCATAATTTATTACAAATGTGAATATGCTTTCATCATGTTATATTAAGTATARAAGTTGCCCTCTTTTTTTCTTTTTTATTTGTTAAATTGCAGTTAGCATGGGAAGATGCATTATGACTGTTTCCCTTCAGCAGCAGAGACACAAGACCCCAACATGCATTTTTCAGTGATTGGGACCACAGAATTACTTGGTGCTCAATGTAAGGCAATTAAAATCTGGTCATTTTAATGCTGCCATTGTCTAGAAATTCTGTCCTTGGAAAAATCACCTTCATGTGACTACTCCTCAATTCTAAAAAAATTGTTCAGACAGTAAAAGTCAGGTCTGGTGCTATGACCTTATGTTTTCYGTGTGGAAACTGCTGCATCTACACATTTTCGTCTGAAGGTTAAAATCTACCATTTTCCCCCACTAGTTCCTGGTTGTACGAACCGTAAGTAGAAAATCTTCTGCACTTGCAAAGTGCTTTTTGTAGTAGAATTGRCTTTCTCAATCAGCAGGCACTGAGGGGATCTAATGTTTTACCTGGGTTTAATCCATTTGGTCCAACTGGCCCGAGGTCTGCTTCACAGCACTGTGTTACTGAGGGATGCTGTAATGCCTTGAGAGCTCATTCTACCAAACACTTATTGCTGATGAGAAGATGCTTTTGTCCTCTCATCAATAATTTATAGTTGATGTAGAATGTGGTGCTCTTCCTGCCTTAAAAATCCTTAGTGAGAAGAGCATGATTCCCAGCTCCATCAGCAATAAACTACTCAAGGTTCCATGAAATCGCAGTCATGAAGCTGAGGGAAGCATGGATGCATATTGTTGGGATTCATTTCTTCAAATTTTCCTAGAAGTGGTATTACAGAGTCTGTGTGTGAGTCCCTGTGTTTGTGCTTCTGGGATAGAGGCTGCACATGGCAGTAGCCCTCAAAAATCAAATAACCACTTTAAGATTTAGAATACACCAAAATTGTTCTTAGCACTGGGTAGATGTTCAAAACACATGGCAGTGCTTTTTTTTTTTTTTTTTTTGTTTTTTTGGAGTACAATTTTTCCCTTGCTCCTGATTTATTGATTGACTGGGTTTTGATCAAAGCAGCAAGTCATACATCTTCCATCTGTGAAAATCTCTAAGTCACGTGGTAGGGTTCTCTGACAGGAAATGACAAACGTCATATACATCGCAAATGAATTTTTTTTCCTTCAAAAGACAGGGAAAACATTTCTACTGATTTCTGTGATTAAACGCTAAAAGAGGAAAGCCCAAAAGGAAATTGCAAGGATAACCACAAATTCACCTCTATCTGGTTCTACACTCAGCAGTCTGGCATTCTGAGCCAGCACACCAAGAATTCAAACTGTGAGCATGTGTTTGGCCTCTGACAAATAAGGCTTAAGAAGGTTGAAAAAGAAAATGAAAAAGTTTTTTTTATACCTGTTTGAGCTGGGATTCAAAGCTGTAGTGTGTCAGAGATGCCCAACACTTCCTTGCTTCAGGAAAGCCAGGAGCCCAGTGGGATTTAGAAATACAATGTTTCAATATTTCTCTTCCACTTTCTGCCAAAACTAAGAACTGCAGAGAGACTGTATGAAGAAAACAAAACAAGTAGCCAAACTGTGCTATGTTTCACAAGCTGCAGTTTCTTGGCAAAGACCCTGATGATTTCTCATTTCACCATGACTCAAGCAATGCCTTTTCCCTTCCTCATCACGCACCACCATATARAAACACGGGGTTACTCAACAGAATTTACTGGCCATTCTCTTGAAATAAAGACAACCCAGTGGTCTGAATGCAATTGTCAGAGAATTGACGTTCAGACAGGAACCTCTGGGAATGTAATCATTCCCATGGTCACCCACCCACAAGCCTTGGCCATCTGAAAAACTGGCCCCTGGCAAAAGAATGCCCTTCAGTATCTCAGTTTCTTAGTTTTCCCTCATATCCATGAGAAAAAGTAAAGTGCATATTTGTTTTTACATTTCTTCACGATTAAATGTAATGTCTTATTTGGATTAATGCCATCCTGCACCCTCTCCCTTGACACCCATGGTGGAGGGAATAGAAGKATCTTCTCTCTTTATGATATCAGGGTGAGAACAGCATATGCTTAAACTGTCCTTGCCACACAAATGGTCTAAAAAGACATGAAAAAGGAAGCAGAGCTCATAGAAAATRTCTCACAGGTTATGTTAGAAATGCAGAGCTTCAGGTCCTGGTCACAGCTTAGTCACCTCTCTAGCTCCTTTGGATAACAATTTTTGTGGGGAAAGGCCTACCCCATGGTCTCCTTATCCAGCTGGCTGTGGGGTGAAGATGCCTTTGCTGAGACAAAATAGCAATGGAGGAAATTTTCAGTATTTTCCCTTTTCAAATAGTAACTTACTAAAAGTAGTGTCTGCAGATGAAGGTTTTGCAGTTTGCAGACCCAGAGAAACCAACTTAGATATTTCACTCCCCTTTGCTCCTTTTGCATGTAGTCCCTACATTTTCTGAACCTGAAATGAAACAGAACAAGGAAATCCTGTGCCAGCCTCATAACAGACTCCTGTAAAACTTCCATGTTACTGAAGGGCACAAGGTTTTACTCTAAATTCATCATTTGACATAAATTAGTCTCTGATTATGAAACTTTGGAGGAAGAGGTGCATTTGGGGTTTTTCGCTTGCCTTTTTTGTTGATTTTTTACTTGCTCTCTTCTCTAAAATAAAACTCAACCTTGTTTTTTAGTATATGCTGTATACCTATAAAAAACTGACCAAAAAAATTTATTTTCTCATCTAAATTGCAAGCACAGGAATACTTACCCTCTAGCCCAAAGAAGATGACCCACATATGATGTAATGTAATTCCAAATTTGCATCAATGTTTTTCCACTCCACTAGTATTATCACAACCAAAGGAGATATTTGTTAAAAATAGCTTGGATAAAAATCCAATGGTATCTCACCGAGAGTGAAATCTCACCTCATGAAAGGGGAGAAATAGCTTTTCAGCAAATTTAATTTGAAGCAGATTTATGCATTTACATTTTAATTGCAATATTTTAAAAGCAAAAACAGACCCCAAAACAACAAACCTTTTCTCCCTGCCRAAACAAAAATATGAAAGGCTTATTTTTTCCAGGTAATAGTTATTTCAAAAATCTCCTCAAGCTGTTCATTGTAGTGGATATGATTCCAATAAATGTGAAAGAGAGASGCTGCCTGAGTACACATCTCATAACAGAGTTGTGACACACTACTGTTTTGCTAAGAGATTACAAAATCAATGCTTCACGAAAACWTTCTCATCTTTTAAAGCAAAATCCATCCAATTCTTTATCATCTTGATTCCCTGAGCTCCCTTTTACTCACAAGAAGCAGGAATCTCCCTAAGGTGGAGCATCCACTTGGACTCCATCCGAAGATCTCACAGGCCAGCTTCAGTGCCAGTAAAGCAGAGAAGCTCCTTTTAGTTTTTTCTTAGCTCCCAAGATGATTTGACTGTCTGAAAATGATGAAAGAGTTAACAACAGGCTGGCTGACCCGACTCAGTTCCAGGAAAACAGGGGGAAGAGTTAACCAAAGCTTTATCAAGAAAGAATCAGACACGTTACATGAAACTGATGCCAATCTGTGTGGCTGAAAGCAAAACAAATCTGTTTTAAGAAGGGTCTTTTTGTGGAGTGAAAGGTCTGGTTGAGAGCAGCATTCATGTCAATGCAGTTTACTCGGGTCTTGCCAGAGGCATTTCATTTCATGGCGTATGTTGGTATGATTAAAAAGCATGCATTGTATGGAATTAAAAGGATGCACTTTGGAAGAACTAAAAGTTGGCTCACTGACAGATTGCAAAGTGGTGAGAGTAACGAGTGGAACTATTTCCAGCAGATTCCCACAAGGATCAGTTCCTGGTACAACATCGTTTAGTATTTTCATCACGTGTCCAAACAATGATGTAGAATCAGTCCCAGGATGGTTGGGGGCYGGAGCACTCACTAAGAAATGGCTGGGAGAGCTGGACTTGCTCAGCCTGGAGAAGATGAGGTGTCAGGGACAGTAAAAGCTGCATACAAGGAGGTTACAAAGAAAGCAGAGCCAGGCTCTTTACAGAGGTTTTTGGGAAGAGAATGAGACACCGTGATCATGAACTGRAAGTGGGGAAGTTTCAACTTCATATATGGGAAAAGAAATTGCTATGAGGATACTCCGACATTGGATCAGGATGSCCAGARAGGYTATGAAATCTCTGTCCTTGRAGGTTTTTAAGATCTTATTGGATGAAGCCTGGAACAACCTTTCCTGAATTCAATTTTGACCTTGTTTTGAGCAGAAACTAGGACTGATGACTTTCCAAAGTCTCCTCCTAGGAGGAATGTAATTTGGTTGATTCTRCTTTGGAAATCCTATTGGATAACTATTTCAGCATGTGCTCTAATGTATAGGCTACAAGAAAAAGCAATGGCTGGGTGTTATTTTGTCACTGCTGTCAAGAGCCCCCCACAAAATCTGACATCTTTGAAGAGTGGAATTCCTAAAGTAGAAGCATCCAGTTGCAAGTGACCATCACTTCCTCAGGTACAGCCTGTGAAATCTTGCACTGTTACCTGATGGAGCTCTCCTGTGTTTCCTGAGCTGCTGCTGCTGCTCTGTAAGAGGGGAGAGGGAGAGCTGGGACCTGGATTTTGTCCTGCAGCATTTGAAAGGGATGTTTCTATCACCCAAAACTATAGCAGCCCCTTACACCTACAGAGAAGAAAAGAACATTGCAGTACTGGGATGAGAGGGGACACTTATGAGCTTTTAGGCAAAGTTATACCAAGATTCAATAACTAGAGGCTTTAAGTTAGACAATGTGAAATTCTAAATAAAAATAAAGTTTAAAAATGCCAGAGCTTCTCTGGGGCAAAGATGAATTCTCCCTTGTTGCCATTGAAAAGCACTGTCCGTGCTTTGCTGCAGAGCCAGTGGCCCATGCTGGATCATGGCTCAGGTGGCCTGGATTTGCAGGCACTGTTCTTTACTTCCAGCACTTTTCCTTTCCTGCCTGACTTGGAGTTGTTCTGGAGTATTCCTGAATGTCAAAAACCTTTAAGACAACTGCACACTTTCACTGAAAATCCTCTTCAYAGTAGCTGAGGAAATAATGTACATCTACCACACAAAAATGTAGTCAGAGGTTATGTGAACAGCATCAGCCAGGTGTGCTGGAGCAGCAGGACCCTGAGCTATAYTGCTAACTAGAAAAGCAGTAAATAAACCCATCTGAGCACAGATAACAACCCTTCTGACATTTTTGCTGAGATCCATTAAGATGAATTATCCAGATTCACATGCTGTAGAAATGCCATTATGRTAAAGTTCAGATACATTGAAATACCTTGTTTTGAAATAGAAATCACAGTTGTATAATTTTTTCTGTTATGTGAAATCCTCACCCTTATGTAGTTTGAAGAGGCTTTTTAAAAGCTTATCCTAAGTGATGCAAATATTMACTCAYTGCTGGTTTGAGTTTTGGYACCAGAGAACTGTGTTGTCCAGACCGCCAATCTGTGAGATTATGAATTCTTTGTTTCTTCAATAACAATCTGAAGAAATTGAGTTGTAACCTCATCTTTTAATTCAATAATTTCTTACATTCTAATTTTGACTTGCTTGCTTGACTAGCTTAATATTCCTAGGTGAAAAAGTTTTGGGGGATTTTTTTCCTCTAAGGAGACAATGTACTTCCCTTTAGCAGTTATAGACACAAAAATAAACATTGATAAAAGTAGTCTCTAAAGAGATGATGTAGCAATTCCCTGATGACTTCATAAAAAGCAGGTAGACATATATATATCACTATGTTGAAAAWGTTAGAACATGATTGGTATAATTTTCATATAACTTTTTGACAAAAGTACCCAAGAGTATATGTTAGACAAATACAAGTGTTTCCTGCCTTTTACAGAAAACCAATAGCTAAAAAGAAAGAGGAGGAAATAAATKTATTTCTTGCATTTTGCAATTACATACTGCTCTGCAGCACGGGGATATAGGCAAGGCACGCGGGGTGCCCACACAAACTGCAAATTAAACAAGCCATTATACACCAATACATCACCAATYCAGGAGGAGTAACCTATGGATTGCTACTTCTTCTGTGTACCTTGGTTATGAATTCATGTTTGGCTGCACACATGTGGAACAGTTTGCTGGCTCAATGACCTTTTAGGTGTACAACCACTCTCCAGCAACTGATTTTTTCATACTTTTACTTACCCAGCAGTAGGAAAAGGACAACAGCCAGCCAGGCACAGTGGCATTCAAGGGCAGCATTTGTGGATGCATGGACAGACCAAGGGCAGAGTGCTGGAAAATGTAAGATAGATGAGTAGAGCAGTGACACCATTGAAAACACGATGGTGGCACACTTGACAGGAGGTGACGATATCATTTGTATAACACATGATACTTTCACTCTACCATTAACCACTTAAAAAAAGTAATTACAAAYGTTCTTTAGTCAGACAGTTCCTTTTTGGTAGCAGGGAACAGGGTGTGCCACAGTTTTMTCCCTGTCTTGCTGAGCCTGCTGCCCTTTTGTGTTTGGTTCGTGTAGGATTTTGGTGACAATATCCAGTTGCCTTACACCTTGCAGATGATGGCTCTGCCCTTGTCGTCAGTGGAGTGGCAAGAGTTTTCCAGATTCCTGTAACACATCACCCACTGACCATCTGCTATTACCACCTTAATGAGAAATCACTTGATGAAAGGTGATTGAGTGCTTACAGTCCAGTACAAGGTTACAAGCTCATTATACTATTTCCCCTCCAATATTAAGCAATAGTGATAAGCCAAGAGTCTTAGCTGATATGAATCAGTGCATTTCTGCAATTTCAATAGTGTTGCCTTTGTTTACATGACCTTTAGCTTAAAAGCATTTACCGTTAGGTTGATTCAGATCCCAGCCTTTGGTTCAAGTGGGTTTCTGGGTGCCACTATTTTAACTTGGGATAATCACAGCATATTCTGTTCTTTATTATTTCTTTAGTCATCRGGGATGGGATGCTTTAAAGATAAATAAGCTGTGGTGTTTTGGTAGCACTTGTGAGAACTTGGTTTCTGTTTCCCCTCAGAGCATTGAGGTTTCCTGTAAAGCTACTCTGGCTCTGGATTTATGTATGATTTGAAGAGGAAGATCTATCCACTTAAAACTTCCACTTTAGGTTTTGATGAGTCAGTTTTAAATATCAGGCTGTTAAAAAACAACAAGGGAAAGCAAAAAAAAAAAAAAAAAAAAAAAAAAAAAAAAAAAAAAAAAAAAAAAAAAAAAAAAAAAAAAAAAAAAAAAAAAAAAAAAAAAAAAAAAAAAAAAAGAAAAGTAAACTTAAAAAAAATAACAAGTCCAGAGGAAGCTCACAGTTCCTTCAAGAGTTTTTGTTCTAAAATCAAACCTCTGCATTTCTCTTTCTGCATCTGCATTTTCTGTTCCCACTACATCAGAAGCACTCTCTGCAGCCATCCTGTTAAGGCTGGTGATTTAAAGACAATCTCCCAAATAAGAGTCACAAAACCGAACAGATTATGGTAAACTGTTACAACACAAGAAAAAGCCAGAGCTGCCTCTTGTCATAGAAACATTTTATAGGAGTACAAACCTGCAGTGAAAAGAAGCCTGGCACTGGGACTCAGAGCATACCACTAGGGGGGAATGATAGCKTTGCTGTACTTGAGTTTGGAAAAAAATGTTCTGAAAGGTTGTCTTGCTAGCACATACTCTATTTTCGTTCTGGGACTCATCCTCTAATGTCATATATATTCTGAGTRGTAAAGGAGCCACCTGATGTCCAGCTTCATTTCAGGGAAAGGGAGGGCATAGGTATGATGGGCACCAGAGGGCAAGTTTGGGTGTACTCAGATTACCGGGGGATAGTTCAGAGGAGAGACACCTTGAAAGGTCAATGTCAGGAATGCAGCGTGCTAATGATGCTAATGATACAAACAACACCCGAGACAGGGCTTGATTTGGTGAAGCACTTGTRGACATGTGGTGCTGGAAGCACCTGAGCTGCTGTATTCATTTCAGCCAGGTGACCTGCATATCTCACCGGGCAGGAGCTCCAAGCATTGCACARTCACAGAGCTGATGTTCCTTGGCATTTATCCACACTCTTTGAATGCACAGATTAGTGCATCTTCCTCTTATAAAACTGCCTTCTGCTGGTGATCATTCTCCTGATTCCAGACAACTCTGATTCATGGCATAAGAAAAGCTTTCCCAAAGGAYTCAATAGCTTTTTTCCCAAAACACACACATCATCTGCACATATTGTGTGTATCTCATCTTACRCTAAAAAATTAACAAATCACTTCTGGGCCCCTATTCTCTCATATCCAGAAAGAAAATACTGYCTGAGAAAAAAGTATTAAGCTTGCCTTTTTTTTTTCTTTTGCGTGAAAGGGCATAATTTATTATTTGGCTTATGATCACTGATAAAGGTCCAGAAAAATGCAAATCTTACTGTTTTGATATCTTACACTAATTGTAAGTGATCATGTCATAGGTCCTTTTAGCACCAGAGACATCATTCTGGTATAGTAATCCCTTCAGAGAATTCCTTCCAACAAATATAGAAGACTGTCATCATGATGAGAAAAAGCCTTTCCCCTAAAAGTGTTTATCAKCCAAGAATAAATAGCAATGAAAATAATGGCTTTTTGAGACTTTAGAAGTAATAATCTATTTATCAGCAAGTTATTGCCATGRGCATTGTACATAAGCCACTTACCCTTTCCAGTGTATTACAGTCATCTGAATGTCAATTTAAAAAAAAGAAAAAAAGAAGAAGATGAAGTTATAACGCTGTATCGACAGACAGCTGTCCTAGTGGGCACTGGGAGCACAGAATGACTCGCATTGCTGAGCAGTGCAGTCATTGCCAAAGGAATGATGAGCTCACATTTCATTCCGATTCCCATACTGGTGTGGTCAGACTGCGGGGCTCTCACCCTTCCAGCCCAACTGACGCCCCTTCCCTGCCTGGACACCAGATCTGGCTCGTTAACGTGTCTGGAATGAGCGTGAAGCACCTCTCAGCTGGCAGGCGCAAGAGGCATACTTGGATTCCCAGGTTGGAAGATTATCTCATTCAAGCACCGTTCTCCCAAAGATATATAAATGCAGTGAGCGTGGAGGTCCCYGCAGAGCTGGCCTGAGCCCTGGGAGCTTTCAGCCATACAGGAGCACAGCCCTCCAACGCCAGCAAACATGACCATGATGATGAAAGTAGAAGAGCTGGTAGGTGCAACCTTCTCTCATTTACTCACAATTACTTTTCTTTCTAGATTGTCATTAGACCAGGCAGAGAAAGATGACTTTTGTGGATCATGAATTTAGCAGGTTACCAGCGCTGCTGTGCTCTAGGTGCAAGACCTTATACCCTGTTTGTTACCCTATTACATTTTCATTTTAACTTTTCCTTGGGAAAGGGTCTCACCATAGATACAACTACACAGTTGGTTGGATTTGGCATCACAGCACAGTTCACTAGGAAAAGACCAGCCAATGTGTAGCTATTTATTTGACTTTGTGCTTGATTTTAATTTATGTTTTTTAGAAGCCAGTAATCTTATTACCACACTGAGTAATTTCAATCTAATAAGGGACTGGGACAACATATTAATGCAGGGAAATGGAAGTATTTTATAATATTAAATGAAAAGCTTAATAATAGTATTGTTTTCTAATACTAAAAAACAGTTCCCACAGCCACTGCTATTCATGATGTTTAAGAGTCTTTGAAAAATAATGTCTAGACCACGAGTAATGGGACATTCCTCTGCAGGATTCTGCATAAGAATGTCTGATCTGATTGAGAAACTGGGAAAACAGGAATGAATCAGTAAAACACTGCTTTTATTTTCCCACATGGCTACGTTAAGATACAACTGCCTAACTACTTAATGCTTTCTTAAATTCTTTGGCAAGGCCCTGACAGTTTCTTCTGTATTAGACCCTACAATGAATACAATTTTACAAGGTAATCAGAAAGACAGTCTAGACCACATGAAGATACTGAACTACTTTCAAAATACACAACATGTTAAGTTTAACAAGTTATCTCTTTGGAAACACTTAATTGGGCATCAGAAATATTTCTGAAAACTGTTGAAAGCTGTGCTGCTGCACCACACCACATAGCCTCTGCCATTCTGCTATAAATGAGACTTTGGTACTGACAGCAATGGATAAAACCAGCCTTGAAATTACTCAGCAACCTGATTTAGCTGTTAGGCACAAGCAGAATGGCCTGTCCTGGCTGTCATACACTCCAAGAGAGGGCAGGAATGAGGTGYAATCAGTCCTAGGTAACCCATGTTTGCATTTCCAGGTTACTGGGAAGAAGGTGGATGATAAAGAGATGGGCAGCTTCCTCCCTGAGGACTTCAAGAATGGAGAGTATGAAGCTGCTGTAAGGTTAGAGAAGCAGGAGGACCTAAAGACGATCCCGGTGCACTCATTGACCCGAGGTGATCTGGCTTATGAGAAGGAGAAAAAACTAGAAGCAGAGGTAGGCTCTTGGATTTTCTGCTTGGATTCTTAGTATTGTGTGTGCTGCAGTCCTTGACACTTTGCCTCTTTCTGAGTTAGAAGTACATGCATGGTGAGCTAGAAAAACCCTTGGGAGACCACCATGAAAGGAGGTTGGTCTAAAGTCCACTGAAGACCACGGAGATCTGTTCACCTCTGTAGCCTGTGGGTACAGGCAGCAGCATTTTGAGGCAGAACCTRAAACATCCCCTATACTGCCTGACTGAACCTGTGAGGGCTCCTGCTGCCCAGGAGTCACCTGCTGCTGGCTGTCAGTGAGAGGGGTGCAATCAGAGCCAGGGAGACACCTTCAGCTTGCACACCTAATCACTGCTACCATAAAGAGCTAACCCACAAAAGATGTAAGAGTGCATTTCTGAAGCCTGATATACCATGGAAATGTTTTTTATCAAAACACAGTATTACGCTTATTAGAACATTTGGGGAAAACAGTTAYAAATGTAACTCATACTAGTCTACAGAAAAGCAGCATTTTCTATTCCTGGAGCACAAAAATTTTCCCTCAATCCCTAAGAATTGATGCTTTTTCCTCCCAAAACAGTATCTKTAATATCTTAAATTTTTTTGTGAATAAGCAATCAACTGGCCTAGAAATTTAAAGTGGTTTGGAAATGATAAAGTTTTACTGTCAGGGGAATAAGACTTTGTTCTAAAAATTGAAGAGTGAGAAAGTCAGTCTCAGAAACATTAGAACAAAAACTACTGCTTTAATTTCAACAGACACATCATTACTTGCTTCAGAGGTTTTTCTGAGTTCCTTCAAAGCAGGTTCCTAAGAATTTTGTGGGTTTCCAGATGATCTGCAGTCAGCATAATTATTTTCCATTAGGCCAATGATCTGCAGATCAAACAACAAATGCAGAGAACAATAAAAAGAAGAGGTGGAAATAACCTAAATAAGAACAGAGTTGACAAAACTGCATACCATATGACAAGGTGTTACCAGTGAATTTACCCTTATTCACACCATGGGACAGAATCTGTTTCTGTATTCACCCTGAGTTACCCTTTGTTTGTGAATCTCCCTTCTGAAGTCAAGGACACCTCATGGGATCTCAGTTCAGGCAACACATTTGCCCTTGGTGACAGCAGTGCCCCACACTGACTTCATATGCAGATACTTTTTATAAGCAGGCTTGGAGAAGTCTTAAACACTCACTAATCTGCCCTATCAAGGACACTGAGGACATTCTTTGTAGTTTACCAAAATATAATGTTTGCTGACTGAAAAGCTAAGATCATTCTAAACCTTGTTCTTCACTCAAGTATATATTTTTAAGCAAAGAGAATTAATTTCCAATAAATCGGGGGCTGCATCATAATAAACAAGTAATTACAGAAAATCTCTTGGTAGAAGTCAGCTAAAACTGCAGGAGCTTCCCAGCTCTCATAAGCTGCAAATGAAGTTTTTTAATTGTTGTGCCATAAGAGACTGCAGTGCTTCTGACTCCAGGTCTAAATTCATGTCATGACATATGGCTCAAAAAGAAGTTAGGAAGAAGCCTAAAGGTATATGAAAAACTACCATGAGGTACAATTTTTCACATAGATAGCAACTTATTCTAATGGTCAATTAGCCCTACCTGCAAATTAAAAAAAAAAAAATAAATAAAAAAGACAATTTATTTCAAAGTTAATCCAGTCTTAACTGRATTCAGCTGAATAGTATCATATTACTGTCCTAGCAGTCTGAAAGGGAGAGGTGGTCACACAGCTCAACTTGCTGCCTTCCTTGATTTGTTTCAGCTGAAGAAGAAGAAACTAGAGGCCAGATCAAAACTTGAAAACTTGGAGGATCTTGAAAGAATTATTCAGCTGAAGAAGAAGAAAAAATGCAAGATAGTGAAAGTGCCTGTTTTAAAGAAACCTGAACCAGAAGTCATTGTAAGTTACTTCAAAGTACCTTATTCTGGGAAAGAGTTAATGAGGGTTTATGCCACACACAGTTATGCTCTCTATATTCTTTCCATCAGACAGGACCTGTGGATATTCCCACATTCTTCAAAGCTGCACTGGAGAATAAGTTGCCAGTAATTGAAAAATACCTCTCAGACAAAGGGGATCCAAATGTCTGTGATAAGGTACAGTCTTYTCCCTAATGCAAAGCCTGCTATAGAAGAGAGCAAAAATAACTTTTATCTTGAGGTTTTGTAGATTCCACCCTTACGAGAGAGAAAAAAAAGGGTCAGGGGGAAGTAAATAAATGCTAGAAGTTTTGTACATCAAGTTTTCTAGTGGCCACTGAGAACCTTCAAARTCATATTACCTAAGAGGTGTCTTTATATTTAAAACAAAGATGTTGGTGCCCAGAAAAACCTGATTTTCCATAACARGTGATCTCCCAATGCTACAGAAAAAGAGATAAGAAATTTGTCTGCAGAACAACAGAAATAAGTGTCTGCCTTTATACTCCATAATGCATAAACCACATTTGCAAAACATATCATAGTATGTTGGATGGGGAACTCAACAGGCATCATTTCAAATCCAGATGCCATACTGCAGACACTTCTCCCATCCTTTAAAATGCTGGGTGRGCAGCTCTCAGCTATCAGGTTGCTATTGAAATTGAGTAGATTTCAGGTCTCAAAAATATTAGCTCAAAAGCAATCAGCATGGAGTATGTATTTGCCATCATCCTAGGGAGGAGGGGAGAAGAGATTTAAAGATATATTTGTGCCATGTGWAATGTCTGACTTTGGTTTGTTTCAATTGCCAGTACAAACGCACTGCACTGCACAGGGCATGCTCTGAAGGACATCTAGAGGTGGTGAAAAAGTTGGTGGAAGCTGGAGCCCAGCTAGAACAGAAAGACATGGTATGCACATCCACTCACACCTCTTTCCAAAAGCTGTTCATTGTTTTGTATGTGCCAGGATGAGCATTTATAGAAATGCTTCTTATAGAGGAGTATTAAAAGGCCTTAAAATGTCTTTTAAGTTTATCCTTAAAATAACATTGTTGMGAAGAGATTTCAGGAGGGAGTGTCTGCCTCCCCGTGCCAAAATGTTTGCTGGAAAACACASAAGTGCTGGCCAGCTGAGTGCCACAAACAAGAAAGCCTAAGGGAGGATAAGAGAGCTGAGGTCAGGCTCCCACTTCAGCCTGCTGGCAGGTGCTGGACATGGTGCTGTCCCATGTGTGGATGCAGGGGCAGCACATTCTCCACCAGGATTTCAAGGCTGTGTTCAGGAGAGCCCCCTGCTCCTCTGGAATGCCAGCCACAAGAGTTCCTGAATATCAACAGCTTTCTGCAGCTGTTACTTTTCTTCTCTCTTGGTCCCTTTGCTCTGCTCTTTGTCCCTTTGCTGAGCAGTTGGCGCTGGCCAGCCTTGCTCATGGGAGGGTGTGAGAAACAGGAGGAACAACAGGCAGAGCGGGACCATCAAGGAACATCCCTCCACTCTCCAGCCAGCTCAGGGCAGAGATACTGAATCTTGAAGAGAGAAAAGATTTTAATTAACTTTGTGGACTTGCATAGCTTGGAGATTAGTTTGTTTACTTTTTAAGGAGAACTGTTCTTCCCCTTGAGCTTCATTTTCTATGCATTTTAGAAACATATTGAATGAAAAATATTAACTAGCAAATGCCAGCCCCATACCTGGATAAAGTTAACATATCTTACAGAAGAGACAAAACACATCCTCTCTCACAGCAGCGTTGCCAAGTTCTCTGTCTTTAGGAGTAATATGCAGTGAGTGTGAAAACTRAGAAATTCACAGTACTGTAGAAATTAGGGCAAAATAAAAGCTAGAAACAACTCAGCGATCATAGTGAAGTGCTCTAGGTTAAACTGCATAAAAATTATTTTGGATTAATTTAGAAATTTGATAAAAGGGTTTTCTTACTATAATGATGCACTAAAATACTTTTTATTTCTTTCTCCTATTGAAGCTTCATTCTACTGCTCTGCACTGGGCATGTCGGGGAGGGAACCTGGACGTTCTGAAATTCTTACTGGACAAAGGGATAAACATAAATGCAAGAGACAAGGTACGTGCTTCTGGAACTCTGCAGTTTTTTCAAATGGAGACGAAAAGCTGACCCTTATTCCTAGTCGATAATTTTAGGCAGCAGTTTTTGAAGCAGTTTTTACCTGTTCCATGCCACTGAGCTCTTCTTTCCCTGCCCCTTCAGCTGCTCAGCACCCCGTTGCACGTGGCTGTGCGAACAGGGCGGTACGACTGCGGGGAGCACCTCATTGCCTGCGAAGCAGATCTGAACGCCAGGGACAGGGTAAGAACCGACACCTCTGACCCGCCAGCTGCCGGGCAGCACCGCGCGTCTGCCCGCATCC
>NW_026623369.1:211395-230849 GCF_030028575.1 Malurus melanocephalus
GCGGCACTGACGCTGTGGTCCATGTCTTGTGTCTCTAGGAAGGCGACACACCAATGCACGACGCCGTGAGGCTGAACCGCTACAAAATCATCAGGCTTCTGATTCTGCACGGAGCAGATCTGACGCTGAAGAACTGCGTAAGTAATAGCACGAAATTGAAGGATTTTTAAAATGCTTTAAAATAAGTTTCCYACCAGAGCAGTTCCATAGGTTTCAAATCAGCGAGAGACTATTGTGAACAGACTTAATTAGATCATTTCAGAGCTAATTAAAACAGAACTGAGACAGCGAAAGTGTAACTTGGGGGAAAGGGTAACTGGGAAAAGCCAGTACCTCTTTTAAAACCAGAACCCRCTATCTGCTACTTAGACAGAATCACATTTTCTATTATTTAAATTACTCATATTATATATTGAAAAGTTGTAATGGACAGACTTACTCTGATCTTAGCRTATAAGGGCAATCTCCTTTCTGTAAAGCCCACAGCTGAGGGTCAGCCCCAGCACTACACCTGGAGGGCTGGCTGTTAACCTTACTGCTGGGCAACAAATCCCTGGGGCTGGGCAAAGAGAAAAAACACACACCAGCAGTGTTGCTGGACCTCTGTGACCACTTGTTAAAAATATCACTTGACAGACCCATTCTCCCAAATCCAAACATAGCAGCAGCAACATGGGTTTTACTATTGCCAGTCAATGGTGTTGACTGACAATGAGTCAAAACTTCAGGGGACAAGGAAGGAAACAGTCACTAGAGCACTCTGTACTTTCTGCSCACCTCCCTGAAGTGGAGCCACTCCCAGCACCACCCATTACCAGGGTATGAAAGTGAATGAAGCCCCAAAGGCCAGACTTGCTCTGAYTTTGCACACAAAAATAGGTCCTACTAAATTCCTGTGTTTCATACCCTAAACCAGTCCAAACTCTTGCCTGAATTCTGAATTAAATGGAAGAATGTCTTATTGAGATTGCACCTTAATATACTTCTAATCAGTTGAAACTAGAATAAAAGAAACACCTGCATRTTCTGCTGGTCACAGCATTTGCCTAGACTCGCTGAAACCCAGGAAGATTTCATCATGGGTCTGACCAGGACTGGGASTAGATCTGTAGAGCAAAAATACTCTGACCTCAGGGGGCAAGCGTAAATCTAAGCCTGTGTGTGCAGATGCACTAAACAAGTATTTAGAAAACAATAAGGACTTGGCCATCACTGGATGAAATCAAATCTTGATGCCTCTGTTTCTTTTTACCAGGAAGGGAAAACCCCAATGGATCTTGTTCTTCAGTGGCAGAATGGCACCAAAGAGATATTCAACAGCCTGAAAAACAACTCCAAAAAGAGTGTCCATCTAGGTAAATTCTGAAGAAAGAAACCAGACCAGTCTTTTTGCTRCTTTGAAACGCTTCCCACGAACTGGAATGAAAACGTCCTTGAACATTTATCATAAATATTTATGACACTGGATTATTTGAGGTGCCTTCACTGAAACCTGCAAAAAAACCTGCAAAGARATAATTTTAAAAACCAAGTTGAGTGTTAAGATTCCACTAGCTCTAAAATAGCTTAATTTATTTCTATTTATTTATTTATTTAAAAGTAATTTTTAATGATTCTCAATATTATTTAAGCTTTTTTTWAAAAGATGCAATTGCTCTAAATGCAGTCTTTGCAAGCAACATAAATCCTTTAGTCTTAAATGGCATTATTTTCAATATATTAGCAACTTTCCTCAAGCCTTCCAATAGCTCTAAATAGCCAATACTTGCAGCTGTTGCCTGGTCTATTACCATAACCTGTGAATGGAGTGGAGGTATGTGGAAGAGCAATGGAAGAAGGTGTATGAGATGCCAAGTGGATTTAATGAAGTAGTTGAATAATGGTGTTTACACAGGGTTTGGCAATCGTGGTTGAGCTCGAGGACAGAGCTCCAACCACCACATACTCGTTTGGACTGAAGGATTCAGATATAATGTTGTGAAGGTGAGAGGAGACAGCATCAGGGAAGGGAACTTTTTTTAAACTAGACTACTACAAAGTATGATAATAGAAGAATGCAAAATCAGATGATGTATATTTGTAAATTTGTACTGCTTTTTCTGTACATTTTGAAATGATCCATTTCAGATTAAATAAACAGAGTGGTTCTTTTTATTTGGTGGAGTGGTGAGATGCATGATGTAATTCTGTTTCTCTTTAAGGGGAGTTCACATCTTGGCTGTGTAATTGTAAAATTCTTAAAGATTAAAAAAAGGTCTCAGCTGCCAAGAGCAGGCCATCCCTTGAGCTACCCTCTCTGCCACTGATAAACCCCATTTCTTACTTCTTTTGTTAAATGGAGGCACATGTGAAAGCATAAAGACAGTATTTTGAGCAGCTAGTAAAACAAAGTTACAGTTCTATTACTGAGTTGGATTTAAAAACCATAATTTCTCGGAAAGTCACTACTTACTGTGTGGAGCACATAAGACAGCTCCAGTTATCCAAGCCATGAGAGATGCCAAGGAYAGGCAGACACTTCTTCCTCTGCTTTAGCAGAAGCAGGACAATCTTCTCAGTGCTGCCAGCCACAGCATATCATGTCCCACACCATRGAAYCATAGAACCGTTTGGGCTGGAACGGGCCTCTAGAGATCATCTATCCCAACCCCTCTGCARTGAGCAGGGACATCTCCAACCACATCAAGTTGCTCAGAGGCCTGTAACCTGACCTTGAATGTTTCCAGGGGTAGGAGACCTACCACTTCTCTGGCCAATCCATGCCAGTGTTTCACCACTCTCATTGKAAAAAAATTTCTTTCTTTTCTTTCCTGTATCTTGATTAAACCAACCCTATTTTAGYTTAAACCMATTACCTCTTGTCCTATCACAATAGGCCTTGACGAAAATTCTGGAAAAATCTTTCTTATAAGCCCCCTTTAAATAYTGAAAGGCCCCAAAAAGGTGGTACTTGAGCATTCTATTCTCCAGGCTGAACTACCCCAGCTTTCTTAGTAGTTCCACACAGAACCACCTATTCTGCCTGCAGGCAGCTCTGCTAGACTGAGGCCAACAGCTTCCAACAGATGAGACTTCTCACATAAGCACCATAACTCACCAATCTCACCTTGCCAGCCATAGGCTTAACTTGTGAACACATCCTTCTCCATAAAAACTATGACACACCTCCACTTCCTGCCCTTCTCTGCAAGCCACGACTTCCCTGCTTGTTTCTGCACAATTACCTRGACACTGGGAGCAGGAAATAGAAATGACATCAGTGCTGGCTAACTCAGTCTGTTTATCATCCACCCAAGCAGCAGTTCAATTGTTCAGGCATCCAAGTGGCCACAGCAATGTGTTTCAGGAAACTGGGGGAGAAGGAACTTTTCAGTCAGCCCCTGAAGTATTGTACCTAAATAAAGTGCAAAGATGCAGTTTAATTTTTTCAAGTCAACAAGTAGCAAGAAGGATCTCAAGCATTCAAAGCATCCTTCTATATGTTAGTTATCAAACAATTTCAGTCAAGCTCAAGGGTCAAGGCAAGATTAATGTGTGATTCAGAAAACTGCACCAAACACAATTTCCTTCTTCTCTAGTTACAGCATCATTTGAGAGGCAAGTCTATAAATATCAAACTACTTTACGCATACATATACATACATACACAAACACATAAAAAACTCCTCAATACCTATAATAAAATTGACTCAAGTCACAAAATTAACAAGGAATAACATAAAGGAAACCTATTTTCTATTTGTTGAATGAAGCAAAAGCTGTTGTGACTTACACCAGCATTATATAGAACCTATTTTGCTCAGTACAGTWACCAAGAGCTCAGAAATTACTCACTGCAGGATTTCTGCTGCATTTTACATGTTACAATTTCCACTTTTCAACTTACTGTCACGCAACTACAGAGAACTGGAATATTCACAGTAGAACTGGTTCAACAGTATCTTAGTACAGTAGATGATGTAATTTTTAAATTAATTTGATCAAAAGAGAAACTTCAGTCAACATTAGGAAGAGCTCTGAAAATGYTCTGCTGATTATAGATCTGTTTGGCTGGTTTTTTTGGTAGCCAGATTAGGTTTACTGAGGCATTAAAAGAAAGGAAAATGGAAAAGCAAGAGGCAGCAAAATGAACATGTGCATAGGCAGCAATTCCAGAGCAGGACTAGGTGAGATAGCTCCTAAACTGCAACATCCCCTGCTAAGCACACATTCTGYGTAACCTTGGGCACTTCCTTCCCATCTCAGGTAGCCATCTACTGGTACTGTTTGGTTTTAAGTGCTGCAGGATGCAGATGGCCTTTGGGACATGTATCTGGCAGGTCCAGTCAGTCACTCCTCCTGCAACCCAATTCCAAGACACCTCCCAGCAACTGACTTGTCCTAGGATCTTCATTATAGCCATTGATCACAATACTGAATAGGAAGCAATTTTTTTTTTTTTTACTGCAYTACTGTTCTTTACAGGCCACTTGGAGGTAAACTTCATCTACTTGTGGCTGTCTAGAGATGTGTTTAAAACTTGAGAAACCATAAGAGCTAGGCTCTGAAGGCATATGTTCTTAGAAATGTTTTTAATAAAAAAGGAATGCACACGTACAAGGGAAAATTTCCACATTAGAAATGTTCTGTTGAGTTTGCACTAACTCCAGGAGATCTAASGCAGGGTGAAAAGTCAGTCTTCTGACCTTGGCCAGAAGCCCAGCATGACCTTTCAGATGTGGTGAATATCATTCAACAGTCTCATTCACACAGCCTTCCTCACTTCAGCACAAGAAGAACAGTTCTTCTGCAGGCTAAGCATGATAGTAAGGGAAAAATTAGGTTGGCTGGAGGTTGGAGGAAGACTCAACACTGGGTAAAGAAGAGATAGAGGCTCCAGTTGACAATTGGTTCAGTCCTCAGGCTTGAGTCTTAGCTTTTTTGCAGACCGGCACTGGTGTTTCTTCCTCCTCAACCTTGCGAGGCTTCTTCACCGTGTACACCACGCCACAAGCAGTCTTTCGAGTTTCTGGAATATGCAAACAGAAGCTGCAGTACCAGTACCTCAAATACTCAAATAAAATGCATTTATTTCATAAGGCATACTCAGTTCRGGTGTCCATGCCCCAAAGCACAGGTGGACATGTTGAGAACAACCAGCCAGTTGGAAGCCATGCTTCCAACAGCATGGAAGTAACCTGCATGGACAGAAGCTTGGGATTCATTGCAGTACATTGCAGATTCATTGGAGTGGAGAAACTACTGGGGGAAATACAAGGGTGAGAATAGGACTGTAGCACACCGAGGAAAGCTGAGGTCTGCAGGGGCTAAGGAGCTGCAGAGACAACAATACCATAGGCAACTAAGCTTAGTGAGTTCAATCATCACAGAAGGACACATTCTTGAAACACTGTCAAAAGCATTTCTGAGGCCAATGTACTGTTCTTAAAAAATATTAAAAAATGCCTTCATACATCCAAGACTTTTAGGTATATGGGCACAGCTATACTGAGCTACATTGGCAGAGGATACCCTACATACCACAAAAGTGACACTATGGTATTCAAGATTTTTATTTACTGAACCCTCAACATGATCATGAAGTACTGGCACCAAGGGAAGATAAAACACCCTTGCCACAAACTCCTCTTCACGCATTGGACAGAGGAGCTAAAACCCCGATCTGACTTGCTTTGTAAGATCTCAGTCTTTTTTTGAGAATATCCATCAACAAGMGCTTAGTTTAACACATGCACATTACTTAGAGGGGCTTGCAAGTGCTTACCTCCATGCAGCATGGTGGCCCTGCAGTTGGTGGACACGGCTGCCTTTGCTTGGCTTTCTGACAGGCCAAACAGCAAACCTCTGTCATTGCTGCTCAGGATCAAAGCACACAGGAAGCAACAAACAGAACAGGGAAGCCTCTCTGCACGATAGGTTTGCTTACTCTACAAATAACTGGGAATTAGCAAAGCTGTAACTCAAAGTGACATTTTGCATAAGGTTACCCAGAGGCAGCGGAATGAGGCACCCAAATCTCCTGGCTGCAGTTCCCCAGCAGCCCTCCTGGAAAGCTCCTGGCAACATTGCTTCTTGCCAGACAAGAAGCTGTACTTTTGAAAATAAAAGTCTGTCAATGCAGGAACATTTCAGATATGCATAATCAAGCAAAAAAATTACCCCACGGAAAATTTCAGTTTTGGGGGAAGGGCTCTGTCTGATACAAAAGCACTACGCTGGAGTTTCCAGCCACCTTCAGCAGGGATGACACCACATTAGCTATGTTAATTTGGGTTGAGCCTGACTGCTCATTTTGAGAGGGAAAAAAACGCTGTGCATAAAATCCTTCCAGGCCACACAGCCTCCCACACGGTTCTCATGACTCAGAGCATGCTCCTTCCCTTCGAGGGACAAGCCAGATATGTGCTTCTGGGGTGAGGAGAGGAATAAAAATGCATCTGAACTCCTAAAAGAAGGAAGAAAAGACACTCTCCTTTGTTTCTAGAACATAGCCACTTATTTAACATTACGTGTATAACTAAGGACGGGAAAACTCAGAAATCATCACTGCTCAGATAGGAACTTTAATTTTACATAAATACAACTWTATAGCTTCTGCTACCAAAAACGTGGCACATTGGAGATACCAAGCGATAATTTCTTGTTTGGTTCACACTGTCCATAGATTTTTATGGGTTTTATCCATTTCTCCATTTACACCCACATAACATYAATGCATATCACAACAAAACATTCCTGTAGCTGAACACAAACATGATTATTTACAGTGCCTGCTCATGCAACACCATGACCAAGACCTGATGCCCCTTCCACACATACKCAAAGCCCTGATTCACTGAATTGGTCACCAACAAGTACCACTGTACAAAGCTCAAGGACCGTAAACGACGAAAAGAATTTCCAAACCACTTCGAACTTTCAAAGGTTATTACTATCTGCTGCCTTTGACTTTGGGAAAGGATACAGATTAGCCACATCGTAAGGACCTCGGAGTTCTAGTGGCTAAAACAAAACACAGAAGTTTAGATAAGTGAATGCCCTCATTTGCAGGCTGACGGTATGAGCAGGATAGCAAGTAACTGAAGATACACCAGGAAATCAAGCAAATACCACTATTTTGGCAAACAGAGTCAACATCTGGGAAAAAACTGTCATGGAAAATACCACAGCAGCAGCAAAAGAAATCCCTCAAAAGCCAACAAAACAAAACAATCAACTAAATAAAAAATCCCCAAACCCACAATACAATTCTTTGGTAATGGCAACCATATTTAAACTTACAATTTTTATATGTTTAAAGTGCAATTAAAGCTGTATTTCAGCCAAAGATAAATCTTCAAATTGCTATGATTTAAAAAAAATCTGGGACTTACCCTTTCAGCTGCACTAGATATAACTATGTTCTGGAAAACAAAAGAGAACAAACATTCATCTGTCAGACCGCACTGAGAAATGAAAAAAAGCAGCAAGAAGCAGACTTCATGATCRTTAGCTAAATTGAAGCTCAGAGCCCAATTAAACATCAGAGTATCTGATGCCCTCAGATGAAGTGAACTCTTATCAGGGTGAGAATCTTAATTTGGGGACATGATTAAACTCAGTTATTGCCCTGTCCCCTTACAGAGAGTGGCACAGGCACCAGYCCTCCCTTGCAATTACAAACTTCTCACAAACACATAGGAGATGAATAAGTACAGCATCTTTTAGAGGGACAGGCTAAGCAGTGTAAATGTCAAGAGTGATGGCATTAAGCAAGCATCCAACAGCCTGTGTCTCTCATTGTGGACTTCAAAATGCCTTTAAGGGTAAAGAAAATAATGCAATGCTGCAGGCATTGTATTGAGTAGTGAGTGTACTATTTATTTACACCAGCTGAAAGTGGCCCCATACAAACAACAACTCACCCTGAGATGTAACAGAAATGGATTTAAGAGTCCAGAAGCTGTTTACATAGTGCCTTTAGACAGTTTGGTGCTCCCAAATTTTCAGCCTATAGTGCTGCAGTACCATTTCAGTGGTAAGCTCAGCATTCGTGTGGCCTTGACCAACGAGGGCTGGCTCAAGAAAAGTATCTACACCTAGACAGTGGCTGCCACTTTGTGCCACACACTCATTTCCCTCAACACTGACAGTCCAAATCAGCAGCAGAGAAATCCTTCTTTTTTCTCTCCCAAATGGTTTCTGCGTAACAGATATGTGACTATACAGGGGCTGGCAGATCCCACAGCTCAGCTGCCAGAGCTCTTCTGATGTTAAACTCCAAGGACGCTCACCTAAGAGGAGCCTGTCTTGCCCAGGTGGTAACTCTGCAGCAGMAAAATCTCCTTGCACCTTTTATAATACTGAATAAAAGGCTTTGGGAATTCTTGCTTCAGTGGGTGAGAATGAGAATTGTTCTGAGGAAGAGACAGACTTTCCCTCTCTGACATCAGTACCACCAACACATCATGCTACCTCTGGTTACAAAGTGGGGCTTTAGATCCCTTCCCTACACCACCTTGCTTATCCTGCCACTTCCCCAGCACAAAGAGCTGGGCAGGCACTGGTGGAAAATGCCCTGTGTACAGCTGAAACTCAACATCTGAAAGACGTACCTGAAAATGACTGCAAGTTCACACTGTGCCCAAGGTTTCCTCGTGTGTTGAAGAGGAGAGGATGGGACAGGTGACTCTGCCTTACCATAAGGAAAGCCAGAAGCAGAAGCAATATATACATSCAAGTGACTTAACAGCACACATCCTGATGGAGCCTAGGACATTTTTTTTCTGCATTGTTCACCTTTAAAATGACTGCACTATTGATCCCAAGAGTGCTTTTGAGCTTCAGTGGTGCTGTGAGTTTGCTGGGAAAATTCAAGTCTCCTGCTCCAAACTGTAGCAACTAATGCCTGTTGYCTTGGCTTGAGAAGATCCCAGAGCAGCTGCATGAGACATCTCAAACCAGCATGGATTGTGGATCACTTCTGTGCATTGGAGATATGCTCTGCCTCATTCAAAGGCAACTGGCTTCCATTAGGGGATGGGTAAGATGGAGGAGGGAGACAAGAAAAGCACTGCTGGCAAGTGAAGGAGAGGCAGGCAAAGACAAATCCAAGAGAAGAGCTAAAGGGAAAAACTCAAAGGCAAAACACTATCTCCCCAGGTAAAACAGACAGCAGCTGTTCAGTACAGTGCTCCAGGCAGCCTCCAACTCAGTTACCAAAATATGGGAGGTGAGGGACTGTGGCTATACACACCTCTCTGGCAAGACAAGTGACTCTCTCCTTCATTCCCTGCACATTTTAACATTTTACAAACTCTAATCAATGCCTGCTCTGAGAAGACCAGTAAATTTCTGGAAGTTTCTCTACTCTGCTATAGTAGACAAACACAAGGATCCAAAATCTACAACAGATTCAGCAAGTATTACAGAAGMAAGAGTTGCATGCCAGGTGCCAGTGGAAGCAGCCTATGGACCAGCTATCCCATGTTTAAACAAGGGCCTTTACCCCACTGATGGAGACAAACAAACTCTCAGTAAGGTGGTCCACAACCTACTGAGTCTAGAAGCAAAGAATAAAGACAAGCTGGCAGTCCTCTTGCAGTGCCTAACAACAACTTGTCACGTGCAGCTCCAGCTGATTTACCTTCCAGGCCCAGATAAAACACTAGACTGCCAAATACAGAATGAAAGGGCACCGTGCACACACTGAGTGCCTGAACATCTTGCTTGCCCTGTCAATGACATCAATTCAAATGGTGCTCTCCAGTTCACCAACAACCATGTGAGAAGCACATCCTGAACCACACAGAGGAAAGAGGAGCACCATCAAAAAGGGAATACCAAAGGAAAGGGCCTAGTGTGTATAAAAGTTATGTCCAAGTCAGTATTTCATGTCATTAACAGCCAGAGCTGGGCTTGTCAGGAAAGGCTGTGAAAGTACTTACTTTCTTCTGTAGAATCAAGGAAAATAATCTGTTTGACCCACCCTGTTGTCCTGTAAAAGCTGCCATGCTGAGGAGAATTGAGGTTATGATGGGTCTACTTCTAACTTGCCTTYCAAGCTCCATATTCCACACCAGATTTTCCAAATCCAGCTGCCATTCAGATGCCAAATGCAGCTTCTCTGGACTAGCTACATATGGCAGAGGCCATTTACAATACAGGCAGTGGGAGCTACAATTTCTGTTGRCTTTGATATGTATTATGATATGACCCCTATTAAAAAGTGCAGCCCAAGAGGACACAGCAYTAACAGACAGCTTAACTTGGTAGCCTGGAAGGAGGTAAGTTATGAAAGCAATGGGTTACAAGCATCTCAAAGTTACTTCTTCCTTGGGTTTCACTAGCATGGAAGAATGCAGTTCATCTGACTGCAGTAAAGCCTTGGCTGACAGCCAAGAGCTGTTGGGTCTATTTTGGACACAGGGAATTTACTAACCATTTAACAAAACAAGGTTTCTACTTTTTTCTTATTCTTTTATAGCCCCCATATTCAAAGTATAATGTCAAAAGAGAGMTTTTAGTCAATCAGAATTATGAAATGGAGAATTTTAAGAAATACAGGATTCAGTTCTAGTGCAAACCTTAGATGTCTGGCACTTTATTCCCCCTTCCATCCCCTCCCACCTTTGTTATRGGAATTGCATACTGTAACAACACATGGGCTATTCTGGAAAAGGAATTTAACAGCTTGATAAGAAGAAAGCATGCAGTGGTGCAAGGCTGGAAGTATCTGGAGCTGGAATGATTGTGACCTGGTGTTAGTAGGCCAAGATTTAGTCACAGCTTTAGATGCCCCAGCATCAAACTCATTTAAAATGGCTCCGTCTGTACAACTATAGAAGAATTTGAACTAAATTAATTACCCTGTTTTCACTTTGAGAGCTTACCTTTCCTTTGCAGATCTGCATCAGGTTGATGGCATTTGAAATTGTGTATCTTCTCATTGTGGAGTCTTTGATGGCAGGCGTGTAAAGAAGTTCAAAGTAAATGCCTCGATCTATTGCCTTCACATGAAAGAGAGTGATCAAAAATCAAAAGGAGAAAACAACCGCTGTGTATTATTGATATACCTTATTCTCAGTATAACTGCGTAATGTGTGAAAAAATTAAGGCAGAATTGTTCCAGTAAGAGCACAGCATAGAATGAAAGGAGAGGTGGGGAAGGCTTCATCGTACACCAGACACATGTAGGTAAATCTTGACAGATAAATAAGGTTTAACAAACAAATACCAGCCACTTTATTTGTTGCAATTGGCTATCGCTAATATAAAAATACTATCACAGAGTTGTGGAGACAGAAAGAACTTCTGGTTAGAAACAAGTCTTGAAACTTTKAGGACCCTACTCCTCTAGTCCCACACCCTGCTGTAAGAAAGGTCACCACTTCCCTCAGTACCCATGTTGTGCAGATGAAGAATTTCTCCCTGCATAAAAGCAGCAATGAGGACTCTTCTCTTGTCTCACAGCATACTCTGGTGTTTGTGACAGTGTTAAATAACAGTGAGTCACAGAAGAGGTTTCAAATAGTAATACTGATTATACTTTCAGCTGCTTTGAAATCCTTTGCTATCTGTCAAAGTGCCTCACCAAAAGCCTAGTATTCTTAGTATTCTTAGTTTTGCAAACATAGAAAAGTTAAGCCACTGGCACACAGTGAGCTAGTGATAAAGACACAATGTAAATCCAGGAGTTCTCTGTTCCATGGCAATCCTACATTTGCCTGAGATGATAYTCTATGTTTACAAAAATATTATTAAAATATGTTGCAATGGTATAACTGAATAAAGCTGGAATTAATCCAGCTCCTATCCATGCATGACCTTTGCATGCAAGTACAATAGAAGTTATTTATGCATCTAATGTTTTACACAGAACTAGTCTGATAACTGCAAACAAGAGAAGCCTGAATTTATCAGAAGCAAAACATGTTATGCCAATAGATCAATGTCCAGTYCAGGTGATTTTTAACCTCATCCCACCACTTCAGCTGCCTGCCAATCTGTCTGGCATCATAACAACCAAAACTGACTGCCCCAGGATGCACAAACCAGTCCAACAGACAGACTGCCTTGAAGCTGGAGTGTGGAAGATGAGAAGCTTGTAATGAAAATGTCTCCCAAGACAGGGCTCTAAGAGCCAAACAGTTCTWTACCTGGGTCAGCTGCTGGAGTTTTAGGCTGCTAGGGTACTTTCACACAACATTTCATACAAAGTTGTTATTCCAAATGCAATGTTGAAATCCTTAGTTTATAATAAAGTTCAATCTATCCTTTTTATACTGTCTCAGAATTAATTCTAACTAATTTTGAATTTTTATTCTAGGTCACACTTTCTGAGAAAAGGAAGTAGGACTACTACCCAATTCCAAATTTAAATTTTTAAGTACTAATGACTGCATCAGCCAGGAATACCAATGTGGAACGAATCTTTACATATACATATATTCAGAGGAGAAAACAAGTCCCCCTAAGAGCATGTTTAGATTAAGTTTTCTGGCAAACTACCAACAGCAGGCCGAACTATATTTGATCCAYACTGATAGTCATCTTGTGTCCCACAGCAGATATTTAGCAATGCCACATTTGGCTCATTTACTAAGACATTCTTTTGTCCAAGTATGGATTCAGTATAGTTGTCTTTCAAGCAACCAGCATGACATCCTTTTCCCAAATTAATACTGCCATGCACATTTCCCATCTTTTAAATCCAAGGGCTGTTTATCTGTTCTGACACAGCTGTACCATTTCTGGTTTGGGAAGCAGCTTAGTCAGCTATCACACAGTATCTCCTTGCTTAGCAGAGTAGTGGCCTTAAGGCTCTGTTTCCAATCCTTGGGAAGGCAGAACACTTCTGCCTTCTTAAGTGGGGGACAGGAGGAGAAAAAGAAAGAACATACATCACTGTGTATTAAATGCTGCAGTGGAGGCCCTGAAGTGAAGGACATTTGAAACAACACTATACATTATGCAAGAAAATAAAAGCACCACTTGRATAGGAATGGTGGGAGGAAAGCAGTAGGGAATTAGACTCAAATTCTGTATTTCATGTCAGTCTAACAGCAAGAAAACAATTTAGATGTAAATTTACCATATTCACAGGGGGCTTTCGGAAGTAGAATGGCAGCTTTTCTGTGACATTTATGCAGACCAGATCCACATCTAGCGTTGTGCAAGCAATCTACAGCAAAGAAATATGAACAGATTATTAGATATGCCCTATCTTTATTCACTCCATTAGGCAGGACATATTTGGAATCCATGGCATAGAATTAGATTTCCATATGGAAGTTCAACCCTACAACAGCCAGTTTTGCTCCTTTTCTTCCATGAGGTACAAACTACTACACAGAGGTGATTTATGGGAACATGCACATAACAAATGGCTCTGAATCATGCCCTAGAAAGTATGTCAGAGAGGCCATAAAAATTCAGGAARAGACAATGCTTAAAATGAAGGACAGCAAGAATAGACATCAGAGACATACAACTTGCCCTRTGTGATGAGAAATGAAGACTTCCTAATCAGCTCCAGAAACACCGGAAAACTCTTTTCCAAATTAAGCAAATTAAACACAGTGGGAGAGGGAATGATTCAAAGGACAGGATATCTACAGGATTCTAGTGACATGAACATATCAGAAAATACCACTGAGGAAAAACAGAGTCATAATTCCCCATAAGGAATTACTGCACTATAAGAAAAATTGGAGAGATTTCTGCAAGAACTCCAGTGTTCAACCTAGCTTTGGTTTCCAGACAAGTCAGACACAGAATCAAATTAAGGTTACCCTACTATAACTTCATACAGAAAACATGCAGCAGTTGCATAGCCCAGCAGCTGCCTGGCAGCACTGTGGGCAAGAGCCCCATCTGCTGGGAAACTCTAGACAGCCATTAATAAATACGTTTGCCACTGATTGGATGAGCTGAAACAAGTTTGGCAAATGTTTTAGGAATAAACATTCAAATTTGACTTTGAATTATGTCTTCAAACTTATATGTGTCAGTTTTTTTAGATACTGGTGATGTGCTAATTGATTACAAGCAACAGATAGAGCTAACATCACTAGACAGCCAAAAATCTTGGAAAGCAAAATTTTTGAAAAGCAGCAGGTACAGATCATATTACTTGCATGGAGTGGACATCCCTGTTGCAGGCCAAAACAGTAATTTTGAGAGACTTAAACAAGGAGCCTGTTCTACACTTGGCAAATACGGCTTCCTCATCCCCTTAASATATAAATTATTTGGAGAATTTGAGCACATATTTCAGTACATATCACTGTCACACTCAGTCACAAAAGAGCTTCCCTGGCTTGTGACATGAGGGTACAGACTAGTTTTTGGTCATGCTAAAATTAGAGTAAATCTCCAGTGGTCACGTAATTTTTTTCACAAAAACATGAAAAATCTAGTCCTATGCAGAACAACACAAGTGCCAAATCGTTGGTGAGAAAGATGATGCTCTTGTGTTAACGTTACCAAAAGCCAACGGAAGTTAACTTCTTGCGCAAGACCCACTCTTGAAGGTTTACMCTTAATAGTGAAACATCATTGAGTKGTAAGAGCCAAACTATATGCACTGAAACCCCCAGTGTAATGTCCCTTGTACCAGTCTCCTGTGTGGTACCTCTAAGAAACTGATCTAGCTCTCCACAGAGTCATTCTAAAATCTCTAAACAAAAGACAACCATACACACCTGTCTTGAATGTGAAAATGTAARGATGAACTCTTTCACCTCACGCAGYTTGCAAGAAACAYGCTTGAGTTCCATCCAGCTCAGAGTGCTGCCAGCATGGAGCAATGAAGATAATCTCACTGACAATCCTGCTTCTTTCCTAACACCCTGTCCATCACCTGCCAGAGTGTCAGCTTAACCAGGCCCTTTCTGCACTGGCCTGCCGGAGCACAGCCACACGCCTTGCGCTGGCACAACTCTCCACGTGGCTGAGTGCTGAATCACACTGGGAAAGCGGATCTGCCTGAAAAATAACTTGGCAAAAACTCTGGTTACTGTTCMGCCAAAAGCAGGCTACTCAAAGCAAACTGCCATGCAGCTAAGTAAGCAGCCTCAGCAGCAGGGCAGACAGGGACCTGCAGAAATGAGTGGCTGCTTATGCCAGTTTAAACACTGCCACAGCTGGACATCTGACTGCAGCAGGAATCATGATGTGGCTGAAAATAAACAAGACTACCCTTAAGTGAGACAACACCTTTTCCCCAAAAAACAACACAGCACATCCTTTCTGATTACCTAGTTTCAGGCACATGTTTAAACACGTGATAAACTGATTGAGCCTGAGAAGTCAGATTTTAYACTGTTGCCAGAGATCAAAAGAAAGAAATGGAGAGTGGCTCTCAAAAGCATTTCATACCATTTGCCTATGTCACACCCCCAATAGTCCTAAAATCTTGCCCGCAAAATAAAATTCAGAAATTAGTTTTGTTTAGCTGTAACTCTTACAATTAATGTCTGAATTCTGCTGAAAGATTCTTTAAAGTTCATGTTTTTCTGTAGCCTCTTGCTTTGTACSTTACTTGGACAAGTCTTGAAATGGGAGGGGAAATAACGTAAAAAAACAAAACAGAAGAATACAATTTTAACGCAGCACAACAGGTACTTAGCAGTACTAGAATGAAGAGACTTTTTTGGCTATCCCTCCTTCACATTGCTTTAAACTGCATGTCTGCTTGATGCCTGCTATGGCTAACAGAGATGGGACACTTCCACCTACTTACCCAGTTCAGACTTAATGTTATGATATATAAGCTTACAACAGGTCAGACATCACAATTTTGGGTTTTGTAAGAAAAATTCTGACAAAAACRTCACTTGCTTCAAGGTGCTCCATCCAATCAGAACATCGACATCAGCTGTTATCAAATATTTGAGAACARTTTAAATAAAAATATGAAGGAAATGGAGGTGAACAACTATCAGATAACTCACAGAACCGCATTAGTTTCACTTTGAAATCTTCCCCAGCATTTCAGAGATCAGGAACAATGAGTGCTAACAGAAGCTCGCACGCATGTTTTAGGAGAGTTGTCAAGAGTTTGAGAAGTTAAAGGTCAAGACAGAAGTTTTCTACATGAAAATAGTACCCATATATTGGGGGGGAGAAAAGGATGTTTTCTCTCCTCACTAGAGTACAAAGCACACAAAGGCAACCACAGTACAGGGGCATACAAGTCTACAAGTCCATTCTACCATCAGGTAGATGTGATAGATGTTTCAGACTTCAACTGGCCTTGCAGCCTCCTGCAAATTCTCCAACTGCCTCAGTCTATTAACTGACCAGGCAGCCTACAATGCCTAGTTAGTTCCATGAGGTCTTCACATAATTGGAAATAAAATCAAAACAAAGCAAGTACTTAAATTAAAACAAGGCAGTAAAAACTATTGAATGAGTATTACTGAGGAGATGATTGTACTTACATGGAACAGTTTCTCAGTCTTTGGAAATACTGCTATGATGTCATATAATCTTATATTTGCAGATGTTGATCTCTACAAAAGGAGCCAACAATTACTGCCTTGAATTCTGGCAGACATCAAAGCTATGCACAATGGTTACAACCAAAACAATCAAAAGAAAAACCTTTTTCCCTGTCAAGTTCTAAAACAAAGCCAATAATCATACAGGTTTCCACAGCAGGTTTCTACAATAAAGTCATTCATTTTGAGTTTGAGGCTTGTCCCACCTGTCTATCAGCACACTTAAACATTTCACTTTGAACTCATAGCGCTAAAACATAACCAGACACAAGGCTTGCTCATGGTCTTCTAGTTTATGTACAGAAGTCCAGAAACTGAGGAACAGAACTGTTATTCCATATTGACAAATGATCAACAGAAGCCATATCCAGTCCTGTAAGTCTGCATCTCCTCATGATTCACATTATTTGTTAAAGAGGCAGTCTGAGAATTCACTGCTGAGTACCCTAAAAAATCCAGGAAGTTCTTCCCATAGAATTTCCAATGTTTCATTCACACATTGAGAAAAGGAAATAAAAGTTAGAAAATTGATTGCTAAGTATACTTACCAAGAGATTACARTGGGAAGGATCAGACACAATAAGTGTTAGCCGGGTCAAGACTTTTATTCTTTTAGATGTCCCCTACAGAAAAAGGAACAATATAAAAAACTTTAAAAAACCCAAARCAAAAATTTGTGGTGATTTCCACCCAGTCCACTAAAAAATAAAATGGTGCCATGCTTATAGTCTTGCTATACTAATTTTCTAAAGTCTGTAGTTASAGTTCCCTAATTTATATTATCGCTTTGATATTACATCTGTTCTTACCAAGAATGACTTACTGTATTTCTCTGAGCAAGGATGAATGGAGAGGAAAAAGAAGAAATAAAGGAAAAAAATCATGCAGAAAAACTGAGTATGTTTTACTACTGCTGCAATTCCCCAGGCAGGCCACAACTACAAGGAAAAGCAGTTCTTGAATTAAGCAATGTCAGTGACMTAAAACAGTCTTGTATTTCATTGTATCAAAATTTTGCTCCATCAAAACCAGGAAGTTATTTTCAAAAGTTAGATTTCAAGAATGGTACTGTAATTATTCAACTACAAGCAGATTCAAAATTCACAGAAAGCAATTTCTTTAATAACTTCTAAAATAATGAATAAAGYATACCCAAATGTGAGTGTACTGTTTGTCCAATGCTTGGTGTTTTAACCATCAAATAATGGACAAATTTCTCTTTTTTGATTAACATCTACAAAAAATCACATACACAAATACACCAAGGTAAAAAACTCAGAACAGCAATAGAATGTAACTAGACATACTTGTACAATAGGTAAAGATGGAAACAGCTCTGTAGGGGATACTGGCTTGGTGATTTCCTTGAAAGAGAACAGAGAACAGAACAAAGTTATGAAAAATGTCATGGGTTAGGTTTACAAGTAAAYAAAAATTGTGTTCCAATCTTAAGAAGAAATTTAACATGCTAACAAAACTAWTTTCATGGGACAGTACATGAACCATACTAAAAACTAATCCCAGGGCAGTTCTACTGAGYTATAAAATGGGAGTTTTGTTACCAATACAGAGATTTGTACTTGTCTCTAGATGTGCCTTCTGCAGCTAAAGTCATCTGGGAATACGCAATAAAGCAGCAAGTTTACTAAAGAAAACACAGTAAAAGCAAATAATCCCAAGAAAAGTTACCTGTTTCTTTTCTTTAAAATCAATGACATGATTAAGTGCAACTGCAGAATATCCCACTGAAAAACACAAAGAATATTTTGTCCAGCAAACAAAAGGAAACAAATCCAATCACAAAGCTGTAAAACACCCATTACTTAAATGCTTTTAAATTAATAATCATTTAGCATATTTAACTCTCACATTTTTAGAAGACTGATTCACCCAGAAAGAGCTTGAGAATAAAATATTGATTGCCTTTGACATAGCCCACGTCTGACAACTCTTAATGGCAGAGCTTTATGAACATGAATACTTGGGGCAGAGAGCCCCAAAGGTCTGGCTTAGTTTGTCCCTGTTTATGACTTTCTTTGTGGAAAACTGCTAACTACATTCAGGGTAGTTGCTAAAACTGCAGAGCTGGGATACAGCAATTGGAACAGGCAAAGCGAGCATTCAAAACGATGATGATTAAACAGAGAAGATGTTCTTCAAAGGGCTCTGAGGAAGATGATACACTTGCTAGGGGCATTTAAATCACCCGCCCCAAACACGCGACAGGCAACACGTGGCCGCACAACAGTTCTGCAAGAAAAGATCTGGGCCGTAAGAAACTGCAGGCGGAAAAACTTGTCTACGTTCAGAAAAAGCCAACTGTTACGCTGGGATGAGCAGGCAAAGACAGAGCCGCAAAACACACCAGGAGCTTCCCCTGAGAACCAGTCCCGGGGATTTGGCTTGCAGGAAGCTGCAGGCTGAGCGGGGACAGCGGGGAGGCGCCGGGGGAAATGGGCCTGCCGGGAGAGAAGGGAGGGCTCAACCCGGAGAGTCCAGCTGTGCCCACCCCAGCCCGCAGGCTCCGGCCGTGCCTCCCGAGCTGAAGGAGCCGCCGCTCGCTTCCCGCTGCCCTCCCGGCCGGAGCCGGCCCGCCCTTGCCAGCTCAACCCCACCGAGCCCCGCCGGCCCCGCCGCCCTCCCCRCTCGCAGCACTCACGGTGCGCCGCSGTCTCCAGCAGGTTCTGCAGGGACTTCTTGTCCGGCCCCTGCGGCAGGTTCAGGTCGGCGAACCCGGCCATGCTCACGCCGCGGCGGGCGGGCCCAGCTCGGGCACGGCAGCGGCGCACAGCGGCAGCACCGCCCCCGCCCTCCCTCCCGCGGCAGCCTGGGCTCTGTAGTCCCGCCCGTGCCGGGCCGGCGCTCACAGCACCGCGGCGTGGGCGGAGCGTGTACCTCACTTGGCCGCGGGTGCCTCGCCATAGGGCTGCGATGGCCGGGAGAAAGCCTTTGGGGTGATAGGCTCAGCTC
>NW_026623369.1:231519-382904 GCF_030028575.1 Malurus melanocephalus
CCCTCAGAGCCGCCTGGTGCCCACCAGGTGGAGCGGTAGCCCTGCTCCAGTGGCGTATTTATCCCCTACTAAGCTGGTTGAGCATTGCCAATAAAAATCAAAACCAATATTTTCAATTTATATCGTTTTAAAGTTATTCTCTTTGCTATAAAGCCCCGATATGCCATTTCCGCTGACGTGGAAAAGGACTGAGGAATTCTCAAAGAACTATAACCAGATAAAATGGTGAATGGAACTGCTACAAAAAGTACAAATATTGTTCTATCACTGAAGAACAGCACAAAATATGTAAAATACAAATGRAAATTCTCAGGAGATGGTTTTTGGTGACTTAGAGCACCTGCTGAAGGCAGCAGGTGTTCAATTCCCATCCAACTTCAGGTGGCCCAGCCAGGGGGACTTCTTCTCTACCTTCAAATCGGGCTAAATGCTCACCAAGGGAGTCCGGGGGATATCTGGAGCCCTGAAATCTTAATGAGGCAAAAATGCTTCAAACCAAGGCCAAGACTGCTGCCRAACCCTGGAGCATCCCTACTTACAGGGTCGGACTTAGATGCCGCTTGTGCCAGCTGTCCACAAGGGACGCGTGGGGACTTGTGCTCATGAACCATCCGTGCCCAGTTTTATTTCCTATGTTATTATTTAAATATGACTGCTTTTATTTATGCCAGTCCCMGTGGTCTGCTTAGAACTTCCTAATGGTCCTCATCCTTAAGCTGCAAACTTCTAATATGTTTCKTTTTGTTGCTGTCCTGAAGTTCTCCTTGGTGAAAACAGATCCCYTCACTCCAGGTGGTTTCTTCCTCAATGCACTTTGGCCTCAAGGCAGTCTCCTTTCAGTAAATTTTAATGTAGAAACTACAACAATTCTAATAGGTTTTCAATAGGCAGCCCATGGTAGCAATCTTAAGGTTTTTTTGCTTTAGTTCTGCATTTAGCACTTTTAGGGAACTAAGGTATATTTAGTACTATTTGTCTCAGCAACTCAGAACATGAATGTCACTGTCACTTTTATCATAACCTCATAACTGCAATAAGCTACTTTGTAAAGGTACAGATGRAATTTTCAGAGTTGGGATGTCTCGTTTTGAATGATACAGAATTTTAARCATAAATGTCACCTTAATTGTTCATCTTCTTTTCAGATGCCAGCTTGCYGTTGTTAGTATTTGCTATTTCCAAGAAAGGGAAGACATAATTTCATATTTAAGTTGCACAGATGCAAGTATTTATTTAGACAATGATGAGAAACGCCAAATATGGGAATAGTTACCTCTGTTTTACTGCCAAAGAGTGATGATGATTTWTCTTCACAAAGACAAGAAAAGGCAGAAAAGAAAAGTGCAGCTGCAACATATTTGCTAGAAGTGAGACAAGAGTGTTATTTGCTAAACAGTACATGCTGGGAATAAAAATCAAGGTTTCAGTAATACCTCTAGCCAGTCTCTGATAAAATATTCTAAATGTKTTGACAACATATTTCCCCAAGGCTGAAGAAATATATATGTATACATTATTTATTGTGCCCAACAGCAGGTCCTCACCAATCTTAGACTGGTTTCTAAGAAAAAAGATGRAAAGGAAAGAAAAGAAAACAAATTACCACAGACATAAAAACAACAGTTAAAGGAGATAAACTGTCTCAAGCAAGGAAGGATGAAAAAAGGGATGACAAAAAAAGGAAAATGAGCAAGAAAAAATTCTGTTTATTTATTGCATTGCATACTCATGTTACCTTCCYGTCACGTATCCAAAACTGAGTGGGTCAAGAACAGGAATGTGGCAGTGCCTCCAACCTTTTAAGCTAAGATGAGCATGAGCAGGGCTATTGTTTTCTAGAGGCAGCTGTGTGAGGGGAAGTGTTATCCTGCTGGGCTGTCAGCGTTTTCTCCTCCACTGCTGAAGCTCTCCTTCCTTGACCCATTTCAGTCAGGATCCTCCAAGCTAGCTCAGACCTGCTGTCGGCAAACATTAAGTTCCCCTGGGAGGGGTGGAAGATCCAGGATTCAGTGCAAGGCTTTTCAACACAAACACTTTGATAGATACAGTCTGGCCCCACTAAATCAACATGTAAATTGGGAAATTCTATCTCCTTGGCTACCCCTTGATGACCTGTTTTACCTTATGTTACTAACACGGGGATAAAGAATTGATACCAATACCCACTCTTATATTATACACTTGGTATCAATGACAAATGTTGAAGAAGCTATGTGATTAGGACTGTGTCTGGAGGAGGGGGAAAAAATCAAACAAAGAAGTAACTACTTTGGGAGAGGAAAAAAAAAACCAAAGTAAAAAGTTCTCTTGCTTTTTTTTTTTTTTTTTTTTTTTTTTTTTTTTTTTTTTTTTTTTTTTTTTTTTTTTTTTTTTTTTTAAATCTGAAATTTTTTATATAATAGCAACAAAATACCAAAGGTGAGATTTGAGTACATTATCACATGTTAACAAAATAGTTTAACTTTGGTAAGTGCAGAAAGAATGAGAGATAAAGAACTTAGCACAGAATTGGAGGTACACAGAAACATTAAAAGGCTTTTATTCATAGAGGGCCAAAATTACTCAAAGGACAGGGTTTTACCAAGCTCAGCCAGAAGATGATTTGATAATATTTATTGAAGCTTAATGGAAGGTGAAAAGGCAATTTCGTGGGGAGAGAACAAATGTCAACTTGTTACTCTCGACACCTAATTGGACATTTATTTCACTTATGTATGCTGTCTGGAACAACATGTTAGACTTTAATAGGATCGCTGAAGGCAAAAGTGGGCTGTACCCTTGGAAAGATGGAGTCCTACTTTCATGTATCATTGTTTTAAGTACCTAGAATAGATGTTGTCTCAGGRAATGATGGATTCCCTCTGCTTTCCCAGACACTGGGCACGTGAAACCCTCTAAAGCCCTCAAGGAAAGCACCTCACCAGATTCAGCCCAGCTCTGGAAACTGGAAGGTATTTTAGGTGTCCTTGCAAAAAACTTTCAAGGAACATATTTTAAAGAGGTGTCAGTTGCTTTGTCTTGCCAGGGTGCCACATCTTCTCTGTAATACTACACAAATCTCTTTCTATAATATACATAAATTGACTTAAATTGCTTTGTTGCTACAAAGGTAAGGTTACAACAGCAAATACAAAGAATGGTAATGTATCGCCTTTGAGAAGAAATCCTTCTTAGATTAACTTCTAATGAACTGTAAGAGATTTTAAGATACAGAACAAAAGACAAGGTTCAGTCCTTCTTTTGGGTTGGAATGGGTAGGAGTACACACAAATGATCCTGCATTTATCCACTGAGAATATTTAGAAAGTGACATTCCTGAAATGTATTGAAAAGTTGTCAAGAAGAATGACTGATTTAATGAACTGTGTTAACACATTTGCAGGAAGCACCAGATTATAATTTGCTCTGCCTTAGTGATATTTTAAGCAACTGAAAAWTTGCTTTTACTGGGAGTATTAAACTGTACAACTTTATCTGCTTTTGTGATAAGAATCTATTTTGAACAAAATTTTCTAAGTTCTTAACTCCTTAGCTGCACTTCAGGCACCATTTTAAAAAAAAATTCAGCCAATAAGGAAACATTCTCCTCTCTCCAAGTTCTAACTTAGTGTTCTAATTTATTTAGACGTGTCCTTGTAATTTCTAAAGATCTTTGTCTTCCTAATTTTTACTTAACTGAGGAGGACATRGGACCTGAATTATCACCTGGTGGGATAACTCATCTGAAGCTCAAGGCTCACCCACATTCTGGATGGTTAAACAGGATTTTTATTTTGTGATTTTATTGCTTTTATTGYGATTGGACACAATAAAGCAACTAACAAAGTATAGGAAAATAATTGACTGAACAGGAAAACACTTTCAGCTTGMTAATGGTCAAAGAGCTGCCGAATTGGATTTCATCCTTATCATTGCTTGCTCTGTTATCTTAGTCAAATCAAATGGGGGGGTGGAAGGGAAAGGAGCAACTGAACGCTCACACCCTGCTGCGTTTCTGACCACAGGAGGCTCTCTGCCTATGCTCAGCTTGTGTCGGGCRCAGCTGAGCCCAGCCCCTCAGTTCCGTGCTTACTCACGTATGGGCCAGTGCAGAGCCGTGCGTATTGGAAAGCCTGTCTTCAAAAACAGGAGATGCTAACAGAACAGARGATTTCATTAAAACCAAGACATTCCGTGAGTCAAGTATGAAAGTCTCAGTTGCTATTGTATGAAAATGTCAGTTGGATTTGTGTTTCAGCAGTCCATACGACTGTCAGTTGAGGGTTTGGAGATTTTTTTTCCATAGCTGTGATGTGTCTTAAAAGCAGATTTTTAAGTCTGTGTACTGTGGGATCATCCTGCAGYCTCTCTTACTACTGGACCACACAAACAGTTCTTCCCTGTCTGGTCCATACTTAAATGAAGCTTGCTATACTGTTGCTATGTGCAAAATCTCCCCTCCTTCAGACGTCGTGGTCTASGGTTTTCATACACCGGGGACCAACGGTTTTCATTTCCTCTCCTCTAGCTCACCTGGCTTCTGTCTCATGTTGAAATACAAGGGACACTGAGGAGCAGGTATTTCTCGTTTTTAGTCCTTACTGTCCGGCCTGTTGCTATACCAAGAGGTGTAATCTTCTACTAGCATCTTATCTGTAATTCACAATTCAAGCAGTTTTCAATCCACTTGGAGGCAAGAATAGGAATTAAAGAATTGAGAAAACTAGTGAGTCCCAGAAATGGGCTTGTAGCTAAGAGTCTAGGGAACCTACAAGAAAAACAGGTAATTCAAAGCAGCAGTTTGTTGGTTTTAGCTTTAGTTTTACTGAAGGAATTACACATGGAACACTGAGTAAGTTCAAAATAAGGGTATGTAAATATTAATAAAAGAGAAAATATAGATGATGGAATTCGCATTAACTTAATATGAAGGAGAATCTGCAAGCTTGGGGACACAGAGAAGTGCTTCAGCACTGACCGCGTTGCTGGGGATAGACGTTAAAAGAGCGGCCACTACCAACTCTCCAAACAGCAGCCAGGACCCTGCCGGCCGGAGTCCTTCTGCACAGACGTTCTGCAGGCTTCCGAAGCAGCCGATGCGGCCGCAGGGCTGTGCCGGAGCCGGCAAACCGAGAGGCTCGTACCCCGCTCCTGCCGGGGCAGCTCAGCCTGCGGGCGCCTCTGCTCCRGCCGCGGCCACCGGCGCGCAGCTTCCTGGGTGCGACCTGTGTACGTATGTGCAKATACACATATATACATATATAGATATATCCATGGGGTTCCCAGAGCGCCCCTCGCTTGGGGCGGCCGCGAAGGAGAAACCAGAGGAGGAACCGGCACCCCGGACTGCGGGGAAGGGGCGCATCCCCACCTGCAGCTCAGAGGACAGGAGGGAGGCGGAGCTGTTCCCATCCCGTCGCCTGTCGCCTTCGGAAAGCAGCCGTGGGTGGGAGCGGGCGATGGGTACGGGTGGGAGGGGAGCGGCCGCCACCCCCGCTCGCCGCTCTGCCCGCGGGCTGGGGGCGATGGAGCCGTGCCCGCCCGCGGCCACCAGGGATGCGCCGTGGGCGAGCGCTGCTGCCCCGGGGGAAGTTGGAAGCTGAGCCCCGCGGGTCGCTCGGCCGGCTGCGAGGGGGCGGGCGGCGCCCGGCGCCCGAGGAGGAGCCCGAGCATCCCGGCGCCGGGGAAAGCCGGAGAACGGGCGGCGGGGCTTCATGGGCTGCTCACGCCAACATGGTGCTCGCCCTCAACGGCAGCCACCTCTACGATAACCTCCGGCCCCTGGTCCTGGAGGAGCCGCGGGCGCTGAGCGGCGGCAGGATGATCGCCGGCTCCTGGCCCCCGCGCAGCCTGGCGAAGCTCGGCCCGTCGCTCCCCCCGTCGGCGCTGCCCACGGCGAGCCCCCTCCCCGCCAACGACTCCCAGTGCGGGGAGCAGATCCTCAGCTACGGCAACGCGGAGAAAGTTCTCATCGGGGCCGTGCTCTGCCTYATCACCCTGCTGACCATCGCCGGCAACTGCCTGGTGGTGATCTCCGTCTGCTTCGTGAAGAAGCTGCGGCAGCCCTCCAACTATCTCATCGTCTCGCTGGCCCTGGCCGATCTCTCGGTGGCCCTGGCCGTCATGCCCTTCGTCAGCGTCACTGACCTTATCGGCGGCGAGTGGATCTTCGGGCGCCTCTTCTGCAACGTCTTCATCGCCATGGATGTCATGTGCTGCACGGCCTCCATCATGACCCTCTGCGTGATAAGTATCGACAGGTGAGAGAGCCCGGCGCCCCGAGGCTTGCCCTGGCCTCCCGCMGCTCCGGGGGACCGGCCCGCGCCGCTGCCCGCAGCCCCGGGCACCCAGGACGGCCGCCGGCCCCGGCGCGGGGGACCCGCCGTGAGCGGTCCCAGCAGCGGGCTCCTGCCTTCTCCGGGTCCCTTGGAAATGAGCCGTGCTCAGAGCAGGGAGTGAGGCGAGTGCCAGCCCTCAGCCTCTCTGCTCGAAGGAACCCGCCGGAGCAGGGTGAGCTGCCGCCCATATGCCAGCCCAGGTGCCTGGTTATCCCTCTTGRTAACTTCCTTGGTGTCACTCGAGAGCCAAAGGTGTCAAAGCAAAACTGGACCTAAGCTGTCAACGTTTATCTTGGCTCTATGAAAGTTATAGGGCGTTTCCAGCTGCTCTAAATTTTGGAACATATGTCTTTAAACTGCTTTATACCACAGATAGATTTGATCTAATTCTTCCAGAGCTGGTGACAGTGTAACCTCACTGGGTTCAGGGGAGTTTTTCCAGACCAGAAAAGGTGAAGAAATTATAGCTTATTAAGGTTTTATCTTCATTCTAGAACAATCCCAGAATAGCTCAATTTAATTTTTGACAAATAATGTTTTATTTGAAGAAAAAATGCTTTCAAATATTTGCTTTTCAAAAATTTTCACCTGCTGTCTTAAAAACCAAGTTATGCTCATTGACATTAAGCTTTTTCCAAAAGATACAGTCACTGGGGCAACAAAGAAGTGTGTACAGTTCTGATGTAAAAACCATACCTAAGAGCCCACATTTGCCTCTGTCAGAGTTCTCCTCTGCAGAGGAAGGCTAACAGATTTCTTTATTCCATGCAGGTCCTCTTCTAAAGTAAGTTGCACCCTGTAGCTTCCCTCTTTCACAGCCTAAATTCTGCACCAAGGATTTTAGCAGCAAGAGGATAACTTTTTTGTTATAACTCCACACAATTGGCAAAAATGGAAGAACTTCATAATTAGATTAGAAATAGTTTATCAAGTCTGATATCCAGTAGCAATCTTGACTGTCTACTTCAGACAGTTTTCCAAAAAAGCTCTGCCTTAGGTCTCTGCAAAGAAAGAGACTTTCAAAAGAGCTTCGTATAGTACATAGAGGTCGTTTCATACCAAGGAGCATCACAGTTTTTATTAATTTCACAACTTTAATTTCTGTACAAGCACCTTCTTCTGCAATGCTCTTTATTTGCTGACTTCTATATTGGCCGGTAATWATCTGAATGCTGCAAAGCATCTTGTAGCAATGAAATCCACATACAGACTTTGCCAGTATCAARGGTTTGGTGATTTTGGTGGATTTAAATTTTTTTTTTAATTGCTGATACATTGAAATTTGCTTAATTTAAACTTAATTTAACTAAGTTAATTTTTTAACTTAAGCTCTGTATTGTAAGAAAATGTGAATAGGCTTTTCTAACTTCCCTTCTCWGTTTTTCTATACTATTTGTAAGATAGGTGATTTCCTTTTTCCACTCTTTCCATAAAATATTTCTATTCTTTRATTATTCTTATGTCCACCTCTGAGTTCTCCACCTCCATTTCTACTAACCTTTCTAAGCCAGGTTAACATAATTAAGTTTCTTAAGGATGGGGAATGATTCACACAATAGCACTGGAGTTTTACTTTTCCATTTCTTAGGTCACTGCTGGGTGCTGAATAGGGGCTTTGACTGAACTGTTTGCACTCATGATTGTATCTCCTGTCTTCTTTCAGTTCTCCCTCCACTCCCCTCTCACCCTAAAGTACTAACAAGAGATTTATCTTTGTATTGAGAAAGAATATAATCTCTTGTAAATGACTAATTTTCACCAGCTAGTGCTGATTTAAACTAGAATTATTCTCGTCTTTGCGTTCTCACTTCTATCACTGAACATTTATCCATCTCTTTAACCATCTCTTCATAATTCATTATATTGCTGACTATGCCCTACTTGAAATTAAAATTCTGTAACTTACGATGCTTTACCTGCAACTTAAATCCATTAGGTATTTAAGATAGTAGGTATCATAAATGAAAGGAGACAAGCAAGCAATTCATTAACAAAATATTTCTACTACTTGGCAAATAAAGAATTAAAAAATCTCCATGATTTGTAATTCTATTTAAAAGTAAATAATCTTATACTGTTGTAACACTGCTATGCCAGGCCAAAGATTAGTTTGAGATGTTGAATAATCTTTGTATGGTGCACATGTACAAAATATGCAAACCATTATGAAAAACAAATGTGAATGATTGAATGTTGCCAGTGTAGTGTTGATTGCAATGGTGCTGTCTTATTAGCAGTTATTCTTACATGTTTGTAGTTAGGAAATCTGAATGATCAGTGAGGAAAAATTATCTCTGAAAAAACACATACCTGCAGATTAAATATTGTTGGTAGTACAGGAGCTGCAAATCACAATGTGTACAGCATTTTAGAGGATCAGATTATTTCCACAAAGTCCATTTTTCCGAGGTTTTGGTAGAAACACTTCCATGTTTCCTGTTATGTAGGAAGAGAAGATTACCAATGATACCTCCCTTACTAGGCTTACTATCTCAGGGCAATTAAAGCCAATACAAATTCAGGACCAGAAAATTTCAATTGAGGAATTCCAGAAGCAGGGAAAGTGAATGAAATTCACCACCCTTCAAGCTGGCTACAGAGGCATTTAGATGTACTTAAATCTTGTAGATCCTGGGGTCACATGGGAAGCATTTGTCTAGGAAGAAGGGTTAAGACAGGACAAAGAAATACATTTGAAATATAATTAGGAATTGCACTGTTGTCTGGCTCTTTAGGACACTTTAGGAAACCTTTGTTGAGATTCAGTAACATCTCTCCTGAAGTAAAAGTTGAGGCTGTTGCAGGTTGTGCAGAGACACCAATTAAGTTGACTATTTTAAAATGATATTGTTAAATCTCTGTGTTCTTCCTAAAGCAGATATAAGAATCAGGTAAATAGTTAAAAGTGTATTGCTACTGAATTAATCTAAAAAAAAAAAGGTTTGTTACAAACTGTTAGGCAGTCTTTGTAAGGAGAAATAGTACCTTTGATTAAACAAGCAATTAAGTTAGTAAAACAGAGGCTTTGAGGAGCTCCCAAGCAGAATTTTTAAAAGAGTAAATTGAAAAAGCTTTTTGATTTGTTTCTCTTGGACAAATATGKGCTATTCAGCCTATGCCACTGAGAATCCCAAAATGCCAGAAGCTGGCAAGCCTATTGCTCACAGAGAGATTTTGCTGCACAGCCCTTAGTGGAGGATGCATTTTTTAGCTGAATCTATCAGTAGAAAAGCTCTSAAAGATGCATATTAGCATGAGGTATACAAATAGACTGTTTCATTCTGTTGGGAAGCCTCATATTTTTTTCCTAGTTAGATACATCAAGCATTTCTTGTAGTTTTTAAATTGCTTCTGTTCTAAGTTATGCAAATGATAAGGGTTCAAAGTAGATATTAGTGTGCATTATGGGGCTATCTAACTTTTCACAGGGTGCACAAGGAAGAAGCTAGGTTGGAAAGGCCATTTGATTATTCACAAAGATCTAAATTAGTGGAGATYGTGAGGTAATGTAATTGAAGTTGCCAAGTTTTTGAGTACTATACTTTTCTTCAGATCATATATTCCCTTTTGTTTCACAACCTAAAAATTTTCACAGATCTTTATCAGGGTGACCTGAGATGAACATGTTATTTTTTAGGCATCCCTGTCTCATTTAAGCCCCCACTTTGGAAGATTATCTGCTTACAGGCAGGACTGTCAGAACTAAATCAGATATGAGGGACAGACAAGAGTATTTCTGCCTTTTCAAGTTTCATAAGGATTAAACAGGCAAGACAGCTTGTTACTTAGTCACTATTACCTTTGCTATTCTCTCCATCAATGATATGAGGAGTAGCTCCGTGGAAAGGTAGCAGCTACACAGACTTTTGCAGGATAATTGGGCCTCAGTGAAGAGCATTTCCTGTTAGTGTATTTGTTTTTTCTTTTGCACTTAAGCCTCCACTTTTCTGGTTCTGAATAGAATCAATTGGATCACATTCAAATTCCTTTACATTCTTTGCATTTAAGAGTGAGAAAACATTAGGAGTGAATTTTAAGGGATGGATACAAATCATATCTTAGTGGGAAATGAACAAATAAAGGGAATTAATTGTATTTGAACTGGTGGTGTTTGCATGCTGATTCATCATGTTGTTCTGACCCAAGATAGCTACAGAAATGCTGTTTTGGAGAATATCCACAGAATAACTGCACAAGTAGCAATTTTTAATTCAATTTAAAAATAGTTCTTTGGCTTAGAAAGTGATAAAGTAACATAACTACTCAGATACAGTTGACGAATTATAACACTTTATCCACACCCACACAAGTAATGAAACACTTTTTTGGGAACTTTTCCAGTCTGTATCTTGGCCAACAATTCATGAGTATTCCAGTCTTCCATTAAATTGATGAGGTTGTAGAATGTGTATGGAGATAAGTGGGCCTTTTTGTTGATCCTGAGATTTTTATACACAAGGATCATCTCTCTCTATCTCTCTGTTTTGCCACACTCCAAGTATGACTACTTACGCTTCTCCTTATAGYGTGTCATTCCCTTAAAGTTCATTCATTTCTTGAGTCCTCCTCCCATGCCTGGGAATTGAGCAGACCTCAAATTGCCTCAAAGGTGGAACTAAATTTAAATAAAGACTTGAGCACTTCCAACAGAATCCCAGTGTCTAAGTTCTACCTACATCCCAAACTGATAATATGACCTGAAAACTCTGTCARTAATTTGCTAAACCTACAGCTACCTAGTAGCCCTCTGTGTCTTCRTATTACATATGAAAACCTTCTCTGCCTGAATGCCATGGGTAGAAAAGGCTGCAATCTGTTCTACCAACCATGCTCAGATCATTCACAAAATCCATGCAGAATATATATGCATAAATAGCTGTGAAAAAAAATCCTCTATGTATTATATTTTGGATCTGGAATAAATATAGGCAGCCACCAGTAGTGCACCACTTGTGAGATYTTGTTCAATATAGTCACACAGAATTACTGAGAATTGAGGGAAAATCTTAAAGGATCTATAGGAAAAGTGTGTGATGGAGTTATTGCAGCTAAGGTCTATACTGCAGAAGAAAGCTTTGAGATCAATGTGGCAGTTAATTGCTAACAACAGCCATCCTCACAAGAGCCATCTTTGTCATTGTTTAGCCTGATAAACAACAGTACTGAGTCTGTAAATAATGTGTCTAGTTTGTGAAAGACATACAGCATTGATAAATGAAACTAAAGTGAAAAAGAACAGATTTGGTCTTATTCCTTTCTGTGCAATTTTTCTAATGTAGTCTATTTAAAGAATGTTCCTTGAGTTGATGTCGTTCCCTTTTTTACAGAGAATTTATTGCTGAACACTTATGCAATCTCCATTTCATCATTTACGCTGAAAATTGGTACAATATATATTTTTGGTCCAAAATTCAGAGTAGAAGATGCTGAACTGGAAGTTGGATGCATTAAGCAGTATAGAGCAGTGCAATGTGTATCTGTCATTAAAAACCACTCCAAAAGTGTAAATTAATYGGGGGAGTTTTGTTGCATTAACATGATCTCATTTCTTTAGGTATCTTTCTGTGACATCCTTGGGTATCTTTTCCTGCATCAGACAGGCATCCTGAAATAGATGCAGTTACAGAGAAACCCGGTCTCAGCCACAAGTATTGTTTTATTATGCCTTTGCAGAGACAATATGCTTCATGACCACACTGCTAGATGCACAACAAGTAGGTATTAATAACAAATAAAAGGTATTTTATAAACCAGTTGGACTACTTTGTGAAAACTCAGGAAAAAACATGGAGTTTTAACACCAAAATGAGTGGAAGTTCTGTCCTTTTGCAGAGGAAAAAGGCATAAGATCTGAAGTTTGGTGGGTATGTTTTGTGTCTGCACAGTAGAGGCTGACAAAGTTTGAGAAGCTAGAAGATGTTACAGAAAAAAAAATCTGTAGCTTGATTATTCTATTGCTTTTCTATACCAGATGCATTTAAGCAGTGTTGCTGAAAGGGGGTCACAAAGTGTGGGATGCAAGATAACCCAGCGGCRGCAGTGCAAAAGTAGCTGCAGTTGGAAACTTTTCAAGATGCATGAATGGGGAATTATAGTTCAGGGACTAGGAGGAGATTTGAGATTAAACCACATTTACCTGAATGCCTTTTCTTGAAACTGGATGTTGCATTTCCCCCCCAACATTTGAAACTATCTTCTGTTTGCTCCTACCAGGGTTTAACACTGGATGAGTTTTCAGAAGTGATTTTGGGGTCTCTAATTCTTGGGGGTTCATCCAGACATTTCAAAGGAGCCTGATAAGTCAGAGGTAAGGGAACATTAATTCACATTTTTGCCAAGCAGGGCATTCTGGAGACATTAAAACAGTGATTTCTTTCCTATTAAGGTCACAACAATAGTTTCTGTAAAGGTAAGATTTTCTTYAAGATTCACATCCAAAATACAGTTCTAGAAACACTCCTCTTAGTTTTTGAAGAGAGCTTTCAAAAATATATCCTAGTATAAATCACAAAAATGCAAATGCATATCATACCAACATGATGTGTAATGTAACCTGAGTACAATGGTATCAAAAAATATTTTCCTAGTGTTTTGCTTGAACTGGATGAGTATCAGAGAATGAAACATTAAAGTTTTTGTAGTTTTGTACACTGAAACAAGATTACTACATTAGTAGGAGCATGCTCACACAAGAGTTTAGATGAACAGAAATTAATCAGGGGTTGTTTTCATTGTTCTGGAATAATTTTCTCAGAAAATTATTTCTAAAACTCCCTGAAAAATATATATAGTATCTTATTCCTTTTAAAGAAGCACGGTATTATTTTGATATTCTTGTCCAGTTTCCAGTATTTCATTGGAAATATTTGTGGCAACTTTTGAAACTTTCTTCATCTGCAGTTGATATGTACATATGGCACTGTCTGTCAGCTACAAACACCTTCTCTTTTTTTTTTTTTCCTCAAGATATAACACATAGATCTGATCCTTCCGCTGTGGACTAGAAAGTCTGAAGAAAGCTGGCCATTGTAGATCTTGTATGATCTTAAAAAATAGTTGAGTCTGCTGAAGTGCAGTTGTCATAGAATAATGACTAGGGAGCAAAATCACAAATTCTGATATCTGCAKGTCCAAAGCACAAGTATCATAAAGCAATACTCACTGCAGTTTTATTCTAATGGTCACTACTCTCTGTAAGGTGAGGATAATTTCTTTCACCTGGAAAGCTTACAATTTTTAGTTTTACTGGATGGCCAACTATTCCTAAAGGATGGAATCATAGCAGAACACTTCCTATGAATACTRAAAAGAGGCAAAATCTAGTTGAATTTTTTTGAGCAAACTCTTACTGCAAATTTTAATTTTCAAAAGATTCCTGTAATTAAATATATCATAGTGAAAAATTGTCTTCATTCTGTTTGAACTAACATAGCAGTATTAAAGAGCGATCATCATTTATTTTCTTTTTGTTACCTTGAGATTTGTTCAAGGCTTTGTATAGAAATCTAGATTATCTGATACATATGGGTGGTGCTGTACATATTAGCATATATGAAAATCTTTTAGTGATTCACTTCTAACAATAAATATTGCTTTTGGGTAACCTACAGACAAGAAGGAATTCTAGTAGTGCAGAACAGAGATGTGCATGGAAATCAAATCAGTACTGAGTATATTCTTTTGTCTATTGTGGCCTTTGCTATTAAATTGGAGATAGCACAAGACACCACTGAAGGGAGTTAACTTCATCACTGATAGCTATTTCACTGCTAAATAGTCATGATTACTTAAAAGAACCCCCAAAACACAAAGCCAAGAGGGATATTACAAAAATAACTTTTTTTAGTTAAGGGAAACCGGGATGAAGTCTATTCTTGAAAGCACATTGTGTCTTGATAAAAAAATTGGCAGCAAAGTTTTTTCCTGAGCTATATCAAGGAAATGGGTGGGGGTTTGGTACTCTTAAACACTTAAAACCAAGTTTTTTAGCTTGTGGAAGTATAAGATATAACCACAAGGAATGTTGCTAATCTGTTTTTGTGTGCAGTTTTTATGTTGCTTTAAGGAGATTGTGGGAAGCGGAGGCAGARCCATGTGAAAGGTAACACTTTTCTCACAGTTGGAACTATTTGTCCTCCAGGATAGGYTGAGGGACAAGCAGCCGCTTGCCATGTATGAACAGTGGTGGGAAAACTGGTCAGAGACCAGAGAGAGCTCTTTGTATCTCAGGCGTTCACCAAGCTAGGTAAAATCAGAACTGGCAGAAAAGGCTTGCCTGTAAGAGCACTATTTTTGTGGCAGAATTATTGTGACAAACTTATTACTTTTCATTTTTTGGCTGTCTCCAGGCTTTTGTGCTGAGACTGTAATTGGTGATCCAGGCAAACRTATCATGAGATCTCCTCCCAATAACCTGGCATGGAGCTGTGCCACCTTCACTGCCGCTGAAGAACAGTGATCAGTACTCTTGACGGCATTGATTTCTCAGAGAAACATAATTTCTCATCACCCATACAAATACCTGTWACCAGAAATATGGCCTATTGCTGCTGCAAGTGAAATCGAGTCACCARTAAAAAGCTGTCTTTAAGTGCCTTCTTTATAAACTGCTTTTCATGAGATGTACTGGAGACTGGGGACAATTTATTTCAACATATGGTTTGCAGATCTCTAGAGAGGGAATACAAAAGGCAACTGCAAAAATCCCAAGTCTGTGGCAGTTGCAGCTGTTCACTAGAGAGATGTTCCCATGTGAGAAAATACTGGAATTTTTTAATCAAAGAATTGTGCTYTAGAAGATTTACTCTGATAGCAGATGCTCCGAAATTGTTAATAGGTATAAATATTAGAATGTAGAAATGGAAGGCATAAGTACAGATAACTGAAGTATATGCGATTATCTAAATTTATTATAGAATTTACAGTGCAGTCATCATGAATACAAACCATGAAAACATATTGTGATTGTCATGAAATATTCCATATATACAGTACCATTTGCCAGAATAATTTTCTGTAAGCATTTATTCATGTGGGTTGTTAAATTTTGTTTATTTGCTGTAGAAGTTGGCATTTAGCAAACAGTTGAAATATTAAATCCCTGAACAAAGTRTGTGCTGTCTGGCCACAAATTACTTGGAAATATTTCTGCCCATGACCCAAAACAGTTGCTGACAAGATGCAAACTTTTCTTTAATAGTTTAATAAGATGKTTTGATGCTAAAAATGGTACAGCTTTGGCTCAAAAGACTTAATATTTTTGTGTACTGCAGTTTCTCTTTTACCCGAAGTATCTGCATTTGAAGACCYCCCCTTCTTATCAGAAGCAGTTTTAGCAAAAATACTGATTGTAGTGTCTCAAAAGTGTATTGTCCCATATGAAAAARCTATTTTTGCAAAATGAGCATGGTCATTAATAGAACTCAATATTCAATTTTTTTAAAAATGACTGAAATAAAATAGCATAGTGGACCATTTGTCTATGAATTGAACAACACAAGAGGGAGCTTAACATTTCCAAAGCCCGTTGTTTGACAAAAGCTTCTGCCCTGCTGCTGAACTGTCAGAACAAAAGGAGAATCTTGTCAAATATCTCAAACACCTGCAGCTTGCAGTTGGCTACCTGGGATGTCCATAGGCCAGCTGTGGTGGTTCATCCCACACTGTTGCCAAAGTTCTGYTCCTAAATTCAACGGAATGATTTAAGTTTTCAGCCCGGCAATGAGAGCTGTTATCACTGGAAGTCACAGCAATAAACCGTAGGTATTTCACTCTTTATCCAYACAGAGCTGATGCCACCATATCTCAGAAGAACTTTAGAGCTGCCTAYTTGTTGCTGAGGGAAAAAAATCAGAGCAAAGAGAAATATACTCACTGAGATGTGGGAARAAGGGCTTCTTTCTGCTGATCCCAYTTGTCCCACTGYTTTCTTRTGTGGTGTAGCATCTGTAAAATGAATATAGAAGAGATTCTGAGATCCTTAATAATCTTCACATCCTGCTGTCTTTAAAGGCTTTGGAGGAGGAGATGATCTATCATCAACTGTTTCAGCATAAAGAAACAATTCTAAATTCTGGGGAATACAGAAAGATATTATGAAGGTATTGTGAYCACTCAACCATACACTGAGCAGGACAAATGGTTATTTGTGGATAATCAATAGTTGAATCTGTCCTTAAATGTTGTCATTCTATACAGAAAGCCCAGGGGAAGAGAGCCAGAAACGCCTGACAAGGAAAAAGCAAGTGGTTCATTTTGTAGATTGGATRTACTACGTTTTCATGCCTGTGAAGTTGGTGGTAGCAGTTTGTGTTGAAACGTGTTCYGTATTTTAAAAATATTTAGTGTTGCAGATTYTGCATGATTTTAAAAAGGAAAWATATGAAGGATGTTGCTGTAAAAAAGCATACACTGTAGTGGAAATTTGTTGTGGGCAGGCCTATTTTCAACTAGATAACGAGGACATGCTATCCTGGCTAATCCTTTTCCAGGTTTCCTTCTAGTGATCTCTAAGCTTACTTGCAGCTACCTTTGCAAAAGTAAACCTGGTGACATCTTAAATGGGGGGTATGGATTTCTGGATTTGGATTAAATGTCACTGGAGAAGCAAGCTGSAAAAAGCCACTGATGTGGAGCCACAGCGTGGCAGGTCTGAGCAAAGACCCAGGAGGTTCAAAGTTCATTCGAGTGGAGGAATTGTTAACTAGAAAGAAACTGTGTCCATTTGGCCATTAATTTCTTCACTCCCAAGGCTGCTGGCAAAAATTAATAAATGTTATGACAAACGAACCATTAAATACTGAGGCTGGGAAAGGCTGAACATAGAGTTTTAGCCATTGCAGTTTGGGTTTTGCTGCAGTTACTTCTCATCACTAGATCTTTCTCTCTTTTAACCTTCTTTAGCCAAAGGGCATCTAAGGTTCTGTATTTAGGGATTCTGAGTAACTAAAAAGGGAAAAATAATTATAAAGTAATATTAAATTCCTGAAAATWTTCTGCTTCCAGTTTATAGAGGAGAATTCAACCTAACCACTTTATTTATTGATACTAAATTTCAATATATCACTGAATTAGACATTTTGGGAGGAAAATAACAGCAGGCAGGAGAATTRCATGTGAAGTGAGAACTTGATACTGGGTGTTTAAGCATGCTGTAAATGAATATGTTAGTTAAAATGAGTGCTAAGGAAATAAATGACATATGGTTGAGAAATGTGGTAACTACAGAAAACCTTGCATTCATTGACATGGAAAATGATGAGACATGATAACCTCATTCTGTATCACATACTGAGTAGAAAATATACCGCTAAAATATCAAGAAATGACAAAAAATAGCTGTTTGTCTAAGTTACAGTGAAGGAACCATCTTATTATCTAACRATAAATCCCTGAATCAAAAGTTTCTTCTGGAAAGGACTGTGAACAGCAGTTTTCTAAAAGGTTCTTGAATTGTAGACTCACAATTTGATCTAACCTCCTGCYTTCCTTCCTTGATAGCTTCCCCTCATGCTGTGCTCTCTCCAGCCCATAACCTCTGCTTCCAAAACTGGTTATGATTTTTTCCTGTGTTAAGATTTACTCACACTAGGAAGAGAGAAATKATTTTACTATTGAAGGAGAATCAACTCCAGTGTGCTTCTTCCAAAAGCAACAAAACCAACTAGCTTAAAACTATACAAGATGCTTTGTACCTCCCAAAGTTTTTGAAAGACGATTCTTAATTAAACCTGCTTTAGACTTGGATTTTCCTGTACATCTAACACAGTTTATTGATATAGTATATTTTTTTTGTCTGGCTAAGCTTGGGCAAACAAGTAAGGCTTGTTTATATATAGTATATATTTATATATTTATAATTTGAAGAAGCAAATATAAGAGTTTGGTCCAGGTCTTTCCAGCATTTTTCCTGTCTCTTGAGAGAGAGGAAAAGAAAGAACGGGGAGGAGGGAAGAAGTATTCTAGAGGGGATTGTTCCTTAAGTGCTTATGYTCCTTAAGTCTGGCGATATTACGTTTAAACTGTTTGTATTCAAGGAAGGAAGAGAAGGGACATAAATATCAGTACATTTAAATAGCTATTCTCTGAGGACACTTTGTTTTAATACAGTGGTATTATCAGTTCAGTGGGCTGTGACTTTTCATTTCATTCATCACTTATACTATGGAAATTTCTGAAATGTTTAATTTAATTGTACTGAAGACATTAGTCATAATTTTCTAGTTAGAGTTGTGGGAGGCTTTCATTTTGAAACACTATTATAACTTTCAAAATAATTCCTTTTAAGCTGATGTTTAGTGTCAATCCAAGCATGACTCATGTAGTGAAGTTGGAGAAAATCACCTTAGCCATTYCTGCTTTATGGTAGTCTGATGAGGGTTTTCTTTTTCAAAAAAGAAAAGACAGTATTTTTGTAGCTCTGAAATTAAGCCTCCACACATTCTTTGACAATACCCCTGGGTGTGAGGGRCAAAAGGGTTGAAACGAGAACACAGAAAGAAAATCAGGATTTCCCAGTTCCTATTTGCAAAGCATATTATTTTCTATTTTTCTGTTTTTGTTTGTTCAGCCTCTGTTTAAAAGTCTAGGTATTTCATCCGAGCTGGAGCTTCAAGAAACCACATCTTTGTTTAAAGAGGAGAATAAGTCACATGTAACACTGTTAAGCAATATTTCAAGTCAAGCCTCATCCTTGCACAGCAGCTTTTGGACTCTGTGCATTCATGCTCCTCAAGCTCACTGACAGCACCACCTCCATTGAGTCATTCCACATCATTTACTCAGATTCCTTTTCCCTTTTCAGAGTTACCCAGTTCTCCTCTAACATACAAAAGGCAAAATGAGACAAAACCTCTTTCCCAGCTTTCTTCTGACCTAAACTATTTTCTTGCATGTTCAAATGAGAATAAACATCACATCACAACCAGAGAGAAATAAACAATAAAGTGATTCCTCTTTAATTCTTTTTCTAGAAGAGAGTTTTTCCTATCTTAGTCTCCCAGGTAGTATCAGAATAATTAAATAACTTCTCTACCCTCTCAAAAAGAGGCCAGGCATGTTGTAATAACTTAATAAAATAAAATACTACATCATACATATAAAGATGAAAAATCAGTCACATAAGACAGACATCAGCCTATGTGCAATTATATACTCAGGTACAACAGCTGACACAATGCAAATGCACTGCGTTTGTTTCTATGGGTCTACAATATTTTAATAGATTAATAGAAAGATTTAAAGAAATAGAAAGATTTAAAAGATTTTAATAGATTAATAGAAAGGGTTGCTGTGGAACTAGTTGAAATGTGAATTTTAATAATGTCTTCTGTTATAAAATCCTGTTACTGCATGTGGTAACAAACTTTGAAGATGTTTTGATTTTCCTTTTTCTTCTGAATTGATAAAATGACTTAACAACTACTGTGAATGATAGCCTAGGCTATGAAGCTGTATTCACAAGTTTCTGCACTTGTGAAGCAGTTTGTTTGYACACTGTGATGAATTTAATGAAGAATTTTTCAGTAAATTCGATGTTCCTTAAAAAGTCTGAGAACTTTTTCGCTAGGGAATATTCTTAAAATGTTACTAGTATGTACTGAAAATTATACTTTATGCTATATTTTGATTAATATAAGATTTTATTTAAAAAAAAAGAAAAATTTAGGAAGCGTATTTTTACTCTCTTCTCACTTCTTCTGCAAAAAAATAGATATGTGCTAAATGAAGTTTGCAAATCTGGGAAGGGGGTGTGTGTGTGTGTGTGTGTGTGTGTGTGTGTGTGTGTGTGTGTGAAAAGGTAGAAGTGGGCACTATGTCCATGGCAGAGTTATACATTTTTGTTTTAGAAATGTATGAAATTATTTTTTATTTTCCCTCGACAATCCACATTGTTGAACAGTGTAAAGAAAAATGGTTCTTCCTATGTGTTACTTGCCCAGATTTAGAGAGCTTTGGAAGAGTTACAGATTATCTATCAAGAAGTGGGTGAGAAGCATATCTGAGCTCTGTATATAATTAATCCTATTGCACTCAGTAAGCAAACCACACTTGTGTACAGGAAACGAGCGATGATGAAACCCACAAAGCTGGAGTTCAGGCATTTTGGAAAAAACTAAAAATAGTAAGTCTTCCATTACAGAATTCAACTTACTTCTAAATAGCTTGTGTCCAAAATGTTTTCGATTTTCAAATGCATCTAGTTTCTATGTGGTGAAGGCTCAAACGGGCTGAAATCTTCCTCCCTTCTTTTATCTCTTACCTTAATGTCACTGGTAATGGTAGAAAAAGGAAAACATACATGGGCTGTTTTCTTCAAAGAGAGTTAATAGCAGCATTTAGTCTGTAATTTAGAATATCTATAAGGTTAATTGCAAAATACTGGACAGAAAATACATATTATCTAACATTCAGGCAGTGTTGAAAGGCAAACACCAGCAASTACACACTGGGACCTTTCCTTTCAAAAATGTATCATTTGCAGTRGAAAATGGAAGAGTACTGAACTGGTTTATCAAGGAGCTGAGAACAAGATATGACAGGTGATAAATGYTTAGACACTCAGGCAGGGTAAAAATGAAAGGCAAAGGGTGAGGGCAGGTGAAAGAAATTTRCCAAGGACTGAAAGTAAAGAGAAATGTGGTTTCAGAATTTCAAGTAAGATAATAGAAGTTAAATAGAAAGATATTGTACATATTCTGACAGTATGGTTGTTATGTATTTCTTACAATGAGAACAGAATGCATTCCCCTGCTTATGGGATGGATGTCTAAGATTAGTATGCAAAAATGAAGAAGGAAAAAATAGAGACCTAAAAGAGAAAGAGAAATAGAATAGCAAGAAGGTGAAATAAAAATAAGTGAAATAAAAGAATGAAAAATGAGCTAAAATAAGTAAGAAAAATATGAAGCTGTGGAATTATACAACATGAGAGGAAAAGGGTCCATGGAAGCACAAAGAAACTAGAAGAAATGTAAGAGAGGAGAAAGCAACCCTCTGCTATGCAAATTACATTCCTTTAGARTGAATAGGTATTTAATTTTGATTGACTTAATCCTCCCCCACAKCCAGGAAAGCCTACACTTCTTCAAGTTCATCAAAAAATAAACCTTTACAATGATTTTTGAGAAAAAGAAAAATCAAGTCAGAACATTTACTATGTAGAATAAGTTCAATATGTACCCATTATAGCAGTGGGAATGAATGCCATGCTATTATAAAGAGAATTTAAGAACATATATTTAATTGAGAACAAAAAGAGGAATAATGTARATTATTAACCTTACTGAAAGCAAAACAAGTATTTCATTTGCATTCTTCCAAATACCAAAATTAACATATCACTGTTTCAACGATGAGAATAACATTGAAATTTTATGAAATGTGAAGCATAAACAACTAGAAAAATAGATATCAAAACATACATTTAAGATCTTTCACATTTGTTCATTCACCATCAACTGAGAAGGATGAAGTAGAGCTTTCTAGGATTTCTTGCAATCAAGATGTGGAAGCTTACCACYGTTGTCAACCTTTTTATGAACAGTGTACTAATTGATAGCATAGGAAAGATGTGACATTTCACTAGAGAGAGCATAGAACTAGTCAAAGTCTTTCCTTGCCACTGAGAAGTGGTTTGATTTTGTTAGTTACGCTGTCTCAATCTACCATTTCACCATATTTTATGTTTAGGTTTCAAAGTGACCCAATTCATATTATGAAAGGTTTAATACATGCATTGAAATTAGTAACTTTGATCATTTCTGCTAAGAAGAAAAGTGTTTTATTGCCTCTGAAATATCCTCCTCTTCCCAGGCAATAAACTGGCAGTGATGGTGATGTGGTTATGAGGCCAGTCTGTATTGCAGAAAGGCCGGGTACTGATGTACAATAATTAACAAAGTAATTGTCACATTATAACACCATATCTGTGCACTGCAACTCTTGTGTCTCACCACTTAGGTCTTCTTTTGTTTCTGTGCTTTTACTCCTGTCTCAGTTACTTAAAAATGAGATGGGAATAGTATTTCCCTGATCATTTTGTATGTTTGCACATACCTTGTTCTATTTAAAAGGAAGCCTGAGGGACAGGGCATCTCTTGCATTTTGTAAACACATCATCTTTGAAAAGAGAACAGTTTTCGCTAGGTGTTTTGACATAGTCGTTATGGAAAGAATAGATTTGGTATTTCTTTCAACTTATTTCATTTGCATTTAAAGGAAAGGAAGAAGAAATTATTTAGATTGATGACTCTACTAGGGAGAATATTTTTTTAATATTTGATATCTTTAAGAATGGCATTTTGCTCCTAATCTTGTGAARTGTCTCTTTATGTTGAGCTGAACCAGACAGAAAAAATTATGAAAGATGATGAGAGAATCATAGCCAATGAAGAAAAATCAGTAGATCATCATCATTCTTAAGAATAAGTTATTATTGCAGGTGAACTACAGGATGGGATTCTATAGCTGTGGGTTTGCAAAGAAATCCATACAAGAAGATATGTATTGAAGACGGAAAGCTTCTGTGCTAGAGAAAGAGAGAAGCAGAAGGAATAAGCATTGTGGTGTCTTTGGAATAAARCAGTTTTATGACTTTTAAAATACAACAGCAGAAGAACTTAAAGAACCTCATATTAAGCACAACTCCTTATCTAATGGTAAGTGATAATAAAACAATATGCTATGATTCCTGGCAGAAGTAGCTGTAATCCACATCTGTATAATTTCCAGYAAAATGTTTCTAGTTTTATTCCATGGTAAGCCAATTTGCTTCATAAAAGCATAGTCAGACAGTGAAAGATCTAATTTGATTATGGAATCTGTTAGACCAAATCAGTAAATTCAGAGGAGTGAATGTGGACTGACTAGAATGGAATTCTATCTRCCTATAAACCATGGAAACCAGAGACAAAGGAATTACCTGTGTGGTACAGAAGTTGCATAAGTGAGGCTGATGTCATGGTGTATTCAATTTATTGTTGAATTGGGCAGGAAACCTCAAAACTATTTTAATTCCTTTAGCTATAAGATTTTCTATTGCTCCATGACTTTGCTCACAGTGACAGGCAGTCCTTTTACTCTATTTTTTAGCCATATAATGGAGGTAAGAAAAAAAAAAGGTTTTAGGGCACATGATCATAAACTGGATCATTCTGTTACTATTTTTTTTTCTATTGTTGAAGTCAATGTAGCTGTTAATTCTCAGGTTATTTTCTGGGTATTTCAAAAGGTGTGAGGACTAGACCCATCTGCCTGTGTGATCTACAGTTCAAGTGACAACARAGACATTTTTAGGTCTTCAGGATAAAACTATTCTGTGTGGTTGTTGTATTGTATCAGTATCAGAAAAGCCAAAAAGAAAAAACCCACAAACTGAGTAATCTCAAGAGCAGACCTATACAGCTATAATGGTTTTACACGTAATTATCTRTAACAATTTCTCGTCGTTAAATGCTAGCCTTTTAGAGATACTGRGAAATAATTCTATGTCACAGAGAATGAGATTTTTATGAAGCAAAAGGAAAGGATCTGTCCATTTACCTTGTCTATTGATGGTTTTCATTATGCAAGTGTGGCAAATGGCAATTATGTACAATGGCTGATGAAAGGAGGGAGTTCTTCAGCCTCTCCCCTGCCAGGTTTGAACAGAACTTCAGAAAGGGGATGGGGTAGTTTTTCCTCCCCAGAGTTGGGCACACGCTGTGTGCCTCACGCCTGAATGGGACTGCAGTGAAGGAACCAGTTTCTGTATCCCCAATGGGGAAGAAAAGAAATGGTATGAAACCAACCACTGAAGAAATGGTGTGAAACCAACCCAGAACAGGATCGTGCTCATATGTTTATACACATCCATTCAAGAAATTTACTCTGTCCTTCACCATTTGCCATCTTTTTTGTCTCTACTTTCTACTTTGATCTCTTCAAGCAAGGGTCTGCTTTCCATTTATTCGATACAGCAGAAAAAAGGTTCACATCATCCTGTTTTKGGTATCCATTAGACACCAATGCCAGATTCTTCCTTCTCACTGTTCTCCACACACCCAGCATGCTTGCAATGGCAGCAGGACACGAGTGCTGTGTGTGTTGTGCCTCTTGCAGGGTTACCCWCCTGGTAGAGCTGCACTTCAATGTTCTGCATACAGCATAGGCAGTGCTGAATGGAAAATACCATGACCAGTTTAAAGGAAATAAAGATCTGCAGTACTYTGCCTTTGGGAGTAACCTAGATACAGACCTCACTGTGCTGGGTGTAATGTGGAAAGATGCCCTGTCTGGCATAACCATAGTCAAGAAATTCAGAGCAGGAAGGCTAAAAAATAGCACTGCCCTTCTTTTACAAGTGAGAACTGAGGCACAGTTACTTCTCCACCGAGATCAAAATGATCATCTGTGGCATGTGAAAGAAACAAATCCTAGAATAACAAATCTGAGACACTGCTTTCATGTGGGGGTTACCTAAGATACATTGTCCCTAAAAAGGACTCTGACTTYATTCTTTCCCAGTAATAAGACCTCATGGTGTTACTTATTCTTGAATATGCTAAGTTCAGCTGATTTACCTTTAGTATTTTTTATTAAAGATTAAGCATTACAAAGCATATTTTTGCACTGAATTTGACACAACATTTTTGGAGTTCATGAATCTATTAAGCCCTGAACACTCTCTAGTGTATTAGACGACACTAATGATTTACATTATTTTGACGTTGCAAATGAGTTTTCAAGGGTAATGGATTTCATATAGAGAGATTAAAAGATAACATTCCTTCCTTTATGCCCGCTGACTTCTTTCCCTCATCATACTACATTTAGCAAAATGAATAAGGCAGAAAGGATGCTGGTGTACTTTTATGCTAATTAATGCATTTTAATTTCAAATAGCATTTCTGAAAAAGAGATACACTCCAAAAAAAGTGGTGCCAGGGCAAAAACTAATGAATTTTAATTCTTTTCAGTATACTTATGCTTTCATGAATTCTTTTTGTTATATTCTGGTGCATGAGAATGCATCAGTAGGCACTCAGAGCATGCAGCCCACAGATCTGATTTTTACAGAAATCCAGCTTAACTCACTTAGCTACATAATAAAGTTACCTCAAAAGGGTTATTTTTAGTGACCATTTGAGTAATAGCTAGAAAAGTATACCATTCAGGAATGAAGATTTTAAAATATTTTTTTAAAACAACACAAATGACAATAAGTCTTTGTGCACAAAGGACATATTTAACTGTCTAGTACCTAAATTGTGTTATTCTCACACAAATTTTAAAGGTGGGCCACTCCTGTCCCGGTAAGGATGCAGCTGATAATTCAGCCTTGCTGCAGTTGAATTGCTTAAAGCAGTGTGATGTATCCTCTAGGCAGTTAAACTGGAATTTTCACTGCACTGACCCTGCTCTTCCATATCTTGGAGCACCTTGGAAAACCCTTGGCTTCTTGGGAGTGAAAATGGTTCTGGTGGTGCTATAAAATGGAAATCTCCATGGTCTCTGCAGGATACCCATGGCTGCTGGAGCTGGGTCAGTGACTGAATTCTAATGCTGATGGTGGGGGGCACAAGGAACAGCCCTTTTTAACTGCAAGRTCCGTGGATTGCACTGCTCAGATCCCAGACAATTCCAATAACAGTTCTTAGCTCAAGGCCCCTCCAGGCACAGATTTACTGGCCATACACTGGCCTGCTGTAATTTACTTGTCAAGAACAGGGCACAATAAACCATTCTGTGCTTTATGTAACACTCGTCATAACAGCAATATAAAACCAACGACACGGCTGAGGAGGATTGTTGATATACATCAGAACAGATCATTAAATGAGGTTTCTTCTACTTCCATAACTGTAGCATACCTGGGTGCTTGTATGAGGCAAGAGCACTGGCCATAAATTTACTGCATTGCAGTAAAACCAACAATGCAGAATTCCACAGAGCCAGGCACATTTCATATTTGATTTGCTAAGTGAACAGACAGAGAAAATATGCCCCCAAAAATATTTTTTATCACATTGCAATAGTTCTTGTTTGTAACCCTCTAAAACCTCCACTGTAACAGTTAATCCCTGCCCTCTATAGTAACTCTGTATTATCATTCCAGGTACCTCGGAATAACAAGACCTCTTACATACCCTGTAAGGCAGAATGGGAAGTGTATGGCCAAAATGATCCTGTGTGTGTGGCTTTTATCTGCCTCCATCACCATACCCCCGCTCTTTGGCTGGGCTCAGAACGTAAATGAYGAAAAGGTTTGTCTCATCAGTCAAGACTTTGGCTACACCATTTACTCCACAGCAGTTGCATTTTATATTCCAATGTCAGTGATGCTCTTCATGTACTATCAAATTTACAAAGCTGCCAGGAGGAGTGCTGCTAAACACAAGTTTACTGGTTTTCCCCGTCCGGAAGAAATGGACGGGATTTCTGTGAATGGAGTTGTAAAACTGCACAAGGAATCTGAAGAATGTGCTAATTTTTCACGACTCCTAAAGAACGACAAGAAAAACATTTCCATCTTTAAAAGAGAACAGAAAGCTGCCACCACCCTTGGGATTATTGTTGGAGCTTTCACTGTCTGCTGGCTGCCCTTTTTCCTCCTCTCGACTGCCAGGCCCTTCATCTGCGGCACGGCGTGCAGCTGTATCCCACTGTGGGTGGAGAGAACTTTTCTGTGGTTGGGCTATGCAAACTCTCTCATTAACCCTTTTATCTATGCCTTCTTCAATCGGGACCTGAGGACAACCTATCGCAACCTGCTGCAATGCAGATACAGGAACATCAACCGCAAACTCTCCGCTGCGGGGATGCACGAGGCTCTGAAGCTTGCAGAAAAGCCAGAATTTGTTCTGTAAGGGCACTGATCCTCTACCGTGATAATTTGTTGTTTTATCATGTTAGCTTTTCCCCGCCAGATTCAAAAAATGAGTTTGTAGGAAGAACCAGGCTTCTTGAGCACTGCTGATGCAGTCTTCAAGAAACTGGAAGGGAACAAGGTAAAGCCCACCAGCCCTAATCAGCCTGGAAAAACAAGATCACCATCTAAAGGATTTGGGTGTAACAGGACTAGAAGAAAGGAGAAGGGTGAAATGTGGTGCAGGATGTTTGAGTTGTTAGTGAGGAAGAAGCAAAGTTGGCCTAACCCATTTGTTTGACCCAAAAAATGTTTAGTAGATCTGAATGTTGGATGCATCTTGTGTCCTAGATATTGTTTGCTGTCAAGACCAGAGAATGGTGAGAAGTTAATTTCTTATCACTTTGTTAATACAAAAATAAACCATTTAAGAAGAAGCTGTATCAAAGAACTTCTATTGCTTATAAATACTCTTTATTATTAAACCCCATATGTTCCTTAAGCATTAATTTACTGGATTGCCTGGAACTGAACAATGTTGTGAAATTTAATATTGCCTTTGCAAAGCAACTCTAACACTAAAGAATATGTTACACTTCCAATGTGATAATAAGAGTTTGAGTAGAGTCCTATGGACCAGCAGCTACTGCTGCATGCAGCACAGGCAGCTGCCGTGCTGCTGTGCTAATCACACCAGGTAATCTTGATTTGTATTTCCAATATAACAAATGTGTTTGATTACAGTTTATTTCCGAATCTGTCTGATCTTTAATCTGTCTTCACTCTTTAATTCTCTGCTTTCTGAGCTGAACACTTCTCTAATCTAGATGGACACTCTGCCTGTGCTCAGATCATTYCTATTGATGTATGGCTAGCCCTTGTTCCACTTCAGTAGTTAATTTACTGTCTGTTTGAAAGCTCCTCTACGCTTTGGGATTTCTTTCTCTTCTGAAGTCAGTAAGGAAAAAGTAAGCTTAAGACCTTACGACTTCAGAAACATCTGGACTTTATCCTTACAAACTGATTTTAATCATCACTTGTGCTTAAAAGTGACTTAAAGCCTTACCCTGTGTAAGAATAAAGATAATTTAGTTTTTCTTGTTCTAGTTTTTTCTACCATCATTGCAATTTGTCCAAGTATGTGATCCCACTTCTCCGGTAACTGTGGTAACAAATCTCTTCCYGTAGTGGAGGAGGGCCAAACATTATAACAGCGTTTTTTATTAATAAAAAAACTATAAAGATATTGATTATATTAATATATTACTAGTAATGTATTAATATAGCATGCACTGATTTTGTAAGATACTATTATAGTAACTTACAATAATAATAAATCAACTCATAAGATCAAGCTGAGTTATTTGGCCCAAGTTTGCGCTGCACACCCTGTTCCAGCTGAAGCAGAGGGTGAGGCTATGTTGGTGAACAAAGACTGCTTCAGAGCTTGATCTACTTTTTCAGATGTTGGGCCATCAGCGAGAAGCCATGCTCATTATCAAATTGCCTCAGCAGCAAATCACACTTCAGGCTAACTTCTGTCCCCGCTTTCTCAAGTATGAAGCCAAAGTGAGTCAAATGAGCTCAGTGATATTAATTTGGGCTAAGCAGTGAGATGTCAGTGCCAGCTCCCTTGTTCCAAGCATACAGGCATAATTGCAAACACTCGAGCCTCTAAGTGGCAGATAGGCAAGAGCTGGATGGATGTGCTGAGCTATGTGTGCTGAAACACGCTTAGGTCATTTTAGATCCATTCATCCACTACAAAAGGGAGTACATTTGGGCCTCATTTTCAGGAAAGGATCACAGCTTTGTAAGAGACTGTATCCCAGATTCAAAGCAGTTTTCTAGAGAGGTTTCAAATGGATTTAGAACAGTCCTATTTATTTTAAATGCTTCAATATTATGCACAAGGACAAGAAGATATTTGGGCCCAGAATATCAACAAGCTCTGGAGCATGGAGTAGAGCTCATGTTAACTTAAGCATATTTTCCATATTCAACATGAAATTAATGTTGTTTCTTTGTTGCCTATCAGAGTAGTGATTTTTTTCAGCATAAGTGAGAAGTTTTCAAGGCCTTCTGTAAGCTTTTTCTCTGTGTAAGGATATACAGTGGAATATAAAAATAGATATATCTGTGAAGACTCCAAGTGGGACTATAAAACTCTAAAGGGAATTTTASAATTGTGGACAGAAGTTTCAATGTTTTTATACTGCAGGAGAGTCTGAGAAGCTGTATTTCCTCCAAATAAGATTTTTTCTATTTTTTTTTTAAATGAAATATGTGTCTTGTGAGTCAGAAATTGACATTTGCCCAGCTGTCACTAAAGGCAATTGCTTTCCTCTGGGAAAACATCCTGCAGAACTCCAGCTTTCCTCAACCATCTGTTTCAGGTAATGAGAGCCCAGGAAGGAATAAAAGAGTTGTTATGATGTGTGTACCACTCCTTSGAGATTTTGGAGACAAACATTCATATTTCATCTCTGGATGTGTTCAGAAAGAAAAGAAAAACTAAAGAAAAAAAACCAAAACCAAACTACTACAATGTTTCTTCATACACCCGAAGTATARATAAATGGAAGGTGCTAGATGTAGCTGTATTTGAGAGGAAAAGTAAAGGATTTGAGAAGATTAGAAGAATGTCCCATCGTCCAAGCAAGCACACAGAGGAGGGAAACTTGAGAAGAAGAGAAAGTTTTCAGACAGAATTCTGATGGAAAGGGGTTTCAATTAGAAAAACAAAGAAATAATTGTTTGGGTTAAATTTTTCTTTAAAAAGAAAAATAAACAGAACTRTATTTCATTATCTAACTGCAACAGTAGCATTTTTTTTGACTCAGATAATTCACTACACTTCTGACAAGTGTGTAACATAAGAACAGGGAAAGAGAAGTGCATGTCAACGTGTGCTTTTATCAAACTCAAGAAGAGACTACGCTCGGTCAATGTGCTCTTACACGTGTTTCTAGAGGGAAGCCAGAAGGGTGAATCAGAAAGAAGRGGGTGTGAAAAAAATGGTAATAAAAGACTCCAAGAACTAGGCAGAGCACAGGCAGGCCACCATAACACTGACTAAATGAAGTGAAAATTGTGCTCCCCGGCTTGCTTARCACTGTTTTTCAGAGGGAGACTGCCTGTGGCAGAAACCTCGTTCCTAACACTTTTCCCAGCTCCCACCACCCACCAGCCTGTACATCTAATACTGTAACACAGTAYTGGCACTTGCCACACTCCTCTGGTTAGTAAGAGTCTTACTGAGTAGTAAYAGAAATAGCAGAGTAGTAAAACATATGATTTGATGGTAATATCTTATTATTATGCATCTACTGCTTTTAGTTTCAATTTTATCAAAAGAAAAACATCTTTCATGTTCTGTTCAGAGCTAGCACCACCTGCAGAAAGATGTTTCAAACAGTGGGCAATAAATCTATTACAATGAGGTATAAAGAAGGGAATTATTTATCAAATTAATGCCACAAATAATGCAGACAAAATCTACTCACTCTCTCACCCCTCCTCCATGGCAGGAAAACAGATTTCCAGGCAGCCGTTGCTCCAGATTGCACAGCATTATTGGAAGAACATTACTAAGTTTTGGATTATTGACCAAGATGCTGTAGTTACAGAAGTTGAAGGTATTGGAAGCCATGCAATTGGTTTTCTTGCTCTCCCCTAGCTAATGATTTCTCATACTAATTTTCTTATTTTTCAGGAAAAAAAAGCTTTTTAAATTATGGTATTCTCAGAAAATGTGTAAGATGTGTCAAATCCTCTTCACAGTTTGCTTAGGAACGAGTTCTTGTCTCTTAAAACATTTCTCAGGAAGACACAGAGATAGAAGGGAGAAAGTTAAGAGACTTAGGGTATGGTTTTCATGTGGAAAATTATTAATAACCTAGAATAGAAGACACCTCTTATTTCAAATGGTGAGGAGGTACAGATTATGAGCACTAGATTTTTTTTTAAGAGCTCAAGCAAGTAAATTTAAAAATAGCCTAAGAAATGCTGCATCAGAAGAGTAATCTTAACGATTTGCAAGTAATACAAACTTAGGTCCCTCTTCACAGTTTTAAGTCTTTGAAGCAGCTATTACCACTAAAGAGTGAGTTCAGCATGAGTTTGAAGTGAATTATATTTCCTCTATCCACTTCCTCAGCATTTTGCCAAATGGGCCTGTCATTCCCCACACTCACTATTCAGATGCTCTGCAGTGTTGCTGAATCCCTTCTCACACAATGATATTTCCAGAAGGACAGAATGGCTTTTATTTGCTGAAAATTGAAAAGATGCTTATGACTCCCAGATTAATTTCTCACTGCTGCAAGCAAAAAATCCCACATTGAGATATGTATAAAATATATTAATATATGATGATTATAGGGGATAATGTTTTGATCATTTGTGTAACTTTGTGACTTTACTGATTGAAATTTCTGTCATTTGTGATCTTTCACATAGAGGTAGTCAAGTTACTTAAAAAAAAAAAAAGCGTACAAATATATCAAAGTTTCCAGAAGAGATCACACAGTTTTATAAAAAACTTTGCATCTTTGGCTAAACTAACCAGGTTTGTGTTAAAACAACAGAGATTCCTCAGTCAAATCCACCATCCTGGAGATGGTTGCAAGGAATATATAAAAATTAGGCAAATTAAATGAACATTTACTTCCCACCAATAGTTGCAAAAGCAGACAAATCCAGAAATTTTATTTCTATCTTCAAAGAAAGCAGTAAACACAAGAGAAAGTCATGCTAAGGACTTTTCACTTGCCATTACAAGAAAAAAATCTGACGTTCAAATATACATACAAAGTTAATGCTACAAAACAACAACTTTTTTTTTTTTTTTTTTAAGACTGGTATTCTCTTTCTGAAATAATCTCCTGGCAGCCCAGAAAAATAACATTCCCTAGCAAAATATATAAAGTCCAGAATTTTATTCTGGCTAAAAACCTCTAATTAGCTAAAACATGACAATTTTTTTWAAAAAAATCTTCATCTTTCCCTTATAGCTAATTTTGTACTTGGATGTAATTACCTGCCTTCCTTTAATTTGGTTCAATTTTTTGCCAGGATGTGTTTTCATGTAATAAAATAATTGAAATAAGTGAAAATGCAGGTTTGTCTGTAAAAACTCCTGCTCCTGAAACATTTGAAGACATAAAAATTCCATGGTTTCAACAGGCTGGCTATAACAAGACAAAACAGCACCTTGCTGCAAGGTACTGAGAGGGATGCCCTGAAACCCTGTCTTGTCATCTGCAGATGTTTGTGTTGCAAGATTTTAGCCTGGTTGCTGTACAAGAGTGGTTCTTCCCTTCACCCAGCTTGGGAAGAGAGGCAGGAATTTGTATATTCCATGCAAAGATTTTGCAGTAATTCTTTATCTGAAAGTGAGGAAGAAATGGTTGTTATTGCTCTGGCTCCTCTCTCACACCCACGAGGTKTCCGTGAGCAGTGGCAGGGGAAGGTTTGTGCTGCCACCAGAGGCTGGAAGGCTGGGCCAATGCAGGGCTCTCCATAAAATCATCTACATTTAATGGAGGAATTTCGGGCTTTTGCCAGTGAATTGTGTAAAATTGACTGAGAATTTCCTCAATTCTCACAGAAACCCAAAATATGATGAGTACAAAGGACTGAAAGCCCCCAGAAGGCACCACTTTCCCTCAGTTTCCTCCTTTGTGTGGAGTTTTAGAGAATTACCTCAATAGACATGATCTAATTGCCTCTTGAGAAATGTTTCCATTTATTTCAGTGGTATATTTGGTCAGAACATTTAGCTGCTCCAGGATATTTATCATCTAATTCATCCACTTTTTTTTTTTAAAAACAGGAGAATTTCTGATTTCTCCGGGGAAAAAGAGTCATGACCAAATGTGCTTCAAAGCAGCCAGAAAAAGCCAAGCCAGATCAGAAAGAAGAAAAATGAAGAGTTGGCTTCCGAAGGACTGGATAGATTTATGAAATGTGCTTCATATCTTCTTCTGGTGGAAATATACTAAAAATACTCCATGAGCTCAATACATYGCATTAAACACATTTCTATTGGAAAAGTCACATCTTGTTTGTCATGGAGGAAAGTGCTGCATACATAAATGAAAATAATTTTCTGCCTGAGAAAGCCAAATAATTTCAGCAATAAGAGTTTGACACAAAGGGTGGGGGGAAAAAACCACTAAAACTCAAAGATAAAGCAGTGCACAGATTTCCATCACATTAAACTATGTGGAATATTCACATCTTTACCATGCTTATGGACTCCAACATTGACATTCATATTCAGGGATTGTCACTGACACTGAATGTATTTTGCTGTACTAAAAAAAAAGGKTTTCAGGTAATTGTTGTCTCTGTGGATGCTTTCAGAACTTGTGTTAAAGAGATGCTGTGCACTTGCAATGGGATTAAGAATGACAACAATAAAATAGCAATTTTTGTTAAAGCTTTCTGTTGCATTAAGTAAATGTCTGTTACTCGTTAACATACATGTGGTTGGCTCTCCCTAACTTTTGTAAAAAGCTGCTTTTGTTTGTGGTATGACAAAAGTTGAGGAACAGAATTAGAATGCACGAGTATTACACAGCCAATTTACCAATAYGATTGCTTTGATTTCATGCAATTTTCATGATCTGCCAATTCATAAACTTCTGTCTTTTCAACTCCGATAAGTATAAAAGGCTGAAGAATTCCCATGGCACTTTGCTTTTTGTCTTACTGGCTGGGTGGAGAGAGAATTAATTGCTATTTTTTATAACGTGTTTAAGGAATGTTATTTCTGCCAATGATTTGTTATAATTAACACAGATCCCTTTGGCATGACAAAAATTAAACAGGTAGGTATTAATAATCATTTGTCCAAGAAAAAATTGATTCAAGGGATTGTCCTTAAACACACCCTTGAATATTTTTTTTTCAAGCTTCTCATACTAATTTTCCCTTGGCATTTCTGAGCTATGCACGGTTTTACAATGCACAATGCAGAGGCACGTCCCATTCCTAAAGGCTGTTTTCTTTAAAGGCACACCTCAATCAGCACTTGCCTTATTTCCACAGCTGTAGGATTTGTGGTAACTTAGTCTCTTACTTACTTACCAACTCTGCTGGTAAATCATCCAGTGGCTACAGGTGCCGCTGGGGCTTCCATTTAGTTTGTTTAAATTAATATGAAAGTTCACCATAGCTGCCTAAACAAGGAGCCAGTAACACCAGAACAGAACAATCAATTTCTTATTGGCAAGGGATCAGCATAGGGAACAAATCAATACATTTGTTAAACCTATAAAAAACCTAGAACAGAAAGGCTAAACCAATTTCTACACCCTCTCCTGACACCCTAAGATAACTCCTGTGGTTACATGAGAGCACCTGAGTGGAATATTTTCATTTTAACTAGGCCAGCAAGACTCATTTCATTATTTCACTGATAAAACTACTCACTGTGAACTCTGCATTTGAAATAAAACAAGTTTTACAGTTTGCTTTACTTTCCAGAAAGCATACACAGAAATGCTTTTTACTTGGTTAGTGTGAAGGATTTAACAGGAAATGGGACAGTTATTGCCAATGGCCAGTGGAACAGTTCTGGTTGCATTATATGAAAAGACATTCAGAAAAACTCAGCTGAAGGCAAAACTGTGTTGGCAGATAATATTAACTGAACCTAGTGAGGAGGGGACATAATACGTTTATAAAAGTAACAATCAGAAAGGAAAAAAAAAAGGCATGTTTACTTTTTTTAAAAAAACCAAGCCTTAAAATGACGGGCAGTTGCCATGCTTTGAAACCCATTTTCAAGCTTTAGGGTCTCAGTTGCCTGTCCATTTCACAAAGGCAATGAAACAATTTTACTTTGATGAATTAGACTGTCATTTTCCTTGTTCAYGATACTGTGTCAAAACCTTAACTTGAAGTGAAATGGAGAAAATATATGTCATATGAATATTTTAAAGGATTAAAAAAAAAAAAATCACCCCTCCCCCCAAAAAATTTACCAGTGAAACTTTTCTGTGAAAATTTATGGGATTTTTAATGCCATTATTTTAGTATTAAGGAAAAAATGTGTGTTTTAGGAGAAACTTAATAAAGGGCAAAAGAGTCAGAAAGAGCTTTTAGCTGCTAGGGAGCTACAATTCTAGGCAGATACATCTATACAAATATGTAACTCACACACACATCCCGTGTGTTTTGGGGTGGTACTACCTCATGAAAAGAAGGTATTTAACCTATTATTATGTGATGAACATTTTTTTATTTTACTACCTATTACATTCCCAGAACCTTGCAGAAATTACAAGGACATTTTAGGACAGGTTGGTATCACAGACCTCTTAAGCTGCAGTATCACCTGTTTTTTCCATAAAGAGTTTTTCACCCATCCATTTTTCAGACACATAAACAACACAGAGAACATTGGGAACTACACAATACTGATACTCTGCCATATAAAATGAAGCTCATTTTTTTCCTGCTGTAACTGTCAGGTCTGTCACCTCTCAAAGCAGTGCACAAACCCACACTAACAGGGAGAGTCACCCAAGGCTAAGAACACACTCAATACCAGCAAACAGGGCACACAATATTTTAGAGGATTAGAGAATAAATAGGGCTGATCAAAAGAGGCCAGGAGAGAAGATGAGAGTGGAGCTTTCTGCAGTTCCTGTAGCCCATGGCCCAGGGGCAGCCCCCAGCCCCATCTCACACTGGGGTAATCCAAGTGCCCAGGCTGTGGATGCAATGACAGCAGAGGGGATGAGACCAGAAACAAAGCTCAGAATCACTGCWGTGAACCTGCAGGGGATGCCTCCAGCTCTGTCACTAAACCTGCTCTGGGATGTGGCAGTGAGCAGTTTGCATTTTTACAGGGCAGCCTTACAGTGGGTACCATTGTATTTATCAGTTAGCATTTCATTTAATAAATCAAAATACTAAAAAAAAAAAAAAATGGCATGCCCCTTAATCTTTCACTAACCACCCTGGCCTGTCCTTTTCTCCATGTATTCTTGTGGTTAACAGACCACTGAGATACTTGGTGCACCAGCCTACACCTTTGTTATGTCTCTCCTGCATTTCCCTTATAATCCTTTTTATTTTCCCCAGGATAATCTATCCTTTAGAAACATAAAGCCTTTTCCTAGCTCTCTACTTGATTCTGTTGTAAAGTTCTTGCTAAATTACATAGCTTTATCAAAATGACAAAGGGATTAATTTGCTTCAGACTGAGTGAAAAATAAATACAGTGATGAAGAAAAGTTTTCCTTATCACAATATACACTGATAAAAACCTTATGTGAAAGCACAGAAAACATGTCTACACATAATAGAAAAACAGTCAGATAGTCTCAATTTTAATAGAAAAAAGTGAATTTTATATATTATTTCATCCAGCTGGGACTTTTAATGTGCAAAATTCACCAGAGGATTGAGATGGAACTCTACTTTAGGTTATATATTTTACCTTGATGAGATCTGGTAAAACATAAAGATGTTTAACATAAGGGACTCTTTTCCACAAATAGCTTACAGAGAAATACAAATACAGTGAAATTATGCCCTTCAAGTTCTAAGTGGCCTGTGCTGAAACCACTGAGTATCTTTTGTTGTAATATGAGTCTTATTTTTAACAAAAAGTATTGCTGCCACTTGCATTTCATATTATTCAAATTTATACAGCAGACTAATTTAGCAGAAAATGAAATACGGTTCTTCTGAATTAGGTACCGAGTAATATTATGCTTTTAAAATGTATAAGCCCAGAGGAATATTAAAATGTTAATTTGGATAGTATTTAAAAGGTAATTACTTTTATACAATAAAATAAGAAGTCTACTGAATACTAATCCCTGTCATGTGCTTTCTTTGAACTAAYGCTACATTAAATAGAGAATCCATTTATTTGAGTGATTTTAATTTAGATTCATGGGAGACATTCTCATCTAYGAAAATGTCTGGGTTTTTTCAGCTCAACTAATTTAAAATCTTTACTGTATTAAAAATCAATGTTGAGGAAAGTACCTACACTTGTTGGATAACACTGAACTGAAAGAATGAGAGATTTTTAATGGCTCTCCTGAAGAAAGCGTGGTTTGGGGTGCTCAGCACAACTGCTGCTACAAAGAGATCTGGCAGGGGCCATACAGAGCAGGTCATACAGAGACTGATTGCCCCTAAACAAAAGCTGATTTCATCTATTTAAGCCTTTTCATGGAAGGGTGAATGCTCAAAAATTTTAYTGGCATTTCAGTTCAGAGAAGATTGCTCAGACTAGCAAGCAGATTTGTCCAATTTCTTGAAATATATCATCCAACCTCTTGTTTGTGATGATCTCTGCAATGCACTGAGAGAATCTGCCTTCGGACATCCTCAGAAAAAGGATATATAAGTTTATAACATATTTCATTCATGCAAGTGGTTTTCTTATTTTCAAATCTGTTGAATCAATGCTTATTTCTTTAGCCAGAATCTTTTCCTATAGTTGACTACCTGTCAGAGTTATTTTGTTAAAAGTATCAGTTTTCTGAGTTGGATATTTAGGCAAATAAGCAGAAATTATTTCTAGATGAATCAAAATAATCAAATAATGCTGATTGATTTAAAAGAAAGCYCRAGATGATAWTTTGTTGGGTTTTTTTCAACCTATAAAAGAGATTTTCAGAAGACAGATTATTTTGAAACTGCTTTCAAAAAATCAGCTTTTTATATAACCATTTGAATTGTTCTGAGCAATCCTCATCTCTTATGGTTTCAATTRCCAGATTCAGGAAAGATGACAGACACAGCAGCACAAGCTGTGATGGGAAATGACAGAGAAAAGCCAAATTTGAGACACTGAGTGCACTTGTGCAATCCTCCAGAACAAAGGGACAGCAAACAAGCAGTTGTGCCTGTGAGCTCAGTCTGGGGTCGTGTCCCAGAGCCTGAATCCAGACACAACCGAGGGGCACCCCAGGGCAGGTTTGCACCCCAACACCATCCCCTGTGCTGGGTCCATGGGAAGGGAGCAGAGTCCCAACCACAGAGAGAGGAGGGACACACACCAAAGTGCTCCCTGCCCTGCTCTGGGTACAGCTGTCCCCAAAGCACAAACTGATGAGGAATAAAGGCTCTGGAAGTTTTATTTTTTTCAAGCTGGATGTCTATTAACTCTTACTTAATTTTTAGCAGGAATATGAAGCCTTTTTAAAATTACTTCTGATCAATATACTGCAATTCAGCGCAGTTGAACTATGTAAGAGTTATTTACATGGTGAAACTCAGGTTGATCTGCGCTTAAAGTGAGAAATGTTAAGAACCTCTCTGCTCTCCTAGTTCATTTACATATGCCCACTTATATTCATTAGTTTGACATTCTCTGCTCTTATTCTGTCAGCAGAAAGATGACTTGATTTTCACTGTTGCTGTTACCATGTCACAGGTATAACAGCACTAYGAACAGTGCAATAGATTTACAGAGTGAATAAAACATGATTTCTGAGGAGTAATTGCTGGTAGCAAACTAAATTTTARTAACAACTTACAACTAGATGACAATTAACTAAATATAATTCTTTTATTAATGATTATGATTTATAGATGATTCACTACAGAGAATCCCCAACAAAAATCTTATCTCATCTAAAACATGGATGAAGATAAAGATATGGTAAGAGATCGTTTTCTTGAGAAGGACAATAAGAACAGAAGCAATGAAAGAGAATTAACTCATGTTAATTTGCATTTAAGGAGTTCTTTATCCAGTGAATGTAGAAGTGTGGTCAAAGTTGTGGATAAAACTCTGGGAGCAGAAACCAGGACTCAAGTTTATTTCCCAGATGAGCTTCATCTCCTTATCTGACAGAAACATTAATAACAACCTGAAAAATGTAACTTACTGCTCTGCTAGAGAGGGTTTCAGACTAGAGGCACTTCTTCAGCCACAGCTCTCACACTGATGTGGGATCACCTGCTTCAGTGAGCCCCATGAGGAAYRTTTGACATCCAAACACTCAGCAGYTGAATTCATGACAAATTGGGCAAGCTCCGTTATTTGGATTTGTCCAGGTGAATTGAACCCTGTTTCCCAGCTATCCACAAAAGTTAGGATGGCAGAAATATTTTCAAAGAGTGTAACTGAAGCTAAAAAAGTACTGTTGCATATAATGAACTGTTATTAGACATAACAGTTTATTTTCTTTTATATATACATATATAAAATGCTGCATATAATGCAACACTGAAAACCTGAGAATTTAATGTGACTTTTACAATGTAYAATCTCTTATTCTTGTGCTACAGTATGACTGTTCTGAGTGAAAGATCTTCAGATTGTTGAGCATAAAAGCTTTTGTACCAAAGCAAGTTTTAAAATGTCATTCAAAAYTATTCTGCTGTCACAAAGGAACACTCCAATCTTTATAATGCTCCCTTTAGAACTGTCCCAGATAATTGACAGGGCAAAACAAATGTTGTTTGTTAAATTATCACCTAGAAGAGGTGGTAAATAGATTATATTTTTCTCCATTTCCATGAACTGGCCTACCTAATTAACAGGTTAAGCACACAGCAGATTGCAAAAGAAAAATAACCTGAATGAGCTCCGAAAATATATTTTTCTTTATCTGCTATAGTTCCAAAAACTGCAGCTCACATAGATAAATCTTTTTCCATTTAGACTTCGAACTCTTATCTTTCTGTTACAGTCTGTAGAGCCCAAACTGCGATTTMGTGAACAAAGTTGTAGAAAAGACTGACCAGTTCTGATAAAAAACAGAGAAAGATTAAACCTTTATTGGAGYGAATGGTCCTGAGATTACTTGGGACACAAACTCATATGGGTATCTCTGTCCTCCAACTGGCATKTGATGAATATTTAAACCTTTTTAATTTGTAGTACAGATTTTGCATTTTAGTAGAAGAGGCTTTGAAAGGAATTGGAAGACACTGACCCTTTGTGGACCACAGTGGAAACAATCAGCTCTGCCTCTTGCTGGTGCCATAGGAGGATCACTGCTGGCTGGCTGATTTGGATCCACAAGGGACCCTCAAAAACATTCCTGTGTTTGTCATACTTAGCTCACCWGCACACCCTGTGGGGATGAAACCCTGTCATTTACTATTCAGTGAGAAGATGGGGTTGTTGCATTGATCTGCTGTGGCAATAAAGGGGCAGCTTAGAGCAGAACCATGGAAAATGTTCRGAGAAAACTTCAACTCATTTCCTTCCCCCAGGGACTCAGCATCCACCTATGAAGAAACAAAACCAGTGCTCCTTTAACTGCCAAAAACCAAGTGCTAAAACTCTCCTCGTGCTGCCCCAAAGCAGCTGGTGAGGTGGTGGCCTTTAATCCAGAGCAACATTGATCACAGCTCAGGTGACATCTCAGGGATGAGAGAGCAGAGCACCAGCAGGAAGGTGGGAAAAGAATTTTAGCGTGACAGAACAAAATAAKTGGAGGAAGAACGGAGCTGTTAATCTTAATTAGCTCACTTTTCATCAGTTTGTACTTCTGATTTTCTGCTTGAATGCACTTAGCTGTATATGATAAGAGTTTCTGTTTTCCATATTCCAGACACTTCAGCATACTAAGTAGAWMGCTRAGGGCAYGCTCCCCTTCACTTTCTCAGTCTGWTCTGCTGGGCATTAATGTTTTACCCACTCTAGTTTAATCCTATTGATAAAATCAGACATGTCCAGGAAACTGTGGGTGCTYCCCAACATACACTGGCATTTCTTACATTAATGGTGACCAGTATTTGTAGGCAAATAAGCTGTAATAYATGGGATTCTTGTTATAAAGGAGAAAACCTAAAAAATGACAGCATTTGCAATGTAGTGTGGCAGGTACATTCAGTATTACACAATAAACATAAATAATATTGCAAACACAAGCAATGAGGATTTTGGCAATGAGGCAATTGTCTGCTCCCAATAGTTGTGGGAGCCATAGCAGGTGGTTCATGCATTCACATCATCCTGCATGAGCTGAAATCTGTGGRGTCTAATTTTGAAACATCCCCACACAAACAGCCCTGACCCCAATGAAGGGTCCAGGCAGCACAAGAGGAAAAGCTCATCCTGTGCTGGGTACAAGCAATACTGGAGGATTTGTTAAGAGGACACAAACCTTGGTTTACAATTTATATAAGAGAAAGCTCAGTTTTCTTTAAAAAAATTGTAAATATATATCACCATTCCACCTTCCATTCGAGATATAACTATCCCTCGATGTGTACTTTGCCCCCAAAAGGCATATAAATACAACTGTAATGTTGCAGTGTCTGAAGAGACACATTAGCATTAATTAATAGGAAACACTACAGAAAGATTGCTTTCACGTTTATCTCWTCTCATTGTTATTCAGCTCAACTCATAGCTACCTCACAAAGAAGACCTTACATTCCTTTTTACAATATTAAATTAGAATTTAGATTTGAAATTAAAAAATTAGTTACATAGAAAAACTTGCACAGAATAAATATTATATCCCTTGTACTAARACTTAGCTCTTGCTTGTGATTCTTCTGTGCTCTACTGATCTGTGCTGAAATGCCAATGGTCACTGGCAKCACCAGAACACTGACAGGACTAAGGAGAAAAACAGTGCTTGCAAAGGATGTGATGCTGAATAGAAACCAGACTGGAAGAGAAACTTCAGTAATAGTGTTAGTCAACTAATTAAACATTTTAAAGTGTTCATTCTTGTTATAATCAGTAAAAAAAATCATTGGGAAAAAAAAGGGCTATATTTAAGTTTAATTAAGTGCTTTAAAAAAATCAGTAGTGTTTGTTCTGGTACATATTTTACAAGAATGGTGCAGTGCTAGAAAAGGTTCCAAGTTTAAAAAGGCTACATTTTGTTCTTTGGCTTCATTTGCATGACTTTACATGAGTATTATCACCAAGGGATGCTTTTCTTTCTAAAGCAGGATTTCAACTTTTTCAATTAAAAGAAAACAAAAGCACTGTTTCCCTGTGCTAGCTGTATTTTCAAAAACTACTGACTAATACAAATGTCAATAGACCCCTCATTACCATTTAAACAACCAGTAGCTATAAAATAAAGGAAATCYACCCAGAAAAATGAAATAGCAGTCACCACAGGGTATATTTTCATCATGTAACTATCAGTTTCTGTTTTCCTGATGCCAGTAGAAAATATTTGAGGGGTAGAATGTAACAAGTCAGACTAGATATGCTACTTGCATCTTAACTAACTCGAGATCCAGAGTGTGATAATTTCAGCAGCTCCCCAGTGAAGGAAGGGATGCCCAGCACATCAGTGACACCAGCCAGCCCTGGACAGAGCCCCACTGATGGGATCTGTGCTGATGGATTTGTGCTGATGGATTTGTGCCTCCCCACTCCCCTGACAGCTTTAAAACCACCAGTGCCTTTTCTCAGTGCCCCTGGAGCTGCTCTGGTGTCTCAGTAGGTGTCTGTCCCCAAAGGCAGCAGCCCTGCCAGAGAGCCTCAYGTGCTGGACCATGAAATCCCCACCAGAGCCATCACTGTGGAGTTAATTACAGCAACAACCGGAGCAGAGAGGCAACGTTGTGTGCGTAATCCATATGCAGCAAATCTAAAATTAATCCAGCAACAAAAAGTACAGATGGAAAGGGCCCAACTGTTGCTATTCTGATGCTGACAGCTTTCAAAAGAATATCAGCAGTTTTGTTTTTTTTTTAAATTATCCTGGCTCTTTTGATTGGAAAACATTTTCAAGCCCAATCTGAACCTGCTGCAGGATGATTAAGGTGGATAAATCATGGTTTTTCAGTGCAGAACAAATTGCTGGGTTCCACCTGAAGAAGGTACACTATTAAGACTGCAAGTGTGTAACACACTACAGCTTTAATTCTGCAAGTAGAAGAACACTTCTACTTCCAACTCAATTTTTTCTGGGATAGATTAAAATGTTGAGAAATTTGAGACACACCAAGAGCTCGTTCTGTCCTGCACTGTTCAGCCAGCCWTACTAACTGCTGCTTTGGGAAGGAAAAACTGTGAGTGGTTGGCAGAGCCTGGGACATGACTGTCCCTCTGTCTTAGATCCCTGCAACATGTAGAAAATATTGGTTTTTTGTCAGGCACTCACATCAAACTGACACAATTCTTAGGGCATACATTTGTTTAATATGTTAAAGCTACACTGCAAAGCTAGGATAGATCATGCAAAGAAACATAACTGGAAAAAAACCCCAGCCAGTAGCAAAATAATTGCACTACTGGAAATGAGAGAYATGGCAGAAAGTTACAGAGGTAAGAGTAACTAGCTTTGCACTTACTGCTTATTCTATGAGGAAAAAGTGGAGAATAAGCATAAATTAAAAATTATCAGTGTAAAACTGCAAAGATTTCTSTTTCACACCCTTCCCCAGGAGCTCATTCTGAAAGCCAGGCCAAACACTCCACTGCCCAAGCCCCTCCCAGCCCAGCTATTCTCTCTGCTCCATCAATGCCACTGAAACAATTTTGATAGATCCTCTATGCTCCACCATCTAATCCTGCTCTGGTTGCCCTTCTGTCCCCTCAAGCCTTCTCAGAGCAGACCATTCCTCCTTTCTGGGCAGTTCCAGTGTTCCCTGTCAGCCACAGGAGTASAGCAAGCTCTGCTCCATGCATCCCCTCAATTCCCTGCCATCATTTAAGGAGATGATTAAGGCTCAACTTGTGTTGAGCCTGACAGAAAGGAACAAGAACTGTCTTTTGCTCTTCTCCACGATTCCTGACGTTTATTCCTGCTRGTTCAACATTTGAATTCAGAAATGTTGCTGTGGTACCTCCTGAGTGATAGAGCTGGGTGCCTTCTGATCCTACCCTGCCTTCTGATCCCATCCTGACTGTGCCAAGCCTTTACCCACATTATGTTTCCATGCATGTGCCCAAGGAAGCGAGACACATCTGGGAATGCCTATCTGAGCATTTGTCAGCTACGTGGGCYACAAAAAGCCCTGAGACGTGAGGAAAATAAAATCCAACTCCTACGAGGCATTARCTCAGCACACTTCACTCACAGAACCAGAGGAGCCTTTTGCATGAACAAGAAGCAGCAGGAAAAAAATTGCCAGAAAAACACAGTTTGTCCAGCACTGCCCAGAAAGGGCTGCCCACTTACTGGAGGTGCCCTGGCTGCCACACAGGAATCTACAGCAAAGGGGAACAGCTCATTTCTCTTTAGGAAAGTGCAGAGGRGTGAGATTCTGGTGCCTTTCAGGGACACTGCCATCCACTCCTGTGTCGTGGGGTGTTTGACCAAGAAATCCTAAACTTGAGAGGAGTCACTTGGATTGTGCTTCATCTCCTTCATGCTTGGGAAATTCAGTTGAAGTTAATCCCTTAAGCAAGCATGGTCCTTCTCAATATGTATATTCCTAAATGCCACCTCTATTTGCATATATATTGCTAGACTGAGTAATTTGTTAACTGTAGCAACCAAAGTTATTCAACTGCAGCCTTTTCGTATTAATTTGTTTTCCTTTTGTGCTTCTTTATTATGACTGGTGCTCGTGTATAAATTGTGAATCACTCTGTGGCCTGCAGACACCATGCACACCTACAGTGAGCCAAATGMAGTTTGAACATATTTTTCACAGACAACAGACTGCTTATCTTGGAGACCTCTGCTCTTTGCAGCAAGTCTGTCTTCAAATGCTGSCTGTAAATCACTGAACTTTCAAAACAAAGCTCATTTACAGTGATCTACACTATTATATTAGTGATAYTCCAGTAGTAAGCAGCTACATTCATATTTTTACACTCAGCAAAAGAAAATKATTCTAGCAAAATGACTTGCTTTACTATATTTTATTATCTGGGAATTATTCCAAGAGAATAAATGTTGAKAAGCTTAATTAATTTATCATTCTGCAATTAGTTTGATTTTGTAAAGATTTCTAAATCAGTCCCAGAGGGATTTATCCTGGCAATAGTAGTTCGACTTTAATCTCAGGGCAAACCAAAACAGCACACAATTATCAGGATAAAGTATTAATGGACAAAATGAGAGTTGGAAGCTTCAGGAATGTCTAGACAAAGTAAAAAACCTTATTTAAGGGACTGCCCTCCTACTTTTGCAGATCTACTCACCATCTTTTAGCCCCCAGACAGAGACTGTGGAACACATCCTACCAAATGGCTCTGCTTTTAAATGGTTGCAAAAAAATGTTTATCAAGCAACCTTCTTTGGATAAAAAGGTCTTCATTGAAGCAAATAATAATAAAAATAAAAACAAAGCAGGTATTCTGTTCAAAATGTATGACCACTTCTGCAGRTTGACATAAAGGTGTATTTTTCTAATTGAAGTGGTCTCTCAAGTCTAAAACTTTGACCAAAAATGCAGCATCTCCAATTGCTTTTAAAAGCTGTATCTACAAATGAGTACCAGCCCTCAAAACACACAAATCCCTTGCAAGACAATTAAGAAATATTATTATCTAAATCCTGAGCTGTTGAATCTGAGAAGTTGGCACTAATACCAAAATACTTTCAAAATAAGTTCTTTGAGAAAAAAAATCAACAATCTGCTATAAAGCATCTTTGTCTGCGAAGTGAAGTCATACAAAAAAAAAAAGTGTTCTGATATCATTAAAGTATTTCCAGCTTAATCTTGTCCCCMTGGAAAACAAACATTGTAGGTACTCTTGAAAATAATTTAGACTGCCTTAATRCAAAACTCATGTATTATATAAATAGAGATTTAACCTGTTTGTCTGAGACCATTTAATTATTTTCCAGTTATGGAAACACAGATAYGCTTTTCTATGTGTCTGTGTGAAACCAGATAGTGATGAAAAGCATGGCTCTGAGTCTCTCTAGTTAGAGCACTGTTCTAGAAGCAGAGTGCTAGTGTAAGGTTTGTGTTCCAGGAATGTTTCATTTAATTTCCAAAGAAGCACTCAAAGAAGGAACTGGAACAGTGACTCTTGTCTCCAAGGTTAATCCCCAATTGCTGCTCTGTAATGTTTGGGTCTGACCTGACTGCAYTTCCAGTCCATTGAACGATTTTCTGCCCAAGAGCACTGAAAGGGGAGAAGGGAGGTGTTCCCCACTTGCTGTGTGACCTGCTCTATTAGAGCAGAGTTCTCAGAGGGTGAAAGAGGGGACTTCAGATTTATTTCAAAATTGAACTTCTCTGTCCTGCATGCAGGTTCTCTAATGCCACTTGAAAGGATTTTGTGATAGGGAAGCAAGAAAGGGGAAGTGATTCCACACTGTTTTGAGAGAAGCTCAGTTCTGTCAGCGGACTTTGAGGCATTTTCTGAGAACRATGCATAGAGAGATTTGCAACTGCAGTATGCATTTTAAAAAATCAAGCAAAAATTTWAATTGCAAGGCAATTTGATTTGGGAAGGGGGAGTTCAATGAGATGTGCCTGGAATTGCTGTTAATGAATCAAAAAGTTTCCCTTACAGAGAAGCCYCGAAGCATTAAATGAGAACTCAGAGGCACTTGTTGACATCCTCAGGTCAACTTTCCATGAAAYACAACGCCCTTTGCAATATCCTAAACTGTCAAAAGTCAACATATCGCTTTTCCCTGAGGTTCAGAACTTCTCTTCCTAAAATATTAAGTAGAAAAAATGTGATTAAACTGCATTTGAGAGACAGATCAGAGATAAGAGAATCTTTAACAAACAATCCTAGTAAATGTGAGCTCTGCAAAGTGGAAAGGTTTGTAGCTCAGAGCTCAAAGATAAGCTATTATTTTTCTCATTTCATCAGCTGTACTGAGTATTTCTGTCAATCCTGCAGTCCTCAGGAGGGACTAGTGGATCTGGCCCTGACATTTTTCTAATTTCTTTTGTAGGGTTTTATTGTTAAAAACTCATTTGCAATCAGGAGTCAAAGACAGTAATCAAGAGAACGAGCTCAGTGAGAGCACAGGGCTGGTTGTGATTTTATTCCCACWGAGATTACAGTGAACACTGGTAATCAGATGTTCTTGGGGGCAGCAGCCAAAAGAAAAGTATAGATTTATGTAAGAAATGACAAAAGTGTTATTTTAAGCTGAACTTGAAGAACTATTTACAAGAATAAGCTCAAGCAATCAATCCCTGTGGGAGAYAACTGCAGAGAGGCTGATCTGTAACAGCATTACACATCACCAGCATCCAAGTTCTTCCAAACAACCCTAAATCACACACAATTCCCTCTATTTCTTACATTAATTCACCCCAACTCTGAGAAGTTTTATCAGCTCTCCTATGCTCCCTTTGGTTTCCAGGGACCCTCCAGGTAATGCAAGTGAGTGTGTGACTGTGCCCCTGGCAGCCTAAACATTTAACTTCCAAAATATCATAAAACAGGAATRCCTTTATGCCAGAGCAACTCAGGGAAATGAACAGAACAGTTTCAAAAGCAGACAATTTAACCTGCTTGAATTCCATATGCACTGTTTTATAACAGTAAGACCACATGAGCTCAAAAGGACTTGGARTTTATTGGCATGTCTTGATCTTGACTGCCAATGTTTTTGGAGGAATGGAGATAAGTAGCCTTCAGTTTCAGAACACACAATATATTTTATTGTCTTTATTTACTCCATGGCTGGGGATGTGTGGGTGTGGAAAGTAGGTAACATACCCAAGCTCTATTTCCCATAAATTACAAAAATATTGTAATTAAACTACTTGCATTGCTTCCAAAACTACAAGTGTGGATTTCCAAGACAAAGGATTATGCAGACAGCCTATAAGGAAAAAAAAAAAAAAGTTTCTTTTATGGCCTGGTGATACAGGGCATTGAGATTCATAGCTGGAATCGGGGTGAATCATCAGGCTCAAATCTTGTTCTTATGTGAAACACTGGACCAGAGAATACTCCTTTAGCTTAATGCCAAAATCACAATAGAGAAATGTGAGATGAACAAGCAGAGTAGASTCTTGCTCTGGGATGTGCCACATGGCTGAGCTGGATATTGTTCTCTGCTCTTTAGGAAGGAACTATGTAATGTCTTTTAACCTTACATATAAATAGATTACTAAATAAATCCCACTGTGCGGAAGTAAATACAACAGAATGCTTAAAAATTATCAAGAAAGGTTTTTTTTTTAAAAAAAATACTGAAGTGATGAAAATAATCTTGTCCTGGTTCAGCTTTATCAAAGAGTATGCTAGTTGTATCTTTGCTTTCAATAACTTGAGACTCTCAGCTACACAAAGTGACATATTTCCATTTCTGTTCTCTTACTTACAGAACATACTTACACCTATACCTAAGTCATTATAAAAAAAAGTGTTGCCTTTACAGCTCCTCTTTGTGAGACCTCTTATTTCCACATCATGTTTCTATTGTTCTTTAGTATTTTTCTTTCTTGTGACTATCAGTTTAAGATGACAGCATTGTTAAAGATTTTTAAAAGCATGTGTACATTTAGTTTCTTCTAGATGGATCACTTGATCATTAGCATTATTTCTTCCATAGCCCCACGGAGCAGGTTGTGTTATTGATGTTACTGTTTGGCTCTAAGGCTCATCCTGATGAAACACTGATATTCAGAGATTTGCACTCTCCAGTGGTGGCACAGAGCAGCAGCAAAGCTTCTGCTTATTCACAAACTGGTCAAACAGTGGGGGTGGCTGAGAAGACACCTCAGATGTCACAGCTCAGTCAACACTGTAAGCCTGTGCCAGGGTAAAAGTGACACCATAAACACAGAAAATGAAGGTTCTGCTGGCTCCTGGATTCAGGTGAACATCTGCTGCACACTATTTTAATGTGGGATGAGAATATTCACAACTTTGGTTCTTCAGATTAGAAATTGAACTACTCGCAGTGTGCATACTCCTGATGAGRACTCATAGTCAGGTTCTTTCTCCTATTGCCAAATATTCTGCTTTTTGTCATCAGTCAGTGCTCACCTACATAACCATATTTACCCCTGCTTTTGACTTCAGTATTTCCTTCAGATCAATTTTGTGGGGTTTTTGGTTTTGGTTTTTTTGGTTTTTTTCAATTAAAAAAACCCCGTCAACCACACAGAATCCACACATGATTTGGGAACAGAAACTCACACCCCAAAGCACAGTTTGCAATATGCACTCCGCTAATGGTTCTGTTTAGCAATGAAAAATCAAATCGTCTGATATGAGTTGTGCTTATTCTTTGCAAGACAGAATTTCTCAGCAAGCCAGATACGTTAATATGTAGAAAATGTAAATATAGGGGTCTTAGATGAAGTCTTTCCCTCCACAACACAATTTAAAATAYTTAAACATATGCATTTGCAAAACCTAAGTGTCTCCATTTTAATAAACCAGTGTAGAAGACCTTTCTGCAAGTCTTAGGCACTGTGTCAAATACCTTCTCTGCTCCATTTCTCAGTCCTGCACACTTTGGGAATGAGGACTGAGCTTCACTCTATCAATCAGCAACAGTCTTGCATCCTTTAAACTATTTGTAGATGCATATTAGATATTAGATGGATAACCATCACTCATTCAGCCTGCTAATAGAGGAGACTTCTAAAATAACAGTAAAGCTGGCAACATCTCACCCATGGCTCTGAAAAAGCAGGCAAGAAGAATGGGATCAACACAAAACAAGAAATAGGAAATTTAGAACAAGTGTTCTAGCAGGAGGTTTCAAAACATTCTCCACAGATATTCCAGTAATAGAAAAGCCCATCTGCTCTGTACATTACAGAGCTAATGAAATCACTTGGCATAACTTGTCTTTACTGCCCTCCTCATTGCCCAAGAATTCCTTCTCAAATGATAAAGAGCCATTTATAACGTAATGTTGGCGTCCATTTCTAATAAATTAYCTTAACAGATAAATTCTATTAAGATCTTAAATATTTCAAAAATTTTCTCATTTTAAATATTAACAAAGAAGAGAAGTTAATACTGATTTATCATGAGATCCCAGGTCATTATGAAATCAGATCCATTAACAAGGATAATAGTTTCTTTTTTAGTCTAGATGAAGGCAATTTATGAGTGCTAGGAAATTTTGCAGATTGCCTGTGGGTAGAGCTTGGCATCTATGTAATTATGTGGGATCTCTAAAGGCATTTAAAGGCCAATTGACTGCTTTTAAATCATCTCTTTAAATTGGTGACAACCAGGATATAAAGATTTCGTGGCCAAATGAAAGAAGAGTATTACAGTGTTGCCAATTCTGGCCCAGCAATTCACGAACATTGAAAGTTCATATCCAGATATATTTTATAAGGTATATAATAAAAATTAGTCATAAAATTGATATTGGAAAAGACTAATTTTGAAAGAAATGAAAATATTCTAGAGCCATTGGAGAGGAATTTGAATCAGTGGATRTTTTAATTATAGGAAGTAACTCACAGAGCTTGCTTGGTTACAGGGATCAGATCCAGGAAAAGCACAGTTTCTTGGCCCATTCTTCATGTATTTCTTGGTGTATGCCTGCCACTGTCAGCATTCTGGCTATCTGTCAGGAGGGAATTACTGTGCATACAGCTGTCAATCTGATTTCAGGCTTCCCACACACACACACWCTAACACATGCCCTGAATCCTTCCCAGCATCCAGCTCTACTGCCTATTGTATTTTAAAAGGCAGAAGAAGCCATTTCCTTCATTCCACCACAGTGTTCATATTACACATGATAGAGAGATAAACATCTCCCTCTCACCTCTGGATTACAGCAAGGTTCCTACACGGGTTCACTCTCAATTCCTGCACAACAACTGAGCTGTGCATTTGCTTATTGTTGCCACACCACCTTTGGTGACATGCATTAATTAGAGGGTATTGAGSTATGACTCAAATGGATTTTCAGATAAAGCAGTGCACTGAACAYTCATTCAGAACAAACGAGTGGAGTGGCTAATTTTCTCACGTAAGAAATGCACTGARGGAGGCTCTTTCTGACCATTTCTTCTGGTTTTTGCAGAGCAGGAGTCCCACCACGCAGCCCTGCACAGCACAGGGATTCCAAAGGGCAGAAAACTGCTGAACACACATCACACCCAGARCTGCTGCATCCCTCATGAAATTCTACTCTTTTGACCTCCAGCCCAGGCAGTGGGGCACAGGGGAGGCTCAGATCCTCCTGAGTGAGCTGCTCTGTTTAGGTGCAAACCAAAACACCCGGACAGTTATCAAAGATGCCAAAAGGGAGGGGGAAAACACTCACTTGAGGACACTCTCCCAAAAAGGCTGTCATTAACTGTGTCAAACACTGTTCTTCCCTGCAGTTTTCTGTGCTGCCTGARCTGCATCAATTCATGTCTTTTGTGCATTACAAAACTGATGAAGCCTGAACATTTTCCAGCAAAATGTCAGCAGAACAACTATTACAGAAGAGATTTTGCTTCACACAAAATTGCAAACACCTGTATTACTTGAGATTGGAGCATAAAACCTTGGGCTCAGCATTTGAAGAAATGAAGAACTACAGTAATGTCTGCTGTAAAAAGAAAAAAATAAACTAGTTACTAATATTGCTAGAAAATTATAGCTTTTTTCACTGTAGTTTACAGAAAAAAATATATCCTAATCTTCATGCAAAGCAAAAACTGCTTTACTTTTATTGAAGAACTAGCTTTTTAGTTGCTCGTAATGATCTATCAGTCATTTTATCACAGAATTGCAAGCAATAGTAAGAAACTGTTGCATGAMTTCTACTTTTCTTGTTGTGGATGGATTTTTGTTGAATCTTGTTTTTTACACTCCCTCATTATGATGTTTCTCTTTCTTAAGCAAGGTATATGCATAATTGTGCCCAGAGCTATAGAAACAACAACAAATGATGTTTACTTTGTCATTTGTCTGRTTCCTTTCACCATTTGTTCAACAAGCTGAATGTTACTACAAAGAATCTGRTCTCAAAAATTCAGTTAATTGTTTTGTTTCTTTCCTAAGAAACAAAAACCCTCCTACCTCCAAAGTGATGAGTTTTACCATTACACATCATAATTTGCAAACACAAACTAACTGCAAACAAGCTGGGTTTTATAAACATGTGCAAATGGCTAAATAGCAGTGTAGCTGCCTAGCAGGTATTTACAGAAGTCAAGAGCATAAATCAGGGAAATGTGTAATTAAACAGAACTCCAAGGTAAGAAAATTCRCTCCAGCTCAGAAACACACATTRATTTAAAATACCTCAACAGCTCACTCAGATTATTCCTTCAGCAATGATATTGAATTCCTTTAAAAGATTTGCAGGTTCAATTGGAGATTATATTTGCCCACAGTTGTGGATACTGTTGTGTCTGCTAAAGCACTGTTCTTTTCTAATCATCCTCTTGATACCAAGTTTCCAATCCCTGCTGGAAACAGTTGACCAAAGTATTGGTTAGTTGAAAACTTCCATTTAAGTGGTGATAAAACAAGTTAAGAAAAGATGCCTGGATTCCAAAATGAAGTTAAAATTTCTGTCTGTTCCAATCTGAARGCTTTACTGAAACACTGCCCCACATGAAGCAGATACTGAACAGTGGCAATATTCATTTATTTGGAAAATGATGCAAGTTTTCATATGAGCAACTATTTCCTCTACTCCAGTTCAGTTTCAGTAGCCATGATATTGCTCTCCAGAAGTGTGGATTTTACTGRTTTTACAGGTGAGATCAAATTTCTAAACTTATCCTATTGTCTGTAGAAGCAATCTTAGAATAGTATAAAATTTAAAAATGTACTACACATTAACAGTCTCTTCATATACCTCATGACTATTTCCTGACAGGAAYTGACCATGAATAATTTTGAAAACTGAATTTTGCCTGTGCTTTGGGCAATAAAATAATCTTTAGATTACACATCTTACCTACTATAAGTCATGGGACAAATCAAATGCAAAGGTTTATTTGATCATGAATTAGTCAAAACTATGATTTATTTTAAAAAATGGAAAGGGGGGCTTCAAATTTTTTTGGGGAATGAATAAATTCAGTAAGTACTACATGCTTACATTTTTAGCTACACAAGGYCACCACTTATATGATCAAAAATAAACATTACAGTAGATAACTCATGAGATAAACCAAATGTTGCATAGGATACACACAATTTTATTTCATTGCTTTCATGTGCAAGGAGTTTACAGACCACCAGCCTAACTGGAAACAGCAAACATGGCTTGGTAATTAGTAAAAGAAAGGCATCCTTTTCCCAATCTGCATTCAGTTTCTAATGAAATACTAATTAGAAATCAGTATTCCACTAAACTGAATTGTCAAACACTTTCATTCAGTGACTCTTAATATATTTTTAAGTATTCATAATTGCAATAGAATTCCCAGAAAACCTAGCAGTAACATGAGCATATTGTTCCCCTAATGACTTTTTATGAGCTGTCAAAGTATTTTAAAATACATTTTTCCCAAGTCACCTTAGGATAGGAGCCAACATTGAAAATATCAAGAATGTACTTGCTGTTTGCTATAGGACTGCTCATTCTTCACCTGTAGAATGAGTATTTCTGGGTGCAGAAAACACAATTATGATAKTTTTTGCTATCCTGGTTATGAAGTAAAAACACCAATACTTAAGCATAGCTGTGAGAAATCAACAGAGTGGGAACAAGGCAACAAAAATCAGAACTACTTGGTCATGTGCCTGAAACTTGACAGACAGTTAAATTTCAGTTTTYRGTWTAATTTAAGTTGTAACRCACATTTAAATACATTCTATAACTSTAAAGACTTTACAGCCAGAAGAGCTATCACACAGATCTTGTTCAATCCCCCCTGTTTTACAGTTTTCCCKGTTCAAATCTACTGCTTGATTGATTCTTTTCTCTACAGAGCTTGGAGCTGTATCCTATAAAACAGAAACATGCCTCAAGCAGAACTGTGCAGTTTCTGTAGAAGCGTGCTTGGAAAATACAATAGTCTCAGAAGGAGCAGAACAGCTTCCTTGTAAAGTCAGAATTCATCTAAGAACTAAAGAACAGCCTAAGAAAACTTCCATTTYTATAATGCATTTCTACTGAGAATAGTTGAGAAAACCTAAATTTTAATGGAATTATTTCTACCAAGTTCGTAGAAYCATGGCATGTTAAGAGTTTGAAATAGACCTTAAAGATCATCCAGTCACATCCCCAAGCCACCCCCACCACAGGCAGGGGTTCACATGCTGATTTGCTTCTCTTTTCCTAAAATCATACTTACAGTTTCCAGCTGCTAGACGTATTTTTTTCCTAGTATATAATGAAATCCTATCCCTAAATWAAAGTTTCTTTGCTTTGACATTCATACTACCGGATCAAAATTAAAAATGAACAAACAATTCATACTTAAAAATATAAGATATATACCCTGGTGCTCATAATATCCAGGGAAAAGTAAAACCCCTGCAAGAGCTCTAACAGGTAAGTGAAGAAACTGAGGTCAGTAAAATCTGGTACTGAGGTTATCACTGAAAAAAGTAATTTGACCTAGAAAGACTGGAAAGAAAAGCAGAAAATCAACTGATTAAGAACATGGTGAGCAGAGAGTGTTATCTGGACAGCAGGCACACCATAGAAGAGAGAACAAGATAAAACAAGTCTTACTAAACTCACAGTCTAAAATGCAACATGGAAGCAAAAAAAACCAGAATGGTGTTCATGCAAGTTTCAGTAAGATATCAATGCCTTGAAATCTTCTGTAAATAGCTGTAATGGCCGCATATTTTAATGTACTTTTTAAATTTAGGATTTCTCTGTCAGTTCAAAGCAAAACAAATCCAAATTAAAGTTGTATTCCTGAAAAATTAATTTGAAGTCTTCAGCTATGTTTTCATAGTCCAACAAGTACAGGTAGGAGAAAAAAATTATTAAACACAGGAGAGAGAAAAAGTACAAGCAATTAAAAAAAAAAAAAAAAAAAAAAAAAAAAAAAAAAAAAAAAAAAAAAAAAAAAAAAAAAAAAAAGCCCAACTAAGATTACAAGTAAAAAGATGAAATAAGATGAAAAATCCGTGAGACATGTTCTATTTCATTAGTCAACTGGATGAACCAAGGCCTGCATCGGCACAATTAAAAATCTCCTCCAGCTCAAATTTCACTACATTTTTACTACAGAAAATCAGGGCAAAAGTAGTCTCAGCAGACCTGAAAACACCAGTAAACACAAAGCAGAAAGGTTGTTACATTGACTAAATATCCTGCCCAGAAAACCTTAACAATGATTGCTTTGGCTCATTTCAGATATTTCTGTCTGCTCCTTCCCCAGGAGTTTGGAATGCTGCTGCTCAAAMCCTTCACACCATGACCAAGGGTTGTGTCTGTAGGAGCCCTGTGTTAATCTGTGGGTGTGCAGAAGGGATGCACTGAGGATTCCATCCCTGATTGGGACCAAACAGGAGAATCACCTCAGCAGCAGAAAGTGAGATTTGCTGAATGAGAAACCTCAGAGCCTTCACTTGAACTGAAGATATTTTGTGAGATGTCAYGTGCCAGGACTGACTGGTATTTGCTGAGCTGACAACTGGTCCCAAGCTGAGATTTTGGAATAAGTAACAAGTAGAATGTGGAATATAAAAAACTAGTGACATGGGGGGAAGAAAGCTATTTAAAAAGCTCATTCTAGAGAGTTCTGCTTCCTTCTCCAACTTTGAATGAGAATTCAAGGAGAGTTGGTGTACCTGGATCTCAGGAACTGAATGAGCAATGCACAGACATCAATCATTTGCCAACCACTCCGGAAAAGACCAAGCACAGAAAAACTGAGTAAATAAAAGGCACTTAATAACATTTGACACTTTTGCTCTGGGCATTTACTGCTATTTTCCTGCAAACACAAACCCCATATAGTAACCTAGCCTTGTTGCTGCATTTCTGGTTTCAATTATTCCTTCTTCCCACTTGCTCTGTAGTAGCACATTCAGTTCAGCAATGTTTTGCATATGTTAAAACAAAGGCAACAAAAACATCCATTGTGCCAGAATACTCTGTGTTTTTGCTGTTCCATAGCTGTCTGGAAACCAGAAAAGTGGAAATTGGGAGTAATAAACACCTGTAACTAACAGTTTATTTCCTATCTGGAAACAGTTGTGACATACTCATAGATGAATATTCCTGGGTTATATGGCAATAAATACTCCTCTGTGGATATTAGGGTCAAAACATTCACAAAGCCTTCCTCTTCAACAGCCTCCTGATTGGAGTTGTTTCTTTGCATTTTTCTACGCTGCCAATCCAGGCAGTTATGCCAGGCTTCTCTTGGTAGAGTTCAATTACGTTAAATTTTTCCTCTGAAACCTGTGTTGTTTTTTTTCTAAGTAAGCTATAATTTCTCTGCTGCAGCTTCAGCAGCTTCTTTTTCTGGCCTTCTGAAATAGATCTAATAACTTGTACTAAGCTCTGTCTCTGGTTGCCTTTGGAAAGCAACAATGAGTTTTACAGCAGTGCACAGAAAATTGCACCACAGGTACACGATGGAGAGCTCCCCTTTTGCTCTTACACATCAAACTGGACACAACTCAGGGCCAGCTCAGCAACTCCCACCAAACAACAGCAGCTGAGCACTGCAGTGCCACGGTACATCAAAGTTACACATCTGGGGAACAAATAGGACTGCTCAGAAAATTCCTCTGTATCCTTTCAGCTTTACAGGGAGACTCACCCTGTACACTATTCCTATTTCTAGAGTAAAAGTAGAGAAGGGTGGAAATGTTCTAAGATGTGAGACAGAAATTTAATCTGCTCTGCAGGCAATCCCCACATGGATTCCTGTTGAAAGGACTCCTTTGGTGGAGAAACAGCCTGTGCTGAGTTGTTACCCTGCTGCAATTAGACTGCTTCTGGAAATTAAACTGCTTTAGGAATTTCCATATTACTCTACAAACTGTAGGGCACTGTCAGAGAATTTCATTGCAGTCCAAAAAGACAGAAAGCTAAATCTTTCTATCAAAACTAGTTGTCAGCTGCCAATAATTTTTAAGTACTATAAATCATTAATATAACTTTCTGTTTACTATACTGCATTTTCATGAGTCAGTGGCAAGAACAGTAGCCTGGTTTTTGACTACCTCTCCTTCAMCAGTTTCTTTCTGTACTCCTCTACTACATAAAAGTACTGATATAAATACTTGTCTAATATGGATTTTCTGCTAAATCACGTATAAGAATGCACAAAGCCATTTTTTTTCTGAACATACTGCTTTCAAAATGCTTTTAGTGCAAAGTGAGGATAGAAAAATTCTTTCACTAAGTAGTTTACAATAATTTTTTTCTGCAGGGCAACATTAGCAGAGCAGCAGCACAATCTAGCTGAATTAGAAAATTCATCTGTTGGAAATTTTCACAAAATCCCATAGTCTTCCATGTAACACCCTGTTTCTAATCCTACCTAGAAAAYMAGAAATTTCAGGGAAATCTGTRATTATATCTTGCTATTGACCTTTAYAGTGTAAAATGGCATCATTGGAAATTGGTACAAACACAGAGGGAACCAACAGGGTGCTGTTGTCTCACACATGCCAAACACAAACCTTTGCTCCTGTGTTAAAGACTGCAGAGAGACTTTCAATGTCAGCCAATGTTTAAGGCAAAATTAGGATATAATCAGCAAAATAAAATAAATTCCAAATATGCTAAATTCTATAGCAATAAAGAGAAAACTCTATAATATATTCCAGAATGTCTACAGAGTTCTTGCTTTCAAAACACAGAGAGAGGGAATCCTTCTAACTTCTCTTCTACTGTTTTCTCTTTTTACAAAGACAGCATGAGCAGTGGCTCAGTTTCCTAAGCTTTAAATGMACACACTGGAAATTTGGGTAAAAACTGAGAAAAAAATACAATTACCTATCTGACAAAGACAAAAATATTCTGTTGCAGRCAGCACAGGCAAACTGCAAGAAAAATATAAGACAGAACCAGTGATGAAATGGGTATAGGGTGTTTCAAAGAAATTTGCTCTTTGTATTCAGATAAATCTTTTTGTGAGCCCCAGAACTGCTAGTATCATRTTATCTGGTATAACTAAAATTATTACTAATGTCAATTTACAGTCTCTTGAAATTCATCTCGTCCATATAAGATGAACATTGCAGCCATTTTTTTGCAAGCTCGACCAAACAAAGATTGTATTTTTAAAAATAAGAAAGAACTATGCCTGTAATGTGAGAAACAACAAATTCAAGTAATCATTCCTGTTCAACAGATGCCTCAAGTGCAAAGCAAGCAGTGATTTTGAAGCAAGGCKCAGGGGCAGGCAGCATTCTGCCTGCCAGGATGATGGGCACTTTGCTTTCCAGTCACAATGTCAGTGAATATTGAGCTGGGACAGAGAAGCAGATCAAATGTAATGAGAGGCARTGTTTACTTGCTGAATTTGTAAATATTATTCTATTGGCACTGCTCAGCTGCCTGCTAAAATTTCAGGGATCATATTAAATGACCTGGGGGTTGCAAACAAAACAAAATGCCATTTATCCACATAACACAGGCTGCAGCTGCATCAGGAAATCCATTTGCCAGAGGTGTTACTGCAAGCAATTCTGAATAATAATAAGAGAATGCCAGCACAGATTATACTGGGCTCATCAGGAAGAATCATTTATTGAGCTTTATATATTTCCTACAAAACTCTTTGTCAGTCCTATTCAATATAAATYCTATTCAAAATATTCATTGTCCAACATTGTTCCACTGTACTGCATCAGACACCTTATATTTGAAATACCAGTTGTGCCTCTGGATRAGTGATTTTTGAGGAATAAGGGTTTTTTTCATTTAATTTTTATATGAAAACATTTCATACAATTCCAACAATACGTCGGAAAGACAYATTTTGTAAGTCTTTATAATTTTTAAATTAAGAAGAAGATCCAGCTCAGAAATACGGAACAGTTTGAAAAACAACTAAAATACTGTTAGGCTATAGCTATTTGATTGATTTCTTCTTTACTTGGTGCCATTAAAGAATTTAAATTTGTCTTTAATGCAAGCCCCTCCCTYAGCATATTGAAAAAAATCAAGATTGCAAATCTGCAAAAAGCAAGCTGCAAATGCCAATGATTAAAAGGAATTTTACAGAATTTACAAGATTTATAGGAAGAATATCTGAATCTCACAATTGGAGGAAAAGGAACCACAAGGTTTAATTTTTCAGTCATGTAGGATTTCAGCAGTTTTTGCTTTACCATTACAATTTTATGGCRTTTAAGAACAGTGGAAATAAAATTATAGTTAAGAAGCACCTGGCTTTAAAGATGTGTACTGAATTAAGAGCGACTTTTTCTACTGCCTTGCAACTCTTCTGCCTAAGAAACATTTGCAGGATTTCAAGAGTTGGAGATGTCCTCTGTATACGTTTCTAAGAGTAAAAAGCATCCCCTCTCTCATTTCTGTTCCTCTTGGCAATCRTGGTACAGCTGCTTGAAGCAAGGCCCCAGTTCATTTTCACAGCAGGTACTCACAGAGTCACCCAGAGTTTTCTTGGGGCTCCAGTACCAGACCATATCAGGCAATAAAAGGGGTTTGGGACACTCAGTCCCTGCTGTGACAATGACCTGCTGTTTGTTTCTGAATCAGGGAATTCTTATTCCTTAACCTGGAAAACAGGGCAAACAAGACTTTCCTTTTTTTGAAAGGAAACATTGAGAGGATTAAACCCTTTCCCTTACTAACATGAAACTGCAATTTTGAGAAAACTCTTCACAACAGATGTTTTTTGGCAGGTTTGAGCAAGAAGGCTCTTGGAATCCAGGCAATTTTCATAGATCATGACAAAAACACATTATTCATTTGGATGAGCAGATACTAAAATTAAGAGACAGGTCAATACTGCTCAGTAGAATAGGCATCCTACATCTTTTGCCATGTCAAGGGTTTCATTGTCATCTCCACAGGAAAAAAATACCCTTGGGGTTCTGCAGTAGTGACAGAGCAGACACAAGGGAAACAAACCCTTGCAGATCTCTGAGGTTAYGAGTTGCAACAGTAAACACAAAGTTTTACTGCTGATACACTCATATTCAGGTAAAGGGAAAAGTGTGAAGAGTGCACACCCGCTGCAGAGGGGCTTGAACAATCAGCCTTGGTGAATTTCAAACGTCACATTAGGAAAACGAGAAATGGAAATGATGCATTCACAACAACTGCTGTTCAAGTATTTTTCACTTGATTTATTAATATAATTTTTGATAGCAATGAATGCTGGGGAACTGCTGCAGTGGTGGCTCTGAGACACACTTTGAATCACACCCTTCAGGCACTCAGCTCTCTGGGGGTGAGTGTCACCTCTACTCCAGGTTTAACCAGCAGAGTTCCAAATAGGAAAAGCTTTACAAAAAACACTGAAGAAAGGTCTGAATTAAAGTGCCACTACCTCATGAACTGCATTGCAATAATGGACAGCTACTTGWGGACCTTTGTTGAAAGAAATGTGTCATGGTTGTATATTGGAGTTGCTTTTTTTTTTCTTTTTCTTTTAGATATACCTGTCACATGACTTTGCATTTGTTTCATGAAATATTGAACAATAAATAGATGGGCTACATCATACCTGACCATAATCTCAATAACAATTCCACACCTTCAAATCAGATGTCTAATGGACTCCTTAATATACTCTGATATTTCACTGTCAAAATTATAGTGAAAAGTGGAGAAACAAAGCACCATCAATCTTTTTTGACAGAAAATTGTGCTAGAAAGATTAAAATTAATTGTGTTTTTAAGAGTACCATGTCAAAATCCTCTCGGAATGCATAATTTGAGACATGCAGCTGTTTTCATTTAGCTTGAAATAAGGCAGAAAATGACTTTGTGAAGAGAAAATAAARTGTCTCATATTCTACAGCCTCAGCTCTTCAGCAAGACTGGTAGGTCTTTAGCCTAAGGTGGTAATCCACTGACTGTCTACTACCATAGATAAATAAGTTATCTGTGCTGAGGTGTTCAGTTATTTTTCTACTGAAAAACATTCTGTTTACTGCTGAAAAAGTCACAATTTGTGGTAGAGGCAGAACTACTTGTAACTACTTCTATAAATTTTAGTTTAGAGTACCTGTTCAACACAGTTCTCATCCATTTCACTTATGATACAGAAATACTAATGTACATTTCTAACATGGAAATACATTATAAGGCAACAAAACAAAGTGAAAGAACTTTTTTAATAGAGACTGTGATTTCAGTGCTATTTGTGAAGCTCAGGAAACAACTTCTATTGAGAAACTTTGTCAGTGGAAGAAAAAAAGGAAGAGGGCCCTGAGGCGATGCTTTGTGGGCAGCAAGCAGGATGCAGGMAAAGATGTGCCCAGGAGCATTTCACATTTGCCATTTTGCATCCAGGCACAGGGACAAGGGCAGTGCCAGGATCAGCAGTCACAGGTGTGACATAAAGAACAAACCTCGGTGCCAGCAGGACACAAGGGCTTCCCTTGCAAACACCCCTTCTCAAGTACAGCTTGGAGTGTTTTGGCAAAATTCTCTTTCTGATGAGCCTTGCCCTGAGCAGAGCTTAAGCCTGCTCTGCACAAGCTGAGTGGATTAACACGAGTTTTAGGATCAGGTGATAACTGCAGTATGATGCTGCAGTTACAAAGGATGAAATCTAAACAGAAAGCAGGAGCAATACAAACAGATGGAATTAGAGTGGCTTATTTGTGATGCTGAATGCGGCCACAAAGCCAAGCRGGGAAACATTCAAGTTCTGACACATGATAAATGGTTATTGAGCATAGAAAACAAAAAGGAACTCAGAAATACGCATGAGGAATTCACAAATTTGTGACTCTTCAGAATCCAAAAAGATGACCTTGTAAGACAGTTTATACTGCACAAAAATTTTCATATATAGTTTCCAAATTTCTTAAGAAACTTTAGAATCTCCAAAGATTCCAGGTTTTTARTAATGCATTAGAAAGTGACAGTGGAGACCTTAATGTTGAACAGGAATAGCATGCTGTGAATAGTAAGCTAAGGGCTTTAGCAGGTTTTGTGCCTCTTTTTTCCTGTTTATGAAATAGTCTCTTCAGAGTRATGAATTAACCTTTGGCCTTAGAGACAGTGGTCGTGACTGACTCTCCTCTTAACCCTCCTTTAAAGGGGAGCTTAGTAATGACTCCCACTAAAAAGACAAGTGTTTCTGCAGAGCANNGGGAGAGCTGTCATTGCTGCTGTTATTTTGCAGCACACAGGCTGCAGATGGAGTTGTGGAGTTTCCCAGTTTGGGGTGAGGTCGGGGTGGTTCAGGTCCTGTCCCTGCCCTTCTCTGCAGGACCTGGCAGGACTGCTGCTCCAGCTGCACAGTGCCTACATCATGTTTACAACTTCCAGAAAATTCTGAAGCCTCTACATGGACAGTTTTACAACACACAGAGGCCAAAGGGGATAAGTAAACGAGGGGAGGAGAAGRAGGCCACGGGGAGACATTGACAGCAACCACTGCATAGCATGAAAYCCGATTTTATGGAGTAACATTAAGATGAAGTGGTGTAATTTGATGTTTGTGCTTCCTCCCCTGCCAGTACTCTTCAAATATTTGCCATGCAGAACAGACATACATTGACTCGTTGGCTCTAACTCTCAACCAGGGGATTCACACAGAGAAACTAGAATTTTAGCTATGTAATAATGTATATTACACAACTTTACATTAATCCCACACACAATTACACCATGCACTCAGTAKGRCTTCTGATAAGGACTTTAGCAAGGATTAAGTTTTCTCATCAATCAAAAGTCCACCAGTGCCTGTGTTATGGGGAGATAAGAGTAATGATTGCTTATCAGACACTGGAAATATTTTATATGCAGCACCTTTTGAACAAATAGAATAAATTTAATAAACTTTTAAAAGCCAAAGCTAATTTGCATGCRAACTTGTCATGTCTGTRTTCATCAGTACAWATAAAATTATATAGGCACACTGATYGGGTAAGGAAACYGTCAARAAAAGTGAATGTATACTCATACCTAAACAGACACATACAGACCATGTATGCATGTACACATTTATATAAATAATGCATATATATTTGCATGTGTGTGCATCTCCAACAGAGTATTATGTGCATTTTTGCATAACCATTCAGCCAGATCAGAAGGAAAGCATTTTGTTGGGTTTTTTTTCTCTTCTGAGCAATTAGATTCCAACAGAATCCTGAGCTGGCAGGTGCACCCTTGGAGATCTCTWACAGGCAAATATTTAAACTGCCTATTACATGGATTCTTTACATTTGTGAACATGGCTAGCCAGTCCTGCTAGCAACTTGGGTCACCATTTAAAAATCCTTATAAAGAGACTCATTACTACACCCAGATGAAAATATAAAACCAGGGACCAACAGAAACATAACAGATAATGATTTAATAACCAGTATCCAAACACCACACCACCACTGCCAAATATCTCCAAGATAAAGAGTAAAGTGGGATATTAGCTAAAATGAGAAGAATTGGCCCAGCTGTTCTGGCCATTTAATTCTTAATGCCCATAAAAATATGAGATTTGTGTCAGTGTACTACTGATTATGGAAGTAATTTTAAACTTTTTTTAAAGTTAAATTGTGTATCAAACCGTTCAAAAGGCAGCACATGTTTGTTTTCTAAATGGACATATTCTTGTCATAGTTAAATTAATGGAACCCCTACCACTGGCATCAAAGCAGGAAGCTCTAAAACAATATGCTGGAAGCTATTATTATAGAAGAATTCACACAGAATGCTAGGCTCTGCATAATGTATTATACCCAGATGGAAGGTTACTGKGAAAATAGCAGGAAAAATTTAACCTCCTCCAAAACAGAGCTACTAAAATGCAATTGTAAAAGTGGGGTGAATTTCAATSCATGTTTCCTTGATTCTGCTATACAACAACTTCAAATGTTTAACTAAATTTAACTGCTTATACAGAATATTCAATTTGCACATTTTGTGCTAAGTGGTAGAAGAGATATTAAGTAGATATTAACTTTGCATTAAGTCAAGACATTCAGTAGAAATGTCACTGGCATGGTAGAGAAAATTTTCCTCTTTAGAATTGCCAGTACTTTTTTTACATCTAAAGAAATCAAGAGATATTCATGCTAATGAATATGTGCCTGAGATTTACTTTTTAGTTTTGTGGCTCTCACCAAAGCAAACAAGCAAAACTCAAAGCTAAATCAACCATGCTTTTGTGTAGCATATGGAATTATTAATATATGTGTGTGTATATCTTTTATTGGTCATCCAAAAAGAAAAAAAAAAAATCAACGAATACCTTACAATGCATATCTGCAAGCCCAAATATTGCCCATTTAACTTATCATATTCTGTTAACTGAGTTTAATCAATTTGTTAACACCTATTTAACCAATCACTTCCAGGATGCAATTGTGTCATTCTTCATAAATAGAACATTAARGAGCTTTATGAGACTGTTGCTTTGTAAAATGAGCATTCAAAAACTATTTCACTGTCAGCTGGGATGCTGTATCCTACACCAACACATATTTGATCACCAATTTAATAGAATTATACACCATTATAGGTTTACTGGTGTTAGCACACTTTGTGCCCCTTGATCTTTGGCTTTTATGCCATTGATCTGTATATTCACAGTATATGAACATACAATATAGTACCCAGATGAAACTGGAAAGATTGTCACTAGTGGTCATATATTTATTTTATAGAGAAACTGATGTTGAAGAGATATTAATATAYTGAACATCTGTGGAAGATTTAATCCACTCATCCCATTATTCCAAAGGGAGCTTTATCCCTGAYTGATTATTTCTTTTTTAAACAAGGCTTATAAATATGCATAACAAAGCAAAGAATTCAGTGTCTTCACAGCAGYAGAAGTACAATTAGAAATAGATTTATCATTCAGAGACTGAACGAGACTTTTATAAATATTTTTCAGATTTCAGTACTTACAAGGCTGTGCAGAGAACAGTTTTGCTTCAAAACAGATTCCCAGGACCTTCAAGAGCTATAGAAGCTTTTACAGCTGCATCTGCTTAAAAAAGCTAAGCGGTGCCTTGAAAAGCTATAGATATTCTTTTAAATAGATGCTACTTAATTCAACTTAATCTTAAAAATAGCTTGAAACCTTTTAGAAAAAGTCAAACAAACCAAGCACATACTCCTTTCAGCAATTAGTAAAAATAAAAAAMCCCAACCAAATAACAGCACTACAAAGACTGAAAGTTTCAAGATGGAAGCAACTCTGCACCATATTTTTAAGTTAAGTTTTGATCTCCAGAAGAAACAGTTATTTGGCTGAGTCACAGAGCACCAAAAATGCCCATCCTAGCAGGTCAACAATGAAATCAGATCAATAAAATATTTGAAACTGATATCAGCCCYCCACAGTGTATAAGAGTCTATTTCAATAAAGATATTAGAACAAGTAGCCACTGATATAATAATAYRSCTTTAACAWTGGTGAGCCCAAATCTGAGTACACRGAATYCCTYATTGTTAARTTGYAGCTGAAGATTTTTATATGCATTATATGTATTTTGAGATTCATTAAAATAGCAAACTTACTCATCAAGCTTTTYGCAACAAAAAATAAATCAAGATAAATTAAGGTTTCTGTTTTATACCCTTAATGAGTAAGGGAATAAGACTGTAAATACTTCAATGTGCTCACAGTTATTTATACATTTGCTTTTACTTGAGCAAAGACACACATCAGTAAGAGGCAAGGCTATCAATTTGGCCCAGAAAGAACCATATCCTATAATCCTCAAGAATCAGGTACAATCACTCTTCTAAAGTTAACTATCCCCTTTGATTTTCCAAGGGCTGTTMTTGATAAAAATCCTGCAATTTCAGAAAAAGAATGGACCATGGTCTGACCCAAAATCCTACTTACAGCATCAGCTTTCAAAATAAAAGGGAAAGAGGAAGAGATTAAAAAGACATTAAAAATAAATTCTTTTAAGGATTCAAGTTCCTTGAATAATGAATACAATGGATAAAGCTTTGGAAAATAAAATAATTACATGAGAAATAGTCCTTGCTATTACCTCCAACTGAAATAGGAGACATGATTTTCTGAGAGCCATTGGGGATGATAGCTGTCCCCAAAACTGTAAACACCATTTCCCTACACAGTCACAAATGGGAAGCAYGCCTGGGGCTAACTGGTGAAATACTCTGAATAATGACTGCAAATAAGCATTTTAATCCTCACTCCAGTAGYACCATAATGACAAACCGTGTGAGTRAAGCTGGCACTACAACTTCAGCCTTTGAAATTGTTTCAGCAMGCTATTTAAAATGCAGATTACTTGAGGCCAGATTACCTCATTAATTTTAACCTGTTTATTGATATCAGCAGAGCTAACTTTAAAATCTATGTGTTTATGATTAGATTTTTTTCCTTCAGGAATACATGAAGTTTCACATGCTTCATCCTTTGATAATTAATAATAAATTCCTGACTCAAGAACTGGAGATGGATGTGAACGTTGCCCAGTGAGACAAAGGTCTCATCTGGGGAACACTCACCTTTTATTCTGTAGAATTGTAATAAAATCGAGTAACAATGTAAATTAACTGTTTCAAAAGTAGGCAAACACTACTTGGATYGAGTACATCCACTCCTGAAGCACCTTTGGAGTTATAAGCAGTATTTATTCTTCATGCTCCAGGATTGAGACTTCACTTCTGTGTTCTCCAGGGACCCATTTCTTAGGTTTACTGTGCACCTGCTGTAGCTTTTGGACCACTAGATCAGATATTTTTTCACTTCATTTCTTTCYTCAATTAAGCTAATAGCAAGTTTTGCTTAGAACTGCTGGCACAAGGTATAATTACAATGACAAAACAATTTTAGAAAGTTGCTGTAGCTGTATTGTATGTGGTTAGCAAATTAGTTCTCACAAATCAGTGCCCATCAAACACAAGCATTTCTGGATTGTCTGCAGTAATTACCATTTTCTTCTTGCAGTAATTTTTTTCCAAATAGAAAACTCTGTCACTTGTATTGCAATTATTAACATCAGGGGCTTACCTGTGTGCATTTGCTCCCTATTTATCACAGGAAATGAGTAGTGAAAAGGTGAAAAAATTAACTACTGATACTGGCAACTATAGAGACATATCTTTCACTGTGTTTTAAGCAAGGACTGAAAGATTCTTTGGGACATTCTAAATTCAGTTTTGTGAATGTTGTCTGTTGTTGTATGTTTAGCTGGTCAATAATTCTTGCAAGAAAGCACAATAATGCCAAGGAAACAAYTGTGTTTCAAATCTTCACAGACCAAGTCTCACCTGGAGCAAAGTAAAATCATTAACAGCTTTCCAGTCAAATCTGTATTTKGTCCTTTTTCTATCTGAAATTCTGCAGGCTGTGCTGCTCAGTTCTTTCCCAGCAATTCCAGACAACAGCTCCAATGCCAAGCTTGTAAAAAGCTGTCCTTATCCTAAACCTAAATTACATTAATTTGTTATACACAGCATTAAATTCCTGTTAGAGTGTTTAAACYYGTTYGACACTCATGAGCAGAGGATTCAGAGAAAGAAATCTTTTTGATATTCATCCTGTAATATATCGATAAACAGATTCTGCATTTGCCTCGAGATGCAGCAAATATATGTGGCTAAAGGKTTATGTTATGGAAGTCCCTTTTCAGCAGCATATTCAGGATTTAGCCAGTGGGAAGAATACTAAAATCTGAGCCAATTTTAAGGCCTGTTTTTGCCAAAGCAGTTTATCTTTTTTTTAGAAGAATTTAACCATCGAAAGTCAAGAAATCATTTGCTTTTTGAACAAGAGTCGAGTGAAATCCCGAGAGTGYGGCTGCTTTCCTTTGTTATTTAGGGAAGAGCCTGCATGCAGACAATACTCTTATTAATATCCATCATTGTAACAGTAAATGGAATACAGCAATTGGCACAACTCCCTCAGCAGTTGAATTCACAGCCTTCTCAGCACAGGGCAGTGTGGCCAAAGTCGTGCCCGATGTGCTGCAGTGTCACTGTCAGACCAACACTGACCATCCTCAGCCAGCTCTTCTCTCACTGCTGCACCACAGTCCAGGTGTCTGAGCACTTTTTTCCTCACAACTTTGATGCTAAGACACTGTAATTAAYGCAGTTCTGCAGCAGGCTATCAAACTGCCCCCCTTTTCAGCATTCCCATTTCCAGGCATCTGATGGAACACTGCAGGGTTTTWTTCCCACGCTAGAAATCCAGGATGTGTACTGTATTTGGGATACCTACAACATCTGGGGGACTTTGACCTGGTTTCATTGTTCATGTACACAGGAACTTTCTCTGTTCACTGCTGTGTTGTCTCAATACCAGATCTGGTATATATTTTACCAAGAACAGATGATACAAGTGCTCACRGATTTAGCACATCACACATTTGCAGATTTGCCCATTCCTTCATAACCACTTTTACCATACTGCAGCTATTTTCACTTTGAAGTTTTAACCTGTCTAATCTTTTTCCACCTCCACAGAAGACAGAAGATAACTGTCTTTCCACCATAAACCACAGATCARTAACACATGCCATTCCAGATGGATACATGATGACAATCATCAAGAACATATTAGACTCAGTGATTTAACAATGTCTGGTTAACTCCCTTGTCTGGTTAAAGAAGTGCTTTCATTTCTTAGAGCTTTTCTCAGTGCCTAATAAACTCCTTCTGCTATAATTCAAGCACCTTGCTTATTTTTTGTACACACAGAGCAAGACGTTAATCCTTTTCTACCTTTCACTTGTCTGAAAATTGTCTTTTTGTCTCTGGACAAACTCAGCATCATTTCTTGCAGCCTTTCTTCACAACACATTTTCTAGAAGTTATGGTTCTCACCACAGTCTGTTCTGGTTCTGTTTTCTCATATTTAAGGTGTCTATAGTATGGGGTAAAGTGCACATCTGGCTGAAAAGACAGATGTGYGTTCTAAGTAATGCACAATACACTTCACACACACAAAAAAAAATCAATTATAATGAAGTGAAAACCAGAAAACATTCTGATATTTTGCCTAARAACCCAATACATGGTAATAAACTAATATTTTTCTTGGAAAATGCRTGTTGCCAGTATGATTTCAGAAACAGACAGGAGTATAATGAAATTGTTGACATTAATTAGAGAGAGCATGAAGTCTTTGGAGTCCCTGACTACAGGACCGTTTCACCTGTGGTAAGAAATGCAACTGCAAGTTTTCTGCCAATGTCTGTCATGGGTATCCAGAGTTTTCTGAGTGAAGTATGCATCACTTCCTGCACCACGATCAAAACTCTGGGATGGAGCAGCTTGGCCAAGAGCACAAGGAGAAGTGCCCAGGTCAGTTTAGAAGGGAACCAGATCTGAAACCCAGTGAACCCAGCTTCCTTAGAAAATGCTAAATAATGAAGGTCTTGAAATAAAGCACACACACACACAATTTTAACAATTTACAGACACCAGCATCTGGAAAAATCAAACTCCAGATAAGTTTTGAAAACAAGTGTTTCTAGAAGATGCACCCTGGGAAAAAGCRCTGTTCTAGTCTGCATGGGATCCAGTGGAACTGGAGACTGACTGGATGTCTGAACTAGGCCAAAATATGTTAGCAATACATGTAATTATTACATTCAAGAGGATATTCTGCTTCCTTCATTCCATGCCTTCCATGGCTGGGTCTGTCTGTCAGCTACTGGGGCAATTATTGGGTTTGCAGAACATCATTTTCCCTTCTCCTGCAGTGTCTATATGTGTTTATTTCAATAAGAGTTATCAAGGATGAAAGTAAACAGCATTTTCTGGTTTATGTAGTGAAAACAGAGCCATTATGAGACTGTCATAAATCAAAGGATTTAGCAGCAAAGCAGCAGCTGGGGAAAATGCATATAAACACATAGACACAGATACTTAATTCCAAACAGAAAAAGGTAAGGAAAACGTTGAGTTGTAGTGAACTGATCARCAAAGTTTATATTGAATTGATCTGAATAGGAGTTTAGTGCAAATTGGAAATACTGAAAATGTTGAATTAAATGACTTGAGATGAGTCTACAAAAGTATCTCAGTGTAATTATGCAAAATGCAACAATTATTTTTGCGGGTCTTAACACATGGACTGCAAGGACAGAAGGGAGAAACATTCCAAAGAGATTCTTTTTCTGGCCAAGAAAACAATGATCTTTAGTCCTTCCTATTTTACAGACACATAATCAGGATAGATCWTGACAAAAGAGCATCCCAAATTTGCTCAGGTGTAGCAGAGCTACAGGAACACAGCATGGTTTAAGTGCATTGCACTGACTAGCACAGGCATCCTTTTCAGTTTGTTTTTCAGTCAACTGCAGAAACGATGAAAACTGAAAATGCTGGTCAAGCCTGTCAGGTGTCACCCAGAGGAGAGAAGAGCAAGAGACAAGTCACTAATGCCTGTAGCCTTTTGTTTATWCAAACAACTGAAGTACTCTGGGGTAAGCATCAGTGAGCCAGGCTTTGGTAATTTATCCTTTGCATTCTCATATTTTACCAGAAACTGCGCTGAAAATTAGGTAAAAGCTAAAAAGCCCCTCTGCACAGGGTTCCAGCTTTTCACTGATAACAGTTATTAACTCCTCAGGCATTTGCCACAGTGATGCCACCACTGCCTCAGATATTCAATACATGCTTCATAAGGCAACATCTGTTCTGCCCCACGGATACACCATAAATGCTGTTATATTGAAGCTTCAAGATCTATAGCCTGGCTTGAAATTATGCAATTAATTTCCTACTTAAAGGACAAGTATGTCTTATTWTTTCAAAGCTAAGTGCAGTCCCTAATGCTTTTTCTTTTGAAAGAAGGACATGGAAAAAAATATATTATGTGGATCAATGCAAATTTATCTGTTTAATCAACAAAAAGGATTAAAAAGTATTTTTAACCACACTGGTTATTAAATATTTCCATGATGGTTGATTTTTCTTTCTGCAACATAAATTAGTCCAGAAATGACTTTCATACCAAAGCTTAGATATTTCTAGGCAGTTGCTTATATACTTCTATACAAACTCCCTACTTCTAGTTTTTAGGTTTTTTTCCGGATATATTTAAGGTTATGGTCTGTTTGAAAGGCCACTAGGAGGAAGAGGGGAGTAGTGACAAAAGGAGGAAATGTTTTCTTATATCAAGTATGTAAGAAGTWTAAACTAATCCATGTTTCCCAAACAGCAGAATGCATAAACTTGCCCTTGCTAAGTTACCTTGGGTATGCCAAGTTCACACTGAAGACYGCATTTCAAAATTGTAATTTTTATGAAGAATTTTCTTCATAGACACATCATCATTGATTCATGAATATCCACTGGGTTGCTTTACAGCTCACTATTTTTTATGCTTCTGCAGGCAGCGAGTTCAGATAATAGACAATGTGCTGAGTTTTAGAGCTCCTGGCACTGAGCAGCTACTGTTTGAAATAGGCCATAAAACTTCAAAAGACATATAATATTCAGAATTAACTTGGTTTCATGTTTTTTTCTTTTTCTGCCATTTCAACTTGAAAAGTAGAAGTCTCCAAGAGCATTTCCAAAACCCATATTAAAGAGAAAAATGCTGTTCAAATGTGCCACAAGCTGAAGGTCAATTGAGCCCACCGCCTGCCCAAAATTCTACATCTGTCTACTCAGTTTGCCCTACACACTCAGTAGTGATAGTTTTGGAAGGTGCTGCAGTGAGGAAAAATTCAGACAGCAAATACAAATCAAAAAAACTGAAGAGTTGTAGGAAGAAGAGAATCTTCAGGATATTTCCAAAACCAGGCAGCTTTCTGCTCTCCATTTGACTCCAAGCACACACAGCACACAAAGATAAACACATCCATCCCACAAACCCTGGCTGGAGGCAGACACAGGTTCATTGCCATGAGGAATAGTTCCAATAAATCAGGGTAAGGAACTGATGTACTTGAAAATACAACAGTGGCAAAGATTGATTACTTATAAATTACACAATGTAGTATTTTAGGAACTAAACTGCATTGAATTACAGCTGCCTGAAGGCGAAACAGAAGAAGCATCACTTCGACCCTAGTTATTGATATGGTTCATTACAACACTCATTTTCAAAACCTCTCTGTGTCTTCTGGACTCCAGGACAAGTATTGCAAAATGGATCACGTGTTGGAAGAACAAGTTCACAAAGTTTGCAAATACACCATATAGTTGGGAAACCTTTCTCAACATARTAAGTTGTTTTTTAGAATGGGACAATTTCATTGCTAAGTCTGCTATTCTTACAGTTGTTTTAAACATATTTAACCTTAGGGATAACACAGTTTGGAATTGGTTTTTAGGCATCAGTCCTTTATAAACCTGTAGGCACACAACTGGTCCCGTTACTAYCTATACAGCCATGTCTTGATTCTGTGGGCAGGAAAACAAGCAAATTCAGACATGGAAATGTGAGCAGGGCTGGCTCCTGACTAGTGAAATCCATCTCCATAATCATGTTCACCATCACACTTATTAATGCAGTAAACATGCTACATTAACCTAGCATACATTTGCATCAGTTCAGAGCTTTCAGTACCTACATGGAAATGTAAATTATTGCCCGCCTTCCTTCTACTTCAGCAAATTCAAAGGCACCTGCCTTTTTCTGAAGAGGAGGAATATAAAAACGCTTTCAGCTTTTCTAATCCTATACACTGTGGAGTAGCAAAGATTTACCTTAAAATAKCCAGCAAGTGGTAGCAAATTTATAACTAAGAATAGCTCGAGCTACACACTTCCAATTGCACTGAAGTGATGCTGCCATCTGAGGTTTTGGCCAATATTCTCTTTACTGTGCTATTAAGCACTGCTGCCTTAGAAAACTATTATTTTCAATATTTATCCTATTAAGCCCTAAATATCAAAAGAGGTAGACACAATGTCATAAACTAAGAGGTTCCCTGAATACTTTCGTTTTGACATACTCATAAAGAGCACTTCATTAAAAATCTTTTAAATTTCAAAATCCAAACAATCTAAAGGCAGCTCTTACTTCCAGAAACCTTAATAAAGTTTACCAGTGAGGATGGTCCTAATAATATCTAATATTTTGCAAACTGCCTCAGAGAATATTTGAGGTTTTTTGTGAAACAGGTCAGTGAGAGATTCAGAAATTTAGATGCATTTATACATGCGTGTTAATCATATACACACGTGATATAAAATTACAGTAATAAGTGATATGGTTCATATATTTTATATCTATATAAAAATAGTTATAAAACATGTACTACTATCTTAGCAATGTATTGCTTCATACCATGTAAAGACCTCAAAAACTGCTGAAGAGATTAGAAAGACATTTAGTAATTCTTTGGGTGGCCTAAGCTAGCAGTAGCRTCATGGGTCATCTTTGCAGTCTTGGGTCATGTCAGTACCTCAGAATGGTTTAAGGTGTTTTAGAGGTGTCTAAACCTTTGTTATTTCAGTGGCTATTCAGATGGCTGGCTGCAAAACTGACACTTAAATCATGAAATGGCTGGAGAATGGATAAGGGTCTTTGCTTCTGTTCACAGTGCACTGCTGCTTATGCTGATGGATAGGAAGTTAAAAGAAAAACTTTTGAAAAGCTCTTGAAGTTTTTAAGGATGCCATTGTTCCAGCATTAAAGAACTTGCCTTTTCTTGGGAGAGATTTTGGAGATGTTTTTCTTGGGAGAGATTTTGGATATGTATCATTCCACTCTCCCCGCTGTAGCGCCAGCAGTAAATCCACCATTATGCATTGTTAACACAGTAATTACACTTTCCAGTTCATAAAGCAGCCCTGTCATCATCTGGAGCTCGGTGCCATCTGCAGGGGCAGCTGACAGCGTGGTCACCTGGGACTGCAAACTGAGCTGAGATTGCACTGCTCGCATCCGACAGCAAACAACAAATCCTGCCCAGCCATTCACAGAGCCTTGCATTGAAAACAAATTCTGTCAATTAAAATATAACTATGAATGCTCATTCATTTAAAAAGAGAAATGAATTATTCATACTCTCAACATTCCTTTTTCCAGACTCTTTGTCTTCCCTCATCAAGAATGGTTAGATGCAGCCTCAACTCCCTAGTGAAAGACAGTGCATAGTTATTCTTTTGGTATTCCTGAGGGATAATAAGATTTTTGAAATGACCTGCATAATTCAGGAACAGAAACCACATCAGAAGCAGGCACACAGGGCCTAAAAGGATTATGTATTCTGGATTATTCTGTTCTTTGTCAAAAACAGTTCTGGGAAATAATAATGCATCAAGAAAGTTACACCCTTCCTCCCCAACTTGGCAATCTTCATGTCAATAACCAAAAATTAGCATACTGAGAAGTTTTGAAGCCTGTTGTAAGACAGTTTGACATTTCTGTATTTTTTAATAACTGCAAGAAAAATTATCACTATAGCTACTTCCCAGTAGGATAAATCAATTAGTAACTAAAAATACAAAATCAGATTCAGAATTTATCAACTGATGCCTCTGTGGAACCCACACACTCTGCAGCATCAGCTGTTATTATGCATGTTCTGGTAAAGCAACTCGATTTCTCTGCATATGCTTCAGCTAGCTGACAATATAGCTTCTTTTATGTCCTCCTATACAAGGTCTGCATAATTCTAAAAAAAAAAATTCCACTGCGAATAGCTTTCAACTGGCAAATTCTCTGATGTGTGAAGAAAACATTGTTCAACCTTAGGTTGCCCGTAGTTCAAAACAAAATTTATACCAAAGATTTTTTTAAATGATGCTATGACTGCACCTCGTCAGAGCAAACAGAGGAATCTGCTGTGACACTCTTGCACAATGCCAYTGGAGATTTATGCCTTATCCAAAARCCATTACAGYACATGAACAATCGCCTCCTTAACCACTGAAGAGATGTGAATGGCCTAACAAATGATCTTGGAGTGACTTAGCTCGAGCCATAACTGCTCCTGTACCTTAGCAGATGCTCTCTGCACTAAATAACTTCTGTTTGTACTTAAAAAGAGTTGTGCACAATGAATCTTTGCCCCAGACCTCTTCCAACTGGTTAACATCAGTAAAACTGCTCTTACTTTTCAAGCTTTTTTGCAGATTGTTTTATTCRTCCCAGTAAGTTCTGGCCTCTTCTMAAAGCCTGCAAAATRTCTCAACTCAGACTGTGCAGCTTAAAAAATCACCAGGAACTATCACTACAAATTAAATACTTGTGAAAACAAGATTTCAGAACCAGGACAGCTGGAACCACGTTACAGAGAGAGCTCTGTGCTGGGACAGGAATAGTGTGATATTAAATTGAGATGAACATACATTAAGTGGCCGAGGATTACTTAGTAAAACAATCCCCCAAGTAGAAACCAAGCTATGTAATAACAGTTTTGTCTGCATACTTGCAGCTTCATTAGGAATTTTGTGAGCACAACAATATTACTCATGATTTACAGTTTCCCTAAGGGAGCAAAAATTAAAGATTAGAACATGGTGGTTTTCCGAATGCCATTTACAAGTGCTGATAATTCTCTTGGCTGAAGGGATAACTGTTCCTGCAGCACTCACTGCAGCAGTTTCACATAAAGCAGTCTGCTGACATCTTGCACTCCCCTCTGATGCTCAGTGAGGTTCTTTTTCAGCCCTCAGCTCTCAGACCCCAACACCAAGAAAGGATGAGACCTGCACCTCTTATACACAGCAGCCCTGAAACACAAAGCTTGAGGAAGGAAGAATATTCCTGCTTTCAAGGAAGAATATTTCTACCTTTTACAAAGCTGTGGGAATAAAGTTTCTGCAAAATGACTTCATTTCTTAGCATATGGATTTCCTTTCCTGGTATGCTGCTGTGACTCAGAKTCTTTTAAAAAACCCAACAAAAAAACACCGCCCCCAAAAAACCCAAACAAACTAACCCACACCATATAAAAGCTGTGTCAAGGGAGGTTTAGATCAGCTCTTATGAAAAGTTCTTTTCCCAGAGAGTTGTTGGGCACTGGAATAAGCCCCACAGGGAAGAACAGCCCCACATCTGCCAGAGTTGAAGAAGCTTTTGWAYAACACTCAGGTTTATGGTGGATTCYTGGGGCTGTCCTGTGCAGCACCAGGAGCTGGACTCCKMTGATCTTASTGTTCCTTCCAACTCAGGMTATTCTCCAATTCATCTCACCACCAGTCCTGTTTTTCAGCCTGCCTTCTATCACATACACAAATCACAGCTTTTATAACCTGCTGGAGGTGAGCTGAGGACTGCAGTGCATTGTGCCTGACATATCCATGGCTGGCTGCTCTTGGGAATGGCTCAGGGAGCTGCAGGATCCTCTGCTCTGTCCCAGTGTTATACCAAGGGCTTCTTTCAAGAGCAAGAAATTCTCATTTAAGCAGTTTTTACCCCACAAATCTTTCTGCTCAATGACTCCCTCGATTACTAGAGGTGCAAGCTGAATCTTTGTAACCTCATGTTTTCTTCAAGAAAGATTGTTCAATATGTTATGTAGGGAAGAAAAGGGCCACTGTAAGAAACAGTGACTAGGTGCTGATTATTCTTTGCCTTTTTTTTTTATAAAGGGGTTTATAGAAACATGCAACAAATACTTCAGAAAGGGAGGGTTGTAAAGGTGATCTGATGATGCTGCCAGATACCAATCTSTTGATTGCAGACTAATATTCCAAATTAACAAGTCACCAGAGTCTCAACTATAAGGTGCTGCTCAGAAAGCATTCAGAGTGTGATTGAACATAAACGGTGAGTAAAATTTCAAAACCTCAGTCTTCCAATATGTTCAATAATATTAACATTTTCCATAATATTTGTTCCACCAGAACAGGGCTTACTTTCCCAATAAATAGCTTTYGTGTTGCTAATCTTTTTTGGTACCATATTCAAGACCAGCAAGTGTGCTCAGTTAGTAGTACTCTCTGTTTGTAATGTCTCTTCAACATTTGCTCAATATTTGAACCCAGAATAAGGTATACAACAAGGGAAGTGTCAAAGAAGCATGAAATACCACTGAAGTTCTGAAAAAAAAAAAAAATCCATGGAAGTTATTGATATCTGACCTCCTACTGTATGACTGAAAAAACCTAAATTGTTCATTGACCCTGGCTGGTTTGGGCACAGATATATTAAGATTATCTACATAAAAATTCACCAAACCTAACTTAACACTGACAACTGTGATGAAGGGAGATTACTAGGAAGATTTCGGAAGAGATGGAGAGATGCTCTGGAAATAACAGGAAGTCATTAGATCTTTTCATAGATTACCTTTGACATTGTAAAGTCAGTCTTTCCAAAGCAGAGTACCACAGGAAAATCCCACTACAGCCAGGTCCACAAATTCTATTAATTAGGGCAGTTATTGCTTTATATTAATAGTCTCCTTTCAGAGAAAAAACTATTAGGATAATGGATGAAAACAGCCTTAAATTACACTGAAGGTTTTTCTAATAAAGCTTTTATTTGCCATAGTAATTAAATTTCAAAAGGAGAACACACTACATTTTACAACAACTAGATGGCACTCTCCAAATAAACTGTTCTGTTCATGCTTATTTATCTGCTCATTAGACTGAGTTTTCTGTTTAAGCAATTAGTTATATTTAGAGTAATAATTGCCAATCTTCACAAGAATTCAGAATAGGGTTTTTTTGGTAAAAAGAGATCCTTTGCTAAAACAAAGCATCAAACAAATTTTCCCTATTTTCAAGTATTGACAGAAAGTCCAGCCTGACRGAACTCAATGGCAAAATTCCCAGGTGTCTTGGGCAAATACAGGGTTTGATTCACGAGGCCAGCATTCATTAGTGGGATTATATAAGTTTCCCCAAACTCTGGCTTCTTTTAGTCTCTCTGCTCACCATACAAACTCACATAAATAATTATAATATTCAGAGCAAGGAAATGATTGATGCTGTCCACAGCATAGTGGAGACTGATCAAGTTCTCTCTCCAGCAGGAGTAGGCAATGCTTCCAGGTACTTTACTGGCAGTAATTCCCAGCATTATGGGAACTAAGTGTTAGTTAGAARGAAGACAAAATAATGAATGAAACACCAGAGAGTCCATTTTCAAAAGCCTTCAAGCAGTGATCTGCCCAATGGAATGGAACAAAGAAAAGCTGGCACTTCTGAAAGGGCTGGAGTTAGCTCATGTTAGAGGTATTTTGGAAGAAGAAAGGTATTGTCTCTATAATTTTTCATGCTTTGCTCCTATTTTATATACACATGCACTTGTGGATCATTTAAATTATTGCCTAGTGAGTGCTACAGCAGACAAAGGGGAGTATTTGGTGCCTGGGAGAGCATTCACAGGAGTTAGTGCTCCTCAGAGGCAGACTGRCTGSCTTGTTCAGTGTCCATCCTGTTCARCTGGGAAGTTATATTCTTTATTAGCTTCCAACTTATGTGCTTCAAACCCCAAAATGCACATGAGGTAACTTGCCTCATGTATTACAACTACTGACATGCTAAAAAAGTTAAACCCCAGTTTAAATATTAAAAGAAAATTTACATAAAGCCTATACAGGTAAATAGTGGCCTCAATTCAGCCTGGGTTGCTTGCTAAACTTCATGTCCTGCCACAAGAGATGCACAAAGCATGTTCYCAGAACAAGAGACAAACAAATGGGCTTTACCAGCCCTGACTTTGGGGCACAGGGAGAAACCCCTGAAGCAGCAGGGAAGGACCCATGGCACAGTCCCTGCCTTTGTAAGGAGCACACAGGGACAAAGGCACCCAACTCAGTGAGATAAAGCCAGCAGGGAACACCATACAAGGGTTTAATGGTGCTGCTGTAACCACATGATAAATTAATTTGCTCCACAGACAATTACAAATTGGTCAATTTTGAGCAGACAAACCCTGCTCAGCACAGCCCTGCACTGGTCACTGCCGGGGGCAGCTCCCCAGAAACACAGAGCTGCTCTTTCCAAAGAGGACACAGRAGCAGTGCTGTCCCCAGGTCCATCCAAATCCCTTCAGTGAGGTCATGCACACTGACAGAAGTACAAGCTCAGTTGCTTCCTCCCTGTGCTGGATTTTGTCCCACACTCTGCCTATCCTGGAAAAGCCCTGAACGCAGTGAGGTGTCCTGGCAAAGGCTCCGTTCAATATCAATGCTCTGCCTTTGTGCTTGCTTACCTTCTCCAAACATACACAATATAGTTTAATGAGAAATRTTTGTCCTGTACACTAGCCAAGGTCTGGAGAGAAAAAAAATTAAATAAGTAATGAAATTACTGGAGCAGAGAATAAAAGCTCTGTGTCCTCACTGAGGTGCACATCCTTGCCGGCAGGCTGCAAAGCTATTCTTTTCCTCTTCCGTCTGATTGTCTATTTAATATTTTTTGTACAAGGTAGGACAGGTCTAACAGGAAGGTWGGGCATCCTCCCAGGCAGTAGAAGAACACGATTTAAAATGGATTTGCCATTTGTCAGGTAGTCACCTTCACCAGCAGATTGTTACAAAACARAGCAGCCCATTCCTCCAGCGTAACAAAAATAGACCTTAGATGTCTTTTCTTGCAAATGCAAATGCATAAATTGTCCCACATGTTATGAAAAATGTTTTTCACACCAGCTCAGKACACAAACCTAGACTGATTAAAATATATTTTGAGTGACCACCTTTGATTCCTTTTCCTTCACCCCACAACAGACATAGGGGTGGTGATAGCCAGGAAAAGAAATTTATTTATTCCCATAGACTCACAGGACCTAAACAGATTTCCCAGCTGGGTCTGCTGAGGTCTCYGAGCAGAGCTGTGAGCCAAGGACTCCAAGGACAGTGAATACAATCTCATGTGAAAGAACAGGCACAAGCCTGTGAGCTAAAAAGTTGTGTCCRCATAAAAGCCACACAAAGGCTCAAAGAAAGTTTGCCCTGTACCAGACAAATCACATCACTCCGCTTTGGTTCACTAATCCTTTTACAAACCACATGCTTTCAAATCCAAACACAGTGAATGTTTTAAGGGAACTTTGCTAAAAGTATCCATAAACCGAATACTCCAAAATATTATGCAGATTGCAAATCACTTGCATTTTGAYTGACTAATCAGCTTCCTAAAAAGATCTCTCTATACTCTACGATTACTGTCTTGATTGGAATTCARCTTTGCCAACCTCCTCTATTTTAGCAAATCCATGCATTAGCAAAGATTCTAGAGCTTTTCCTTTTGTTGTGATTGCTGTGATGCTTTTTCCTTTAAACTTAGTTTAAAAAAAAATAAGCATTGTCCAAGATCAGTAAAACTTTTATGTAATTGTGTTTAAAGTGAAACATGTTCATATTTAGACTGACAACTCCTGCAAAACACTCACAGTTTGAAAATCATCTGAAAGATTTTGAGTGAATTTTCACTCCATGCTTCTTTCTGCACACAGCCTGATCCTGAGGCTCAGCTCAGTCTCTTTGGCTTCTTCTCAGAAAGAAGAGAGGGTCAATCTAGAAGCACTGTTGTTTTCAAATAATCTCTCCTTCTTGAAAAGCCAGTGTTGAAGGAGTGACAGAGTGAATCCTTCAGTTCAAAGAGAGTTCAAAAGAGTTCAAAGTAAACAGGAAATAAAATGAGAGATCCTACTAGCTCTAGGCATTGAGAAATCCAGAAAGAGCCTGCACTGAAGAGCTTTGCAAGTCTGAGTCTTATTCCTCTGGCATCGAAAGAGAGAAACCCCAAAAAGCCCCCCAAAACCCCAGCTTATTTCTGTCCTAGCTTTGGTCATGCAGCTGTCCTGCTGCCAATATAGCTGGGCTAATTAGAAATTTCTTCTTTCTCCTGTGAACCTCCTACCTGATGTTCACAAAGAAAGTAGATGGATCAAAATAGGGACAAGCACCTCAGTAACCACATGCAAAGGGAATAAAGAACAACAAGGAGAAAATAATAGAAGCAAACTTTTTCCATGAAAACAAGAGCTTTGTCCCCTTTCTCTATTAACAGATGATGCTGGATAGGGCTTTGAGCAACCTGGTCTAGGGGAGGGTGTCCCTGCCCATGGCAGGGGTTTGGAACAAGGAAATSCTTAAGGTCCCTTCCAACCAAAACCATTCAGTGATTTTATGGCAATATTGATGAATTCACATGGATTTCCTCCAGTAGTGCCATGGTTGGGGTACAAAGACAGCAGTTAGAAAATTACTTTCTAGGAGACAACTCAGAAGGGGAAAACATACATTACATGCAAGGAAAAATCAATTAAGTTAAGACTGGGAAAAACAGAATAATGTTCCACTGTCACCAATTTGAACTATAACACATGACACTGAACGAATTAGTCACAGAATTAAAATATGACATTTTTTGTTTCAAAAGAGCTTTTAAAAACCATCTAACCATCTGTTGTCATTACATGATCACTTAAGCTGTACAAAATCCTTCCAGAATAGTTTTGCTAGATGAAAGTTACATTACAGGTGGTATTTTAATTTTCACAGAATATCTGGATTCCAACAGGAATGAAGTTGTCACTGAACTGATTTGTTTGAGTTTTTTGTTTGTTTCCTTTGCTCTTAGTTTCACTAGTAATATTWAAGTCTTTTTCCTTCCAAAAATTGAGGAAAGCTTTCATAACATTTGCACAACAGCTCTCCAAAAGACCATGGTAAATTAAGTACAAAAAGCCTTTTTGGATGACACTGGTAATGACATGGAACAAAGCAGCCAAGAAGGCAAACAGAACACTGATTGTGGAAGTGTAACTTGTGTGAACAAAATGACAGACTTGTATTTATTAACACTTGTCTACACTTGGGATTTTATCAGAACACTTATCCCAGAATAACTGCTTTGATTAAGACCAAAATAACTACCCTGGAATAATTACCAAGAAGGTTTCTTTGGCATTGGAACTAGTTCAGCGTGATAAAAGAAATGCACTTTTAAAATGTATTTTCTTTTTGATTTAATAAACATGTTTTCACATCAGTATGAGATTCCCCATTCTATCACAGCCTAATTCTATCCTAAAATGCACTGTGGTCAGTGGTGTGGGCTCAAAGYATTGCAGCCAACGAGGTCCAAAAAACACAGATTCTGTACCATAACCATCCATGGCACAATCTCCAGACAGAAAATGAGGGATGGACCAAACAAGGAAAGGTTCCACAGTAAATGAGTGTGATCCTGGAAAAGGCAGGTGAAGAATCAAGAGCAGAAGAAATGTGGGGTTCAGCTGTCTAGCCTGGAAATCCTGACTTGTTGGCCTCAGTGTGATAACAAAACACATTGAAATGGCCCTTGGGCAATGTCACTGCATGAGGAAGAACTGTCAGCCCTGTCACAAATGGTCTGCAGCTCAGGTATCTGCTCCCAGGGAGGAGGTCAGACAGTGATCTGGGATCCTATAACTGATGGCAGAAACAGTAAGAGGAAGAAGGCAAAATTTCATCAATAAGCTGCAGAAAATCGATAGTTTAGCATTTCAAAATTATTTAAGCAGAAATATAAGCTTAATAGATTTACAGAGCCAGCAGAGCTAGTCTTGTGTCCTCACTGTGGTCTTGACCTACTTTTAATATAAATATTCACATTGCAGTCTAATGGAAATAGGCAGGCAGGTTATTTCAGGCCTCAAGGCCAGGCTGAGTTAGTCTGGGGCACTGGTGAAAGCCAGCTGGCAGCCTKCCTTGTCTATTGTTTCCCATTGCAGTTCCCTTTTACAAAAGGGAATGAAAAAAAAAAAAGAAAGTAAGGCATATTCATTATCCAATCAAATATCTTTCCTTTGCTTCCCTCCAAAGCAGGATCAAGATCAGAGCCACTGGAACAGACCAACACCATCAATCAGTCAAGCAGAGAAACTGAGAAACTCTGAACTGCTCTGAGAAACCGAGGCCACTGCTGCATAAAACAGAAAGTAACACAAGGCAAAGTGCACATGTGTGCCTGAGCATCTCCTCTTATTTTTTGTGCCCATTTTTTTTTTTGTTCACACCTGAGGCTGCTCTTCCTCTTAGCAAATTTTCTCCAGGCTGAACCCACACACTTCAGAGATGCAGCCTTGGAGAGGTGTGAAGCACTGTGCAGTTGGGGTARAAAAATAGAAACAAAACTCCCAGCAACAAAAGGAGAAATAATCTGCAGTTGTGTCAGGCCAAAGTTCAAAATCAGAAAGCGACAAGAGATGTTTTATTTTTATAGTCTCGGCTGAAATATTTGAACCCTACCACAGAAAATAGGCTCTCAGAAAAATAACAAAAAAGATTATTAGAAAACTAGAAAGTTCATAAAAAACATGTCTGATAAAGCATAGCTATACGAAGTAGTTACAAAATGTATAATTAAGAGACAAGTGAAAGTATTTTGGAAGAGCCCAGTGTATTCTGTTCACAGGGAAAGGGCATGATTGGAATCAGCACAGTAGATACACATTTTGTCACATTTTTCCCCTCTCACATCCACTTAACTACACTGTCTCCATAATTCTCTTTAAACTTCTATTCAAGTCCAATTTTTGCTGYCTCTTTCTGTCACTCCTCCTTTCTACTCTAAGAGTGCCCAGGCATCAACCACAAACAGAACTTTATTGTGCRAGGCATCACACAAAACAGCAGATAATACTGAACTGCTCCCAATAGAAGCACATGGGAGGAAWAGGATGTGCAGAGAGGAACTCAAAACAACAAATACAATGAAAAATGACACATGCAAGGCTGGGGTTTGCCAGGGGCTAGAGAGGGCTAAGAGATATGATAGTCATGGGAAATGAACACCAGCGGGTGGAAATGGGGAGACAGGGAAACACAAAGTGAAGCCAAGGTGGAATGTTCAGCTCCTGGCAATTCTTCAGCTCATAAACATAGGGGTTGTAAAACTGCAAATAGTGACTATAAAACTTGATTGCATACAGAATCTCAGTCTCAGTTGATCCAGAGCTCATATTACTCTCACCTCACACCTACGTGAGCCCAGTTCTGCTGAGCTGCCACTGAGAGAGTCCACTGGTCTGTCCAAAGCATCTATGGTTGTTTGGTGAATTAATTCAAACTAGAAATCTTTGAAAACCAATTTAAACACAAATCTAACCATTATTYTTGCTGGAGTTTTCACAAGCTTTTCCTTTATGAAGGCTGTTTTCTTATCAGAAGTGAACTGCCCGCTAAACAGCCGATAGTACTAAAAAGAGACAAAGAATCATTTGCACCTAAATTCTGAAACCCCAAGCATTGTTTTACTGTCATTGCTGAGAAAAACACAAAATAAAATAAAGAATAAAAATTTAAAACCCTGCACACACACACAAGAGCTAGAGAATGGAAATGGTGATTAAAGCATTTTCCATGCCAATTTTAAAGCTTGAATGAGAATGGTACAAAATTCTTYCTGCAATCAACCTGCTATTCTACAGCTCCCTGTGGAGGGACTGGAATAATCCAACTAGTTTCACATCTGTGAGCAAGACCTGCTTGCCTGCATTAGCCTTTCCTCAGAAATAACAGTTATCAGACCAGTCAGGAAAAAGTCATCKAAGGACATAAGTTTTACTCTGTCTACTTGGTGCATAAATTATTCTTTATGTTTGATGCTTCCTACTTCAGTGGAYTGCCATTTACATGAAATTACTGTCCACCTTTTCAAAAGAGGGWCGTTTTATAACTCCTAAGGATTAACTGCTCTTCATGTGAATGAACAAAATTGAGTAAAAGGCCAGATTGTGAACATGCAGAAGATGCTAAAACTGGAATATAAATCAAGGAGGCAAAACAGAAAACAATGTAAGAAGCTACTCTTTGAACCAAAGAAATMATTTGAAAGACCAGATTTGCAACAGCTAACTCTGAAGCTTGCTTCTGTTGCTGTTCATAAACTCGAGTGTCTCAGAAATACCCCACCAAGGTGCACAAACTCAGCTGAAGCCTTTAAAGTTACTATTTTGCTGTTTGCTTTGCTGTTGGGTTGTTTTGTTTCATTGGTTTGGGTTTTATTGCTGCTGCTGTCTTTAACATATGCATTATTTATGCATCCTTAAAAGAACAAAGAGATATATCTGTATCAAAATCCTCTAACACTACAGCTGCAAAACGTCCATTTCTTCACAAGGAAAAGTGTGAGGARCAAATGGTGCTCCAAATGCCTCAACTGAATCTGACTTAATCGAAAAAGTGACTCAGTAATAGCCCCATGTAATAGAGTTTGAGATTATCAATTAATTTCACAGTGAGACTTGGTAGAAAAGGTACACTTGAACCAGAAGAGGAAGAATAATTTTCCAGTGAGTTGTGTGGAATATTGCAAATCCGGACCAGACACTCAGATACCCAGGCATAACAGCCAGTGATATTTGCTGATATTATAATTCTATCTCCTCAGACACAATCCCAGTAGAGCAGAAAATCACTTAGAATAAGTTAATCTTATTTAAGCAACACAGGTTAACTTTAATTTCTAATTAATCCCCCAAGAACCTTCCTTCTTGTGCTCCATGAATTGATAATCCATCATTTATGGTTTTTCACACAAACAAATGAAAGACTTGTTACAAACCAGGGTGAAATGCTTCATACAATCCAGGATTGTATGACTGAAAAAGTTGATTCTGAAGTTTAAAATTCTCATTCTATTTTTCAGTTTTGCAATATTTTTTGGCTTTTTTTCTGGTAAGTCAGCCATTTTACAGTTCGCCATACTCTTGGATTGCCACATACCAATCACTTAGAAGGTGTTTAAAAGATGATAATAATCTAAATTTACAATATATAATGATAGATTAAATACAAATYAGTTGTTTTATCTTTTTAAATGGTATTACTACTGATTACTTCTGTCTTTAAATGCTGCCATGTTCAAGCCAAAGCTTTCCTTAAAATCATTTTGTCTCAATGAAAGCCTGATATTACTTTCTCTTATATTCATTTTGCAAAATGCAAAGCGTTACCAGCATGGGCAGCTTTTGTCCTTAAACAGAGRAAAAGCAAAGGCCACATCCAGCCCTGTGAAATCTTTCCATTTCAATCAGGAGCCGCTATTGTAGGCACTTTTTTTGTTAAAAAAACAAAATAAAGTGAAATAAAATAAAACCACCACACTGAAACACCACACATTGAACAAAGGAAAAAAAAAACAAAACCACAAAAGCACCCCAAAATCCACTATAAAAGTATCCACCCAGGACAAATACATAATTAGTCTCCAAATTCAAAGTGGAAAATACACTCCAGCACATCACTAAGGTTTCTGTCCATCAGTGAATCAGGTCTCATAAAAAAATAGTCTATAGGCTATAATCCCCTTTATTGTTCCTTTTTTTCCAGTTTCCTTGTATAGATTTGACTCATTTTCCCAATATGTTTCCAAGGTACTTTCTCCTGCCTTGCTGGAAAGGAGACAATTGTGGAACCATTTGTTCAGCTCAGCTGTGCCAATCTATTGTATTTCATTGTTATTTTCAGCAACAGAAATATTCTGTTTATCTTGATACATCCAGATAAGAAGCAGAGAAGTGTTTGGCAAAGAACATTTGCCAAGACAAAGACAGGCATAGTGTGATCTTTTTAAACCTCTCAATTCTTGAGCATTAAGCTTTCATCTGACACCACAGATAATGAACACCCTAAGTGTATTTCCCATCCACTTCCAAAGGAACAACTTCATTTGCTGAAACACTCTGAGCCATAAAGTTTAACTAATCAGAGGGTACATCCTGACACTTTCCAGATGACTGAAGTAATCTGACACTAGGACATCTGAGGTGCTAAATGTGACATCATAGTTCATCAGAAGTTGTTATACAAAGAAAGAGATCTGTGTCAACACAGCTATTAAAAATTAGATAATATTGCAGTAGTTTTGAAAATTATTTCARTTTTATGTATTCACAAAGCTGCAAATACTCCCTTAGAACATTGAGAGCCCATTCTCCAATAGCCATAGGGTCAGTAGCAAAAGAGGATGAGAAGAAATCCAGAGAACTTTACTGCTGCCATCCATTGCAGTACACATTTGCTTTTACTGCCCCAGCAGACATCAGAACAGCTGCCATCCACCCTGCAGACTATGAACTACAGACACCATCCCGYACTGACAGCAGGCCATGTTTTCTATACCCCATGAGAGGTCTACCCCACCCTCTRTTCATGAATGGCTGAGGAAAGAGCCAAAAACAAAAAAAAAAAAACCCCAAAATTCACCACCAAAAACCTCACAAACCAGGTAGAAAACTATATTTTCTTCTGTTTTCTTTAAAGAGAAGTTCATTGTACAGAACCTACAACAGTCACAACCCTATCAGTATKTTTTTCATGGAGAGTAACTTCAGAGACCTCTGATCTCTTGTTCTGTTKGTCACAGAGAATGAAGGCAGAAAGAGATCTAAGGCAAGATTTAAAGTCTCCAGTTGTGCTACTCACTCTGGATAGGTTCTCATGGAACTCTGCAGTTATTTGGCTCTTAAAAACAGCCAAGCAAAATCAGCAGGTTAGAGCAGAAATAATTTTAATTTCACTGCCTCTTGAAAAGGTATCTTTTCAGGGCTATTTTAAACATAATTACTGAAAAAGTGAAATCAGTAAGTTTGTCACATTCTTCTCCATTTTCAGCTATTGTTTCCAAGGAGACATAAAAGCAACCAACCAGGTAAATAATGTGTCACTCAGAACAACCAGAACACAAGAAGGGAGAGTTAGCAATGGCAAAAATAAAAGCAKCTGATTTCATAGAATCACAGAGTATTCTGAGTGGTAGACAAGCTCCACCAAGAGACAAAGGAAGGAAAACAGGAGGAGAAAGGTGGAAGAACAGATGACTGAACCCMACAATCAAAAAGGTGAAGGAAATTGTTCAATGTGAAAAATACAGCTGGCACAGAGGCAAAATAATAAAACCGTTCCAAAATGGCAATTGAATGATCACAGGAGTTCCACAAATTTGCTGAGGGGAGGCAGGAGAACATTAGCATACCCTCTATTTTCTGATGAGATGCTGAGACATCCAATACTGACTGTTGTATATGGAGGAACATTGGTTGAATATTTTCTTTGTCCCGTTTAACTTTTCCATCCATTACAGGATTTTTTTAAAATAATCTCTGTAACTCAGAAAACTTAATAGAGCTTAACCCTAATGTTGGGTTGGCAACAAAGGTCTATTTTCTCCACAATAGAGATATTACTATCCTCATCCCAAGCAGCACAGATAGATACCATTTCTCRTAATTTCTCAGGGGAATCAGAWRGTTGGAGGTTTGGCCACTACACCAGAAAGATTTTTTTYCCCCTTATTATCAATATTCTAGCTCCTACCTATTAACATTACAATTCTACCAGACTCAGAGCCAGCTGGCTCTGGACTTGTCTAAAGAAGAAAAAATTCTCTGATAGCTTTCTATTAYCTCAGTGGCTACTTACACAAGCTTTGGCCCTAGCACATCACACATCTTGGATAGAGTTCTTCTGCCTTGTTATTTTGCACTCATTTTCCAGTTTTCATGGCTTTGGTCTATTTGTGCTTGAAGTGGTAGAACAGTACCAAAGAGTTAACTCTTACTGCAAGGATTAAAGATCTAAAATAATGAGATGTGTAGGAGGGAGCTGAAAAGAAAGGGAGTCTGGAACAGCAATATGACAAATGCTTTAGAAGATCTCATTGCAATTGATACTTAAAAATTATTTAAAATAGGTTACAGACAACAACTTATTTTTGTTACTTTTTATAGGTATGTACAAAAATGGAAGTTTTTGTGTTATGTTTTTGTGACTTATTTGTTGAGTCACAGAGCCCCTCTAATAAGTACTTCAGAACAAGCTAAAAGAACAAAATAAATGAGTATTCCCATATGATGGTAATTATGCAAGCTGGCTCTTCGTGCTATTATCTCCTACACAAAGATGAAGCAGAGGTGGTGAAAATTTTTGTTAAGGTTAAGAATGGAAAACATTGACAAAGTGGCAAAATGTTGAAATTTCTGCATGCTGAGTATCACATTTTGGTGCCAACAACATCACATCCCCACAGTCTCCTGACAGGGCATTGGCAGCATGGGAGCAATGWGCCCCATTCAAGTGGGGCAATGGGGTGGACCAAATTACTCTGAGTAAAGGAGATTTGAAAAGGATATTTTTGTCATTTTTCTGTTCCTTTCTTTCTTTCTCAGAGGAGTTGAAATCAAAGCTCAGCAAGAAACCTAAAAACGTACCAACCTGCTTCAAATGGACACAAAGCCACAGGCTGAGTCAGAACTACATTTGCAGTGTTACTTTTWCAGCTCGTGGGTCTTGCAGAGTGCAGTAAAAAGTTATGATTTTATTGACAAAGTCATTACAGGACTAAAGAAAAAATATCATTAAAGGATTCCAGTGTTTCTTTTTACAGATGGTGCAAATGGTTTCATTTGCTGTCTAAATAGCGTAGAATTTTCATACAGTAGTAATAATTCCTAATTTACAGTCTCCTAATTGGGGCTAACATTCCTATCCCTTGCCATGGCATTGGAGCAATGGATTTAAAGGTGAGTTTCAGACCCATAATTGTGAATRATGTTCAATACAGCAAAGACTGGGTATAAATTGGAGCAGACAGAATAGAAATTCTAGGCCAAAAGAACATTGAACCATCGTGTTATGAATAGATGTTATTTGGCTGAGGGAGATGCACTTACTCAACAGGGCTAAAACCCAGAGTTATGATAGGAAGTTTCATAATGGAAAGCTTGACTTGATTCAGGTTAATACATTACACAGAGATACAAAGGCCCCTTCAGAGAAAGAAGAGACAAATATCACTGCACAGYTCCTTGGTGTGAGACATCTGGAACCCAAAGGATTTATAACAAAACWCTTGCTGCTGGCAGGCAGAGCWGCACTTCCTCACACTTGCAGGGGTCCTAAGTTTAAGAGTGCCTGGAAATAGCAGAGCAGGATATTGATAGACAAACATCTAAGGAAATGAGCTCTGGACACTGATAGGTGACATGAGGTCATAATTTCAYCTGTCTGTACAGCCTCAGCATTTCAGCTTCCTCCCTTTTTACCATCTCATCACTTTCTGCTGATACACACAGGATCCTAAGCTGAAGCCCCTAAGGATATGGGGTAAAGCTATTCCTGGCATGAAACAAAGGAAGGATCTTATTTCTTCACTCACTTTAATAAGACCAAAACKCCACTTAGTTTACAATTAATACAAAACTTATCTGCTAAGACCCAGTTGAAATTCTGTGGTGATTAAGTTTAATGTTAGTGTAGTCATTTCATGAGTTACTCTTATGCAAAATTGCCWGCTACTATAGCCATGCTCTAAATTCTATGGGGAGTTTTCATTTTTTACTCCAGCAGTTTTCATGAAACCCCCAAATTATGATATTTTTAATCATCAGTTAAAGTATTATTAAAATATTAAATTATTATGGTAATACACAAGCAGGAGAAACAAGGTGATCTCCTATTCCCCCCTTCATTAAGTGCCTTTCCTCATTTGGAAAGTTTCAGTCTTGCTCCCCTTTAGATCTTTATTACCTGGCCCCTAGCAGCTGCTTGGCATTCTAGCTCCCTGTACCTCACACAGCTGATAAATTTTATAGCTTTTACTCCAACTTTATTGCAAATGATGCTGGTGCTTGAGATGAAAAACGAGTGCTCTTACACAGTACTAATTTTCAGACARAGAGCCAAGAAAGGGGTTACTGATATGGATCTGAGCTACTCCATCCCAAAAGGAAATGCAATCAATATAATTCCATTTCCTAAATTTAAATAGATTAATTTTGCATTTAGTAAGAATATTTTTAAAGTACCCCTGCTTCATTCTCACTAACAACCCCCAGCAAAGCCATATGTACATTCAATGCATGTATTAGTATGTGATAACCAGAAAGTTAAAACTCTGTGTCTTRTTCCACCCCACCAGCACAAGTGAAGACACGTTTCCTCAGCCCATCAGTCATTTTAGCACTCCTGTCACTCACACGTAAATGCATTTGGGTATCCAGGTGAAGAAGAAAAGAGATGGGCAAAGAGATCAGGCCAACTTCAATATTTAAAAAAATTCAAACCAAAGCCAAACCATAAATGTTAACTTTAAGAGTCAATTTGAAGTATAAATAATAAGWAGGAACAGCAAGGTCAAGTAGCATTTAGAATCAGAGCTGTGAGTACTGCTGTTACCTAGGCAACATCTGCTTCTTCTTCTGTTTAAAGTTTCATCCATGTACAGGGACAGAAAAAGTAAATAAGTGTTTTCAGAAATTATTCATGTTCCTTTAATGAAAGYCATAATGTAAGTGTGAGTACATGTCTATGTGGAAAGTCATAAGGGGTGAACTTCAGATTTTATACATGAAAATACAATTTCAAAYCCCTCAAAATATTATTTCGTGTATTAAGAATGACAAAAACTTTAAGGCACCTGGATTTAAGGCCTGGGCCAAAATAGGCATCACAGTTATTTCAATACGCTGAATAAGATTTGCATGATTTGTCTTGTATAACTAAAGCCAGTTGGTGAATGAGTCGTATTCATGTCAACATTTTAAATTTCTCTCAAAACAAAGAAAACTCCAAACAAAAAATAAAATTCTCACATAATGAAAACCTGTTAAAAGCATTCAGGAACCTGTCAGATTGATGGGGACTATTCATCTGAAAAATCCAATGGGGTACGCACTAAAATATTTCAGAGTTAATGGAACAGTTAAATCAATCACCTCTTGTAACTCGTGTAATGGAATACACCAGGCAGAGAAATCATATGATTGAACTTGGTTTCCTTCAACACTAATATTTACTACAGTTCAAATCCTTCAGTTTAAAAAGAAAATGCTCAAAAGCAAATTTGTATCAGGAAGACAAATTGTTGCATCAACTGAAATTCACTAATTTGCTCTTGCTGCAAAATGAAAATAACAGTTATCAGATWGGAGCAAAGAACAAAATGACATTTCTGAGACATTAATCTTTGCAAGATGTTAAATTACTTGTAAAAATCTCAAGAAAAACAAAGGAATTAGTCAGGCTATCATTTTCTCAAGAAATGAGAATGACATAGCTAATTGGATCATGTAAGGTACTGAGGACATAATTTTTCAGTAAGTTTGGTGAGTTTGTCACTGAGGTTCAGTAATGACAGCTAATTTGCCATGGACAAGAAAGGAAAATTAAAATCAGAAGCTTTTTGTCTCCTGTTGATTTTGCCTTTTTAATTTACAACCTGATCTTGAGTAACACCTTATGACCCTGGAGAGAATAGGAATTGCACAGTGYACAGGCTTTTGGTGCTAGGTAAGAGAAAGATTTGACTACATAATCTTCAAGAAATATCTCCCTAATTATGGGAAAATGGAAGTAGATAATTCCATTTATATTAAAAATGGATATAAACTTGGCTCATACTGGTCATTTTAACCTATTTGGATAATCACTGCACATAATCTAAATCCCAGAAAATCAATTTCACTGTCTAGCTATCTGTCTAAACCCAATTATTCAGAACATTCAAATTAATGATTATTAAATCTTCACCCAATCACYATGAACTGTTTTTATTTTGCCATTACAAAGGGATGACACACCTATCCTTTTTAGCTCCTTGAAAAGCTCCTAGTGTGTTACTACCCAAACACACATTATAGTTTTGAAACTCTCTAGTAATCATTTTCCAGGAGTCCTGTTCCAGTTTGCTGAATGTTGAATTACTTTCTTGATTGTTTTTTTTAAGTGTTTTGGTAGCCTTTTCTGAGCAGTTGTGTTTTCTTTTCCTTGAGAATTTTTGTTAAGAATTTTCCTCTCATAATGTCACCCCTAGTCACAGCAGTGAGTTCTGTACAAGAAGAAACCGTGGCTTTAACATTGCACTGGAGAGGGGAGGTAGAGAGGAATAATTTTCCCAAGTGACCAAAATCCTAAACACAAAGAAACCTGAGCCAGGTGGGGAAGGTGCCCCATTGCCCCCTCTCTGACAGCACAGCAGCACMTCCCAAGCACAGTTCTGTCTGCAAAGAGACTCCTGGAGCCTTTCCCAACCTTCCCTGCTCCTTCATCCCCCAGCCTTGAAGCATTCTGCCCTGCCAGCCCCACCGTGATTTCCAAAGAAAACTCAGWGCTCCAACTTGGACAATTTGTTAACATTTCAGAGACAAATTATGTCTGTACAGACCAAACACCAGCCCTCAAATTGCAGCTGCATCCAAAATGCTTTGTGCTTACACAGGAARTTTTTTGACCCCTGAGCACTCAGGAGCAGCCAGGCACAGTTCACATTGCAGGGCAATATGGCCATTATATAAACTGTAAATTGTCACAACACTGGAGAGATGGTGTCAGTCTCTTCAGTCAGATGAAAATGTGCATGAGCAAGGGGGGATATTTATCAGTCACATAAAACCCACATTTGAACAGCTGGATTTTAAACTCATACAGAGTAACGATTTTACTGGATGTTTTTTTCTTAGAAGTGTCTAAGATCTAGTACTTTTCAAGGGGAACAAAAGTACTTTAAAAGGCATCTAAAAAGCTTTATTAAGAAAAAATTAAGGGTGCCAAGTGGTTTTTAGAACTGTTCCAGGATAGAAAGTTAAGCAGTATGTGAGTAGAAAAATCACATTTCCCTCTCTGAACTCTAGTCTCTTTAAGCAACATCTGACATTTCTATCGCCCCTATCCCCCCACCCACATAAATAAAGCTCTGTACAATAGGCTTTGCAGTCCTGTTGGCTCCCACAATGCCATCAGCCCACGATACAGAAATTGCCTGTCATTACAGCTCAAGTCCCACTGATGTGCTCTTTCAGCACTGAAGACCCAGAGGAGTTTCACCTCCACATCTCTGCAGTGACGAGCTGCAACTGGTGCTYGAGCCAGAGCAGCTGGGTCTTCTCAGATGCAAAGCACAGTAGCACAAAAACAGTAACTGAGACCCTGAAACAGCTCAATTAATCTCACAGCACTGCCATACAAACCCAATCTGACAGCACAATTACACCCAAAGCAAACAGAATTACCTGCAGGCAGCCTCTTTGGCTACCACCACCTTCAGAGTGTGGTGAAGTTGAGCAAATCCCTGAACACTTTCGCATTTTCAGATGTTTGGTTCTTGCTGAAACCAGTATTGTGAATAAATTTAAGCTTTTACCAAACAAACTTTACAGCAGTTAATGACAGAATTAAAGCAGAGCTAAGCAAACAACCAAGCCTTTTGCACTGACACCTACATGGAAACAACTTTCAGGCAAAAACACCATTCTGTCAGAGTCAGTTCTGCCCAGCCACAGGGAGGCAGAGATTTCAGGGAACATCCTACAAGCTCCTGACTGAACTTCTTCCTCTTTGTGCCACCTAACATTTCAGATAGRTTTTGCTTTAGCCACCTGCAGGAAGGACCATCCACAGTGTCACCACTGAAGCACCTCTAACAAAGTCCAGAATCTGAATAGAAACACCTGATTCTGTGTTGGCAGGGCCCACAACAAGGGAAACCAGACCTACAGAGAGCAATCATGGCTTACTGAACACAGCTGATTTAAAGGYAGAGCAGTCCTCCTTTCCCACCTGCCCAGAGTTTTGATTCCAGTTCTTAGCTGTTTGTTCTTTTGCAATTAAGTTGTTATGACAATTAATGAAGGATTGGRAGAGGAATCATAATCTTTGTGAAAACTCCATGTTTTAGCTAACAATTTGGAATTTCAGACTGACACATTCCAAGAAAACCTGTTGTTACTCTCAGCCTGGATTTCATGCAATGAGAGTCAAATGAATTACAAAATCAAGGTTTGACAGACATCTTAACAGAAAACCAMACTCAAAGTCAGCTCCAGATGCTCCAATCCCCCAAATCATTTACACCTCCTGCAATTGTTTCAAGCCCTCTGCTCCAGGAGAGCATTTGTTTCACACATAGCCCTACACTTTGTTTTTCTGAGCCAGTCTTTATACGAGGAAAGACACAAAGTGATGTGTCTGCTCAAACTCACCACGAGGCGGTTCAGCAAAACTCAGGGTTTCCACTCACAGTTAAGAGAGAAAAAGCAAAACAAGAACTTCTGCTTAATATTTGGTCACACTCAAGTGTTTCGTGCCTTAACAGCACCATAACATTTACCTACACATTTATTTAACAATCTGCTCACTGAAATACAGATAAAAACAACATATTGCACTTGCRAAAGCCTAAGGATTAACACAAACTTAATGGAATTCTTAGTCAAGTATTCATTTCTACAGCACTGAACGCACAGCCCAACACACCAGAAAAAGCAGTCTTTTCAACTGCTGCAGAAATAACTGTTCTTTAAAACATTTACTTCAGTTCTTATGTAAGCAGAGCACTCTTTGAAAGGAAATAAAGTTTTACAAAACACTGGCTAAATAAAGATCAGAGAATCTGAAAAATCTTTGGTATTTTTATCTCTTTCTGCACCTCAGAAGATAAAGCCTACATCAGAAGTCGTCTTCAATAACCTCTCAAACAAACAYCAGAAACACTTCACAGATGGGAAAAAGCATTAACCTCTTGAGATCCGATAAAAGATGGAAACAAGAAAATAAAYATCCAACTCTTACCTCTCAGAGAGCTGAAGCTGCACCAATTTGCTCAACATCTTCAACAGGCAGAACCCCAAATTTGTGCTCAGTAGTGCAGAGCAGCACCAGCTCCTCAAAGTCCTTCTTTTCCAACCTTTGCTGCCAGGTTCTTCCTGATCACATACCTTCTCTCCAGCCCCAGAAGACCTTTCCAGCCCCTGATTTCAGCTTTATATATCTAAAAATCTGTCATGATCACCAACACCTGAACAACTCCTCAGGCATCAAATTACCCCTGCAGASACACCTGTGAGCTCTCACACCTTGAATCAATTTGCCTCAGTAAATAGTCCTGCTGACAGTCAAACAGTAGTTGCAGACCCTACCTTTTACATTTGCCTCGGGAACTTTGTAAAGTGAAAGGGACTTTTTTGACTTTATAAGATTTTCTACAGTCAAACATAAACAGAAATAATCCAGTGTCATACCTTAATCTTTAAATAAGCTTCACCTTAAGGCAGTCTTGACATTAAAGCTAATATGTTGTGTTCCTGTTTTGATACAGCATTTTATTGAATATGTAATTCAAACACCTCTAACCAATCACCTGTTCTTACTAATTGTCAAAATGCTGCRCAAAACTGCTTGGTCTAAGAGATTTCCTAAAGTTCCTGACATCATCGTTACAGAAGTTTGTAAATCCTTTTCTTCTGATGTGGGATTTAATAGTTTATTTTATTTGGGACTGCAGCTTGGCCAAGATACTCCAAAGTATCCTGCACATGATATTGAGATATACTTGTGGACATAAATGTCCCACGCTAACAACTTTATGATGTGCTCCTAGGTTTATGGCTGCCAGGCCAACAGTGATGATGATTCAAATGGAAAAAGACACAAATGGATTGAAGAAGGTTACTGGATGCTGAAATTCGTCAATCTGAACTGTCAAGGAGTATTTGTTACGCAATGGGTGAGTTACCTGGAGAGTGAAAAGGCCTGGGAGCATTTCTAGCCTTGGTAATTTCATMCCAGAAGTGGAAAGCAACAATAAGCAGGAGCTTTTCAAAAAGGGCATCAGTGAGTGCCTCTTTGCTGTCCTGTGCCATGGACATTTCAAGCCATTGAACACCACTGAGCTCTACTTGTGCTGCACAGCACTGACCTACACAAACATCTGCAGGTGACCTACGTGACCTGCACCACTGTCTGTGGCAGTTTGTCCATCTGCCTCTTCCTCCTCAGCCTCACAGAGAGGATTTCAACCACCCTTGCAAAGTGGGAGAAGAGTTTATAGGACAAAAACTTAGAGGGGTATGGGAATTATATTTGTGTTGTTCTAAAATGGAGAAAAACAGTGAAATCATGACCAACATAAAGTGTTAACTGAGGTGTTCTGGGGCAGATCATCTCCACTGGTGCCTCTTATTTTGGCATTTTAGCCTTCTGTTTGCTTGGCTTTATTACAAATGCTTCCAAATCAAGATGTTGTGTTTTGCATCAGGCGAAATGTTTTGCTCTCTGCAGAATAATGCATGTGCTAGTTTGTTCCAGAACCAATAAACTCAAAACCAGTCTTAGCTGATCCTGTTATATTGATTTTCAAGTTGTTTTCACCAATTCAGTGCCCACATTATGAGCAGATTAATGGCCATATTMTTTTTTGAAATCTTAGTGCAGATTCACCAAGGTATTCTCTTTGAGTGTCCAGCTCAGTTAAAAATCACCCTGCACACACATTTGCTTAAATTTGARCAGGTTTGTGACTGAGTCAAGGCCTGAATAAAAAGCAGAGTGATCTTCRGAGCTGGCTTAAGTGTAACACAGCCAATCTGTGAGAAAAAGCACTGTTACCTACCAGGTAATAGCTGCTATTTCAGACACTTCCAATGCCATCCTTCACTCAAACTGCAACTCAGAGAATTCTCTGTATAAAATGATGCCTCTTGGGAGGGCTTTTTACCCATTGCTTATTGTCCCTTTAATGCAGCTAAGCCTGTATTTTCTAAACAAAATAAACCATTACAAATAATAATAGCTCTATATCATGGCAACTTAAATCAGCTTCTGATTTGCATGAAAAAGATCCAAAAGCAGAGAACAGAAATTTGAAYGAGGCAGAAAGACCTGCTGCTCAGAAGCTGTGTGGAGTTCAGACAGATGGATGCAGAACAGTTACAGARTTGTAGGATTAAAATGAGTCAGTAGACCTTCTTCACTGCTCATACACCTGCCAACCAATCCAAACTGTCTCCCCATGCACAGGCAGCCACTTCAAATGCAATGGAAAGGAAGGTCAAGGCCCTTTACAACAGGACTTACACCTTGAAAYAACAGAATAACATAATTGGCCACAATTACTCATTAATACAGTATATTATTGTTCCAATAAATCAAACAGCTTTCTTTTCTTAATCATTTGTTCCCAGCTCTTTCGTTTCTTGTGTTKCTTTGTCCAGCTTTTGTGGCAGTAGAAGACCAGTTTTTTGTATTACTTAAAATTATTTCAGCTGTTAAGAACTGGCTGCTGATATTCAACACCGTGGGCAGCCCTGGCTTCTCTGGAGCCAACATGAGCTGTGCTTTTCTGGGGGTTGGTGAGGCTCCCTTTCAAACTGAGCTCTGCAAATCCCTCCAGTCCTTAYGACTCCCACTCAGGGATTGCTGAGTAGGATTGTTTCTAAACATTTTCTCATCACCAAATATCTTCTGTGGGCTTTGCCTCATCTGGTGGAACACGTGAAACAGTATGGTGTGCTGCCCTGGGGTGACACTGCAGGTGACAGGAACACAGCTAGTGACAGCCTTTGCCTTTTCCCTGCTTCAGGAGTGAAGGGAACCGAGGCAGAGGGGTTCCTAAGGACATCGGACTGACTGCTCCCTTCTCGGTCCCAGATTTCTTTGAAATTGTTTAGAGGAGTTTAACTGAACACACAAGGCTGGGTTTTTTTTGGTTAAACATCTTTTCCAGGAAGGCCCGAGCACATCAAGCATTGAGTTTACCTGCTCCTGGAGTGAGCCTGTTCCTCCAGCTGCAAAAAGCAGCTGCTGATCAGAGACTGAATCCAGAGCTGATTTGTCCACTTTGAGAACCTGCTCTGTGTATCTGATGATGCCTGATATAAGGTGCCAAGTGCTTCTGCAATTGCCCTGTTTTCCCATTTTGATAGGGTGCAGTGATAAGAGGTGTTGTGCTATTTGGTTTACATTACAGATACTCCCACAGAAGAGTTGATAATTCTTTGATGTTCAGGGCAGAGGCAGAGTGTGACTGATTTCTGCACCCTCAGCCCTGCTCAGGGGACAGAGAAAGAAGGCACATCCCTTGTGTGCCTTCACACACAAGGGACAGGACAGGACAGCAGCCACTCTGAGAATTCCCTCACTGACAGGCAACACTGTGCAGCCTCTCTGTGCCTATCAGACAAAAATACACAGCAATGGGCTCAAACCCGAAAGGAATCAGTGTGGAAAATACAGAACAAAACCGACAGAATGTGTTTTCTGCAAAACCAAAAGCACTCCAGGGGCTRTTTGAAGGAGAAGCAACAAAACCAATTTCACACTATGGAAAAAAATCATGCACTSCTTGTGCCTTCAAACAGCCATTCATTTTCGTAAAAGATCTTTCCACTGTTCCTCACATTTATGTTTAGTTTGCATTGTAGTTTGCCTGTTTAAACTGAACATGAGGGAAATTTCACTAAATTCTCTGATCCCCATTTCCAATGGACCAAGACCCTGTCAGACAAAGACAACACTGACAAGAAAAATACAATTTGCAATAGGGCAACACGGAGTGGGTAAAGTAAGTTTTTTTTTTTTCTTTCTCTGCACATTTACACAGATATGTATCACAATGAAAAGATATTTAACGACCTTTTTGTACTCATCTCTGTCCAAATGCTCCATGAGACAGTCTCTATAGCTCTGACTTTAAGACCAGCAGAATTCTCATTGGAAATATTCCATCAGCATTTACTTTCTCACTCCCATAGGGGCCTCACTTCTGTGGCACCTTTAAATCTAATTGTTTTCCAGAAAAAAACAAAACAAAACAAAACRAAAAAMCCCCTAACATCTGTGCCCAGAATTGTTGACATAAGGCCTGCTTAGTTTCAGAATTCTCAAATTCAGTGGTGAGCAATGAAATACCATAAAATGGAAGTTCTAGAGGTCAAAAAAACATGAACAACAAAACACAAAACACTGAATTTGGAAAGAATCTATACCTTCCTAACCATTTACAGCTGATTTTGAGGTCAGGCTGCTCTTTCCTATTCTCCATGACTTAGAGGGAAATTCTCTTGAAGATCCAATTATACCATATAGTGTAGTAGCTRTAATTAAATGAGAGGGAACTTGATCTATGCTCCACCACAGGGTTGTTTAAAGGATTTGTGAGTAATTGGCTTAACTGAGAACAGCTGTAAAATTATGCTAACAAATCAGACAGAGCAAAGATTTGGCTACCATAATGGAATTTGGAGTTTCAAATTATTTTTCTTTCTCCAATGCACATGCATGTACATTTTATTTTATTTGTTTGGGTTTTTTTTTTTTAATAGGCTGAAACATTCTGAAAGGTTAAAAGGAACTCCATAAAATCATAATTTAGAGAAAATTACAAAAAATCTTACCCTAAAACTGCCTCAGATTTACTTCTTTGGACCTGTAAACAGGCAGAAAAATAGGTCTATCATCCCATCCCCAAACTCTGTGAGAAAGCAACCATTCAGCCCAGCATTATCAGGCAGTGTCAGCAAGAGGTTCCCTGCTTTGTTTACACTTCCARTATACTTCAACTAAAGCAAAAACTGCATTTGAGGGAAGGGCTTTTCTTGGCAGAATTTAGCACAATTTCTCCCTCCTTTTGCATTGTTGTGAAGGCAGCATAAGAGAAACTCTTGATTTATGGTCAGTATAAATCTAAGAAGGGACCAATGATGGGCTGCACAGAAACTGATTTGTCTGGGAGCCCCAACAGAGTTTGCTAAATGCTAGAAGATTAGCARTTCTCACTTCCCCTAGAGACAAGGATTGCCTTCAGCACTGATAAATATTCAGAGRCTATCAGCTGCCCACTGCTTGCTGTGTTTTCACAGAACTGCTCGGATTATCTCCACAGGGAGGCTGAGAGGGACAGAAGCTTAAACTGTATAAATTCTGAGATTTCAGCATGCTGCAGGCAMTGAGCAAACCACAGGTTCAAGAATTCAGGGAGAATTCTCCCCAAAACAGGATTATGAAGGGCAGYACAAATGCTGTACTCACACAATAAACTGCCTGAAACTGTGCAGAGGTATCCTTTACCACAGATCTACAGCTCTCATTGTTTTTTATCACATTCCTGTGTTTATAGGGTTTCTACAAACTTACTKATACATCAGTGTTTATCTGAAGATTGTAGGTGCAGATGCTGCTGTGCACCTCCACTTCAGAAACAATATTACAGTTTCAACCAAGCCAAAAGCACTTAGCTTTTCAGAAATGTGAATTTATTAGCCATTTCTTCACTGAGCACTACTTTAACGTCCTGTTGGAATTCTTTTCCATAATTCCAACTCTCTTCCCATGATGCCTGAGGGGCCAAGGGCACAACTAGCCATCTACCATCAAGAAATTAAGAGTGAAAAATTTTATTGCCTTTATAATGAGAAATTGTTACTGAAATTCTAGTGTGAGTCAATTCAGATATCTAAATRGAGACATACAGACAGGAAAATAAACCCAGAAATTTAAATTAGCCTAAGCAAAAGCTKAAAGGACAGGGACAATGAGACAACCATATAATAACTTTCCAGAGCAATATTCTTCCTACTATCTTTGATACACCTGGTGCATGGTAAGAAAAGTGGGGTAACACTAGAGGGACATTAGTTTTCACAGAAAACATGACTGGCACAGGGTGATTCCCACAGTCCTTCTCCCCTCTGGCTTTTTCRTCCTCTTTGCATTTCATACCATTTGCTCTCCCAACAGACTGAACCACTTTGTCTGGATGTGCCTCTGATTAGAGCAATATCTGTGAGACCCCAGCCTTAGTTCAAAGAGCAGAGTTACTACCAGACACAGGAAAACACCCTGACCCTGCCTCCCTGCACTGTCGTGTCCCTGTGTTCCCATATCACCTGTGGGCCCTGTCATACCTGACCCCACTCCCTAAATCAGCAGAACCCCACCCCTCGTGCAGCAGTGCCCACTTAGATGAAACATCTTGAATTTCAGGTGGGACAAACCTAGGTTTGCTCTGGAGGAGAACACTGCAGCTGCTCAGAGACACCCAGGGTTAGCTCACTCTGTGTTCTGTGTTTGAAAGCAGAAACAAGAAGCTTCTAATGCTGCTCCATCACTTGTCTTCAGCTGTTCACTGAGGTGGAATCCYGTGGATAAAGACTTTGACATTAGTAAGACAAGTGACTGCAATTGTAATTAATAGAATAACCTTGGTCTGTCCTAGAGGAGTCTGATGACAGCATTTCCTGAGAATTGATCTTGTTTTTTTTTTTATTAAAAAATTTACCTTAAGTTTTATGTGCTAACATGTGAAAACTACAGGTGGAGAACATCTTGCTTTTTTATTCTCTCTACAGAGTAAAATTATGCTCCAGTCTACACAAAATAAAAATTTATCCCTTGATAGAGAGAATTTTTATGATCATTTATGCATTTTATTTACTGTTATTTATCCCTGGAGAGCCAGAAATCTCACAGTTAAAAGCAGATGAAAATTACTTYGTTAGCTTTTTCCTTACAAGCACATAAATCCCATCACATATAGCAAATATTTGTCTCCAGAGAAAACACATTTAAACCTCCCCCGAGATTATAAAAGCTCCACTAAAACAAGAAGCTACACAGAGCCAAAATAACATCTAATACTAYCCCACTTCACAGTGCCCACATGGTGAGGCAGGTGGAGCTGGGCAGGATGGTGACCAGGAGAAGCCCCCACACATTGGGGATAACAAAAGGAGASCACAGGGAATGAGCAGGAGTCTAAAAAATGTGGCCTTTCAAGGAAGGCTGAACATCAGAGAGCACAAAAGATGATCCTTAAATGTATTATAGTATGATATTRCAACCAAGGGATCTAGAGGGCAGGGAAACCTGAGGATAAAGAATTCTTKGACAAGATTTCCAGAAGGGTCTGAACTCCACTCTGATGGGCTTTGATGCTGGATAGGGCTACTCTTTGTTATGGATGCAGCAAAGAGACCTGATTCTTTAAAAAGCTTATCTGATCCAACTTTTTCTTTCTTTTTTCCTTTCAAGACATTTTGCCTGCACTCAGTAATCCAGTCCATAACTTTTGGTGGAGATAATCCATCCTGTTTTTCCCTTCATTTTTTGTTGTTAAGCTTAGTGAAACAATCAAAGGACAGACCAAAAAAAAAATAGCAAACATGAAAGGAATTCGAAGACAGCAAGATCAAAACAAACAYAAAATGTTTATGTCTGGATGTTTTCTGAAGTTTGAGCTGTTTAAAAGGGAAAAATAAATCTCACAGAGGTATGCAATGTAGGGCATTTTCTGAGGATTGTTTCCCTCAAAAGTTGATTGCAGCTACTGTTGAAATTAAAATTAGCTTTATCCTTTCCAGAGATGTGTTATTCTTTCATGTTTTTGTTGTACCCCTCCAACAAGACAACACCTGACAGCCTGCACACCCTGCTAATCTCTGTTATAGGAAAATTACATCACTAACTTTAGAAAGTATTTTTGCTGACAGGCAACTTAGATAAAAATCATCTCAGATTTATAGCCTCACATGCTTATCTTCMCTAGCTTAATGGATAAATTCACAGCCCTCAGGGAATGTTTTTTGACAGAATACAGATAAAACTGGGCAGAAGTAGGAATTCAGATTTCTGCCATGCTGGTTTTTGTTCTCACTGGCCACTGATGGAGCTCTGTGAGGTTTCCTTTGTCCTAAAGGTGCTGACACCATAACTGTGTGCAAGAAAAGGTTGATGCTGAATTGTGGAGACAGACTTGCAAGGACTGCTTCTTGTCAAAGGTTTGTGGTATTCACTAAGGGCACGAGGCTAGAGATGTGGCGGTTTTGCTTAATTTATTTTTCTTCCCTGCATTGTTTGGAGTGCTACAAAGAAGCACTGCAGAGATTAAGCACCACATCAATAGAAAACTATTTAAAATATCTGAGGGAGCCTAAGGTTTATACTTTGAGGCTGCGCTCTTCATTGCTGCTGCCAACAGCTCCCTGTTTAAATAAAATGATTTTATCAGCACTTGCCTGTCAATGAATCTCTGATAACACCAGCAAATAATTCTGKACTTTAGGAGCTGTTGTTTGATCAGCATCCATGAAAGAGTAACTTTTTGTTATTTTAGCATACTAWAAGCCACACATTTCTCACTTTTCATTCAGAACTCACAGTTCGTGCCTTCTAAAGTACTTTCTTCTTACTACAGTCCCTCATGAAACCACAGGGATAAATTCTGCTTGCAGGCAAATGTCCATAGAAGCCAACCTAATCATGATCAACAGCACTGAAGGATTGGGGTTTTGGCAAACTGGGGTTTTGGCACACTGAGCAGGCAGTCAGGGAAGCTGGAACACTATAGCAGCTAAAACAGACATTTTATTTACCACACAGACAAATTGTTCCAATTTGRTTTACAAATTGAATCAATTTCCAAGCTGGGAGAGGATGTTCTAACAAACAGGGATGTATGTTCCTGACACAATGACGAGTCTCCTCTTTCTGCATTAGTCCTCAGTGTATGCATATTTGAATGGCAACATTGGAAAGCAAAACTGTGAGGTATGAAAGAATGAGTCCATTATCTATAATGTTACAATTGCTACATTCTCATATCAGYATTCTCTGCCTACCCAGGGTGCGTGGCTGATATCCAAGTACACAGAACAAGAGGCAACAGGCAGAAACTGATGCACAGGAAGTTCCACCTGAATAGGAAAAAGAACTTTTTTACTGTGCAGGTAAAAATGCCCTGAATAGATTGCCCAGCGAGGGTGTGGAGTCTCCAYCACTGGAGATGTTCAAGATCCTGGGCCATTTGCTCTGGGATGACCCYGTGTGAGCAGGAAGGTTGGACACAATGGATAAACCCTTTGGTCCYTTCCAACCTGAACCATTCTGTCATAATTAGTGGTCTGCAGAATTTCAGTTCTGAATGTATTTTTAGCAGGTTGTCCAACATTGAATCTACCATGACCTGTTCCAAATCATCTAGGGACTGGTTAGTTTTATTATTTCATGTGCCTTTAGTTAATGCAATAAAAACTGACACCAATGAAGAGAAAATATGTCAAAAGAAGGAGAAAGTAAAAGGTAGTTTTGAAGTTCTCTGCCTACACTTTTAATTTAATTCACTGTTGTGCATATGACAATAAATTAATCAGATTTCAGTTATTTACGTGTTGACATTAAAAGCTACTATTTAAGAGCTCACTGCATCTGGAAGCCAGTTTTTGAATTAAACAATAATATAATTTTGTTAATAGAAACTACAAAATCTGAAAAATTAGATGTTAAAAAGATGTGAGAGGTGTAATTGTGCTTTAGCAATAAGATCTCTCYTATTAAAGCTAAAAACAAACTCAAGATTGATGTTTTGATTCTGCMTGTAGGCTGGGAGAAAAGAAGTGAAGTGAAATAATGTTAGACCAAAAGGGATCTGAGAATATTCAGTCTGTTCCAACTGTAGCAGAATAGGCCCTCAAGAGCTATTTTACCATAGATGATACCTTATTGAACTGTAAAACCAAAATATTGATAAAGAACATAAATCTTTATAACAGATTAAGCAGTGAAACAACACTGCCTTTATTTCAAAAGCTGTGACATATTAGAAAATAAGCAAGAGGGGAAAAGACGGAAGGGTATGGAAGATATCCACTGAGACACGTGTTTGCTCTCAAGATGGCACAACTTCAGCACTTCACAGGCATCTTTTCCCTTCACCCCGTCGAAAAGAGCAGAACCTCAGCCTGCCACGAGYCAGGCTCTGCAGCAATTTCAGATGCCAGTCAGGAACCCTTAGCCCTGCAGCTGGAGGCACAGCACAGCTCTGCAGAGGCTCAGCCATGGCATTACTCAGCTGAGCCAAGCTCTGGGTCCAGGCACTGCTGCCACTGAGCAGCCAGGAGGAACTGCTCAGAGGCACAGGCTCATCAGCACAGCCACAGCCTGCCTGAGTGGGGACTGCTCCCTCTGATGCTCCAAAACCCACCCTGAGATCTGCCAAACCAAAAGTTCAGCTGCCAAAACTTCAGGTACTGACCTTGCTGTAGCTGCTTTGGTTACAACATGTTTTCCCAGCTATCTATAATGCTAAAGCAATGCAGAGGTGAGAAAGGTCATTTTACTCAGGTTTTTRAAACTTACTTTGTAACTAAAAATGAAATGTCAACATTTTTGGGAATTAATTATGTGTTTGAATCAAGCAGAACATTTAATTCCCCTAAACCATAAATGATAGGCAGATATGACTTGCGTATCTTTTACTGTAACACAGATTTCCATCTCCCACAAGACTGAAATGTTTAAGTTACAAAGAACTTGGTATTTTAGCAATATCTGTATAACAGATATTTCTTTCATCAATTATGTTTATTGCATTAGTAAACAGGAGTTACCCCTTAAGGGAAATTCAACTTCAGGATTTTTCTTTCAAAAGCTGTCATGAGAATCAAAGAGACTGACTGTACTTGCTGTTTCATTTTTTTATTACTAATTTGCATCACTATTATGTTTACAAAATTTAATATACAAGGAAGAGAAAACTTACTTTGTGTGAGATTGTCCAAACCGTTTCCTGCTGGGAACTCAATGTTCCAGCTTTGCTTAAAGCAGTGTCTGCAGGAGTCAGCATTTCACTGGGTGTTTTTATAAGCAAGAGGATAAACAGTCAACATTAGTGATGAGTGCATCTATGTGATCATCTTAACATTATCMATAGATGCTAATAAAAATTAATACCATGTAGTATTTCACACATGGACATTCTATACTTAGAAAGATGACATAAATTAAGCTCAAAGCACTACTGCCAGATTTTTTTTTTCCAAAACAGTTGAATATTCAAGGATTATTTGAATTTGTTTAGATAATATATTTTAGCTGGCCAAACTGCTTGGAAAGGAAGACATCCAGAACACCTTGCACACAATGCCATCACTAGCCTCATTTCAAAATTATTCATTGAACCACCTAAAGCAAGCAGCCCAAGACTGTCTCTTGATGGCTGCAGGAAGCCCAGTGCTCTGGAATCTGAGTGCTGGATGATTTGCAYGTCAGAATGGACAGACTTAGATGAGTGACTAGAAGATTGCCTCTGTCTCCTGACCACTCATTACAACTAAGGAAACACTTCAACAAGTGAAGCATTTTCTGGGATGTTCAACAGAAACAAAGAGGAACACAGCTTGTTCTTTTCCAAAGGGGAACACATCTTGTTCAAATACCCACAAGAGTATCACATCGTACTTTCATATCAGGGCTAGTGACATTCCTCCCTGCCAAGAAAGGAAGAAATGATTTTTTTCCAATACCTGTGAGCATAGAGCACTTTGTTTATGACTGGAGKGCCAGGAGGATGAAAAAGAAATAAAGCTCTCACCACAAAGGAGCTGAAGTTGAAGCAAACAATTTTAAAAACATTTTAAGAGAATTAAAGGATGTACAAGTATCAATGTGTACTCATTCTTTCCCACTCAAAGTCAAGGTAGACGGGTTGTCTGAAAAAAGCAATTGAAACGATTCCACACAGGCCTAGCTCTTACTGCACAATGAGTAAGTTATGAATACTTCCAAAGACACTGTTCCAAGTAAACAAAATAAAAAGTTTCACACACAAGCTTTGAYGAACTTCTCAATTTTAATGGAGTCAGAACAATTCTATACAACTATAATCAGACTCTTTAGCTCGACTAAATATCTATTGCTTCCTACATACAACAARCTGGAATAATACAATGGGAATAGGTCCTAGCTAAAAAAATATATACACTTTTGCATGGTTATTTTGCTGTTCTTGAGCGCAGTCGTCGCTTGATGATCAGATGATCACTTTCCTTCTCTTTTGGTTCAAAAAGGATCTGAAAAAGACAGGTTAAAAGATGCTTATTCAGCATTTCTTCAGAGACAAATGATATTCATCTTCTAGACCTGTATGTCCAAGAGAATAATTTTTCCCAGAATCTCTTTCCAGAATTTTACCTGAGTCACTCTGGTGAAATTTACCTATTCACTGAAAGGTGGGAAAACAGAAAAAATTCAGTAAAACAACAGAAAGAAAAGACCAAAAGGAATAGCTAGGTAGAATCAAGRAGTAAGTTGGTATTTTCAAACCTCTTGTGCAACTCAATTAGATATTCAGATTTGTCTTGTTCCCATAATATTTAATTTTAAGCTAAGATTACAGAAAAACATTACAGTATGGGAAAAGAAACAGGAATCTTAACCACTTACTGAAGAACATGGGGTATCCAGAGGGCAAGAAATGTCATTTGAATAGAGCCTTCTCTTAGCTCGTTTTGGCTTGAGCTCATTTTCTTTGACATTTTGTGGTTCTGCAGACTTGGGAGAGCTTATTGTCTCAATAAGCTTCTTTGCTAGAAGACAAATTTTATCATAAATACATGTCATGGTTTTGTGAGCCTCAAAATTCATGAATAAAGCAAGCTTTATTAAAACGGTTAAAAAATTAMACCAGTGGAACCCAAAGTTCAAATATAAAAATTCATAAGTGGTATTTGACTACCACAGTTTTCTGTAGTTTGAGATGCAAAAGCTTAAATGACACATTTAAATAGCACATTAAAAATCAACTAGGATTCAAATCTCACTGAAATCTAAGAGACTTCTAAGTTGAACAACTTAGAAGRCTTAATTGTGCTGACAAGCACAGCGTACAGTCCATTTTCTCTATATATATTTGTATACCTTTATCAAACTAGTACTAGCTCTATAAAGAGGGGAGTACATGCACTAGAAAAAAAAATGTAAGAAATAAGCAACTRTTACACAAAGAGGGAAACCATACAGGACATGGTGATAAAGGTTACAAAACAGAGCTCATTTGCTCAAARTAAGTATTCAAATCAAGGATGGAATTTTAAGTAGACTGACTTTGGCTTCCATTTATAATAATAAACAGTCTGCTCATGGAACCAATATGACAAATGTAGAAATTTTTAAATATTTCACACAGTYATTATTTAAACTGTATATTATGCCAGATAAATTAAGGTGTACTTCTTAGCAGGACAAGCTTTCAAGTTGGTCCAAGAGTTTATTTTAACTGTCCACATTAAATAATGACCAACTTTGTTTTAAACAAACAAATCACAGTGTCTTTTAGAATTAAATACTGGTGATTCCTTTTTTTTTACTTTTTTCTAAAAACACAGTGACCTAGAGATCATTCTCACTGAAGGGAAGAATAAAAACATATCTTTCAACAGAAAGTCCTAGCCATTAATCTTCTCAAGGCTATACCTGAATTTAACAAAATAAATTAATTGCTCTATATTCAGTTTAATGAAGTCTTGCAAATATTTTCTTGAGTCATTGGCTTTCAGATTTCAGAGAATTAACATACATCAAAAAACCAAGTTTACGCAGCAACAAGGGATTGCTTACAGAGCAAGGTAAGATTTGGAGTTTGGATTCAGACTTTGATTTTTTGAGAGCATCAGGGTGAGTTTCTAAAATTGTCGTTACCTGTAAATAAGTACATTTTGGGCCTAACAGTTATCATTGCTTTTATAACAAATATGCACACATTCCACACTGGTTTATATTTYACACAACCTAAGTTTTAGAACAATGTGGTCCTCACAACCAAGACAATCTTTTCTAGTCTGCCATTYTGCAATGGCCAGAGAATAGGGAATAAGCCTTATTTACACTGTACTCACCTTTAGAGCTAATAATACTAGGAGAAGTTTGGAAAAAATCACCAATTTTCTGTAGAGTCCCATCTTTCCTCTTGGCTGACTTTTTACTTAGAGTAGATTCTTGGCTTCTTAAGGGATATTCTTTTTTAAGCGATTGTGCAGTAGACACCTTTACAGAAACATAGGATCATTGTTTAAGCTGATAATTGACTTAATTTTCAAGTTTAATTTAATTGCATTTTGCTTCAATGTTACTTTCAGGCTAACATGTTGAGCTTTGCTACTGACATTTTTGTTCATTTTAGTAATGATATCACTGGAGCAAGTACTGTGGAAAACCCCATTTTGCATCTAGAAGAAAGAAAATTGCCAGTTTCACAGAATACATTTAAAAGCATGACTCACATAGGAAACGGTTTATGTTTTGTTTTTTTTTAAAGGCAGATTCAAAGTTGTAGACTACTTTATTAGACAAGTTGTTCTAATTATAAATAAAAGGAATCTGACAGGGCAAATAAACCCCTCACCCTCTGAACCTGCCCAGGTTACTACTAAAATAATCTTTTGGCCTAAAATAATCTTTTAACAATTGCCATAACTACAGATAAACTTCAGTTTTACTTCAAAGGCACTGTCTATAACATCACATTCTAATAGTATACTCAAACTAGCCTTTACTCAATATGCAACATCTTTCCCCTTTGAATCTCTGCACACAGCAGCAGGGACACTACACGTGTTCTTGGCAAATGCAGACCCTTTAGCTTATAAAGTTCAGTAGAAAGACAACATAAATGTTGAAGAATCCTACTGAAGTACACAGATAAGGATAAGACACTGCTGCATAAGAATATTTGCTATTTTCACAAGCCCATTTTTACAGAAAAAGCTAAACTAATCTCAAAAATGGAACAAAAACAAACCATATTTTTGTTGTTTACAGAAGGTGAATCGGTCATAGCAGGTTTTGCATTTCTCTTCTTCTCACTTTTCACAAAATCCTAAGAAAAAAAGAAGAAATTATAATTGATACCAATGATTGCCTAAACAGAAAGAAACAAATTTAGAAAACAGATTTGTAATCCCACAGATCAGAGCTGGAGACAGGAACAAATGGCATTTGTAAAATGGAAAACATAAAAGGTTTTTATGTTTATTATACAAATCAGAGACAAGGGGCCAGAGACTGGATCAGTTGAAGTCTATGACCTTATTCAACACAGSCCAGAGATCCACCACTTGTGGGGCATAGAGTTTAAATAATACCCTACATATATCCCTGGGATCTCATCAGAAATTCAGAAGTTAGGGTTTTGATAAATGAGCAGAGTAATACTTTGTAAAGCTGCACAACAGATTTTRTAAGTTGGTCTAGTTCACACCTCATTCATCTCTACACTCTTCCTTTTCCTTCTTGGCTTGGGTATTTTAACTGTAACTGGTGAGGTGCTGCCCTGGTGCTTCACCTCCACCTTATTGGGCTGCAGAAGTGTGAACTGGATTTCCATCTCTGGTTTTGGRAAGCGACTGGTTTTTCCATCCTCTGTGGACACTTCAGTAGAGTCAAGGACAATTTCAGAATGGTCCTGCAAGTATATGGAAATGGTAAGAAAACAAGTTTTATAGTAACTATGACTTAAATACTACTATRTAATACATAGCACCTCCTCCAATAGATTGCAAAGTGGGTAATTCTATTTTCCAACTGTTAGCTTTCAGACCACTTAAAACAGAAGTGAAGAAATCTTCTTCAACTACAGCAGAGCTTAACCCTTATTATCTAAAACCATTTTTGTTAAATATTGTTCTGGTTTAGTTTTAGTAGGATGCAAGATAMTGTTTTGTCCATATGAACCCCCATATGTGCTGAATCAATTCCAGAATCATCTCACTACACAATAGGAGACATGCAAATTGCTTGAGTTGAAATCCCCTTCAACACTGTCATAATCAAACTAAGGTGACCCTACAAATACATCTCCAGAGCTCTAGAACCTGGATTAGTTAACTAGTTTTTGCCTCAGGTGTAAAGGTTCTATGATGTATAGAGAGGTAATTAGTTAATCAAATAAGTACTTATTTTCTGACAGTGAGTGTGAAAGAATGAATAAGAAGTCAGAGCTGAAGATACAGGTAGAGCACAAATAAGTTTTGGGAGACTTTCAGAACTATATACAGAAATATATACTGAAAAAACCCCAACAGAATTAACATATCATTAGTCCCTAAACAAACATACCTCTTGGATTACAGACTGATCAATTTTATCTTGTCCTTCTTCAGGTAAAGACTTGTCTTCTTCTKCCAAAGACTGAACATTTTCTTCATCAAGCTGCTGTTTCATTTCTTTTATAAAGTCATCTTTCTCTGCCAGCTGTTTCCTTAGATCTTCTACGTCAGTTTCCTTATCCTAATAAACATAGCAAAAATTGCCACAAGTTTCAGGACTGGCAAAAATAAGTAATATATATCACGAGTATCATCATGATTACTTGGTCATATCAGTTTTGTAACTGCAGGCTAAACCAGTCAGGTATCCAATAACATAATGTCTCTATGAAAAGTGAAGAAAAGTCTTATAAGAGCCTGAGGAAACAGTTCAAAGCTTTTTATTTTACTATACTTAAAGTTCACCTTCCATTTGCTCATGAAGTTCTTGGTGCTGTGAAAAAACAACAAATCAGAGGGTTGTTTCAGATATCCAGTCCAAATTTGCAGAATGTTTATTTGAACTACCAAATGTTTTCAAACTCCAGTTATTATTACAATTCAATTCCAAACAAATGTAAGCTTTTTCTTTTTAAAAGCTGTAAGTGATTTCAACATGACAGTGTTGAACACAAAATAAAGCCAGAACGCAAAGAGGAACTATAGTATTTTGCAGAACTGATGGATAACAAAACCCCCCCCCAAAAAATCACAGAAAGAAGAAAGAATTAACCTTTTCTGAAGTTGTTCGTGCAGCYTGTTTCAGCTCTTCTATTTCTTTATCTTTTTGTATGGCACTAGAAGCCAAAGTCTTGAGCTGTAATTCCAAAGCTTCTACTAGTTCATCCCTTTCTTCACGCCACTTTTGAAGATTGTTGTCCTTCTCTACCAGCTGTGCAGCAAGTCTTTCCTAAATATTWAAAAAGGTAGGGTAGAACAGAACASCACTTCTACACARTATTTGAACTCTTCTAGGGKTTTTTGCACAGTTAGTACTATTTTATAGCTTTAGTAAACTTAAGAGCTTATGTAGATCTTAGAAAGCTCATACAGAACTAGTTTCAGTACAAATAAGTAAAATTAAGCTCTGTTTCAATTAGAAAATCAATATTTATACATTCTGCAAAGAGAATTTTCTTTTTGAGAACCACCACTCCTGTTTGCTCACTTGAAGATTTTATTAATAACAATTATCAGGCAAGAAAAGTCACAGATAAAGTAAAAGGAGTCATAAGCTTCTAACATCCACCTAGAGTGATTGCATGTTCACAAAGTCATTGTTAACTACTTCTAGATGCAAATGCAGTTTTAGATKGCAAAGATTCATATAATAATTCCATTTGATCAAAAAGTTACAACCTTGATGCAGTCCAGTGAACAAGTAAGGTGCCTCAGTTAAAAACTGTCAGTCTCTTCAATGTTAGCACATATTACCAAAGCATGTTGACCAAGTATTTTTACTCCCTACCTCAGAAATGCTTTTTCCATCAACTTTGTGCTTTCTTCTTCCTTCTAAAGTCTCACAAGGTTTTTTTGTTTGTTTTTTTAAGGAAAACCTTATTTTCCAAAGTAAGTTTACTCAGCTTCATTAAGGAGTAATTCATTTAAGTGTAGGTTATTTATTGGTGTTTTACACACAATATGAAACTTGAAGACTTTATAATGAAGTGATAGGACAGGAAGGAATAGGTGTGTTAACTTCCATTATCTACAAAGTTTATTTCGTTTTATGATCCTCCTACTCTTAGCATCTCATCTAGCTTTTGTCATGTGAGAAAGGAACAAAGGCCAGCTACTCTAAAGTGCCCAGACTGTCCATTATTTGACAAGTGATTTACTCTATACTAAAGACATTATAGGATTCTGCTGAGCCACAAAAACTCACTTACAATTTCTGCTTGCTGCTTTACGTGACGTTCTCTATACTCCACAAACTTCCTCATTTCCCTGTTGCGACAATTCTCAGCTTCTTTTACTTGATTTAKGAGGCCCGTTGTTTCCTCAAGCCACCTTTTTCTATCAGTTTGATGCTTTGCCTCATTTTCCTATTTTGATGAAACCAGAAATACAACCATAAGTAGAGAAAAACACCCTTAACATTTAGAATATCGTCGAATGGATTAATTTCAAAAACACAACAGAAACACTAGCACAGTTTTACTCTAGCATACTCCCAGGTACAAGTATTATACTCTCATGTGTTCTTCTCCAATGAAAAAAATGAATCATTTTCRTCACTTCTTGGTCAGACTGGCACTTCTTCATGGAATAGAATTTTTTCGTCAAAACATCCTGTGTCTATCACAGACACTATGTAACTTATACAAAAGAAATGGTAAAGAGACACTTCTACTTCACAAATCCCCAATCCTTTATGCTGCCTTAAAGGACATGGTAGAAAACTAACTTCTGCTTCAAGATTGAAAGGGAAACAATGCAGCATAGTTTGCATGGAAGGAGAGATAGCGTGTACCTACTAATGTCACTTCAATCCATAGCAATTTGGCCTCCTTTTTTAACACAATCAAACCTCTTGTCATACATTCTACCACCTAAGACAGGAAACACCTGTAAAGCTGCTTAGAAAGTAAGTCTGCTTTCTAATCCAAGGAGAATTAGAAGTCCTCAGCCTTACAGGAAGGGCTTACAGGTCATGCAGCAAGCACAAGGGCTAGAGAGTTTGCTTTAGCAACTGACAGGAAAGATCTCTGGAACTGCTATCGGGAGTTTGATTAAGAGGAGACAAGTTACAGAAGCACTGTGCATGGCACGAGCAAAACATTGGGCACAGTGCACTCTCTGGGCATCAGTGATGCCCAATGAAAAAGGTATTTCAGAGGAGGTTTCCTTTACCAGTGTAATAATTTGCCATATCATCCCCATGGCTCTTGCAGACAGTGACACACAAAAAAATTTAGACTCCTAAATGGGAGTTATGGCCTTAAATTTAATTATGAATTATATCATTATGTWTTACCTCCAGTTCTTTTTGCAGCTTTATTAATTCCTCATTTTTGCTCATCTTTTGCTGCCAGTCACTATTGCACTGGTTATTCAGCTCTCTGTATTTCTGCTTCCATGCTTCCAGTTCTAGTCAGAACACAAAATGAGTTCACGTAATGTATCATATTAAACATGTATTTGAACATGTTCACATCCTTCTACTAAAGTTGCTTGAGTTWATTAGCTATGATCACAGACAACAGAAGCTTTTAAGGAAACTGCTAATTGTTATATGAAAGTAATGCCTAAATAACAATTGACAAGTAAAGCCAGAAATGTAAAGCAGATGTCACAATATACATTCAAAACAATTTTGCTTCCCTGCTCCCTTTTCATGGAGAGATTACCCAAAACTAATCTGTTGGTCTCTTCTAATTTRGCTTCAAGAACTTGATCTTGTTCAATCTGAGTCTGTTCTTGTTCTTCTAATGTCATCCGCATATCTTCAATTATTTTTTCTTTTTCACACAGATCTGAAAATTTAAAAATCAATTTACAGATGGGCCTCCTCCTAGTTGCTACCCTTCTCTCCCAAAGTGCCTTAGTTACTAGTTATTTCCCCATTCCCTGAGATCAAAAGCTCTATTARAAGGAAATAGAGCATCTCTACTGAACAATCCACATCCCAAATTCTTAAGCAATTCTATTCTCATCAACTTAGTTCAGTTAAATGTCACTCTGGCTTGTATGGTTATGAGCAATTTACCATTGTTCAACTGCTAAATGTTTATCAATAATCTGCAGAAATTTTGTGCTAGCATGCACAATATTGTGCTAGTTCATGCTTTTGCTAAAATGGACAAAAATAGCAAGTAAATCCCAATATTTAATAAGKTTACACTAATAATTTCTCCAAGGCTTGTGTTTCTTAATCTGAGACTGTTGCTTTGCTTAAAAAATATGTCTAACAATAATTCAATGAAAATTAGTTTCTGATTGAGATTTTAATGTCCAGGTTGGAATGTCTCAGTGTTCTAAAATACCAGACTCTCCAAATTGATTATTGACATGACCACACATGTTGACATTGCCCACACACACAAAAAAACGGTGGTTCTTTCTGACCTTTATGTGCTTTCTCATACTGTTTGGAGATTTCGTCCAGCTTTTCTTTATTCAACTGCTCCTAAAAATCACATTGAAAGCAAATTAAAGAAATCATGTTGAAAGAAACAAATACATATGCTAGAAATTTATAGCTTTTCATTTTGAATTTAATAAATAATGAATGAAGTACTWAAGACAAATAGTCCCGATAGAACACTATATGAAGAATAAGGTCTTCATATAGTATAAAGGTAGCATTCCAGCTGTTTACAAAACAAGGAGACATTACTACTAACATATCTAAGTGTCAGAAACTGTAAAGGTATTAAGTAAGCATTCACTAGACAGATTGTCAAATTGTTTTAAATAATGTCCTGCATGAGAATTTCTTTAAACATTTTTCATTCATCTGTTAAAACTAATTTCAGCCTGACAGTATTATTTTCACCCCTGCTTCTCTATGCCTTCTCCAGCTGCTTGGAAAATTTGCATCATTAGTACATTAATTAACAAAAATAAGAGCAAACAAAATTTTAGAAAGCAAAATACCTTTTTAAGTTCCAGGATTGTGCGCTGTTTCAACTCTAATTCTTCACTAAACTGCTTTTTAATTTTCTCAAGTTCATCAACTTGTCTCCTCAGGGATTTCTCCTGAGTTTGCATTGCACACACCTGCAAGAAGRCAGCAAGCAAAACTTACATTTAGTCATAAGCCTTTCATGATATCTATAAATAATTAAAGTACTTGGTATTCTAGGTAAGAGGCAAATTTTTGCAAGCATCTTCATTAATTTCAGGGACTGGTAGTGCACAAGTGAAGATACTCTAAATGTATCATGCAAAATAGCCTTACTATGAATCTCTTAACATCCATAGAATGTGAAAACAGGTTTTAATAACAGAAGCCCAAACCTGAGGAAGAAACCTTTTGSCTATGGTTACCAACCTCTTTTTGTACTTGTTGAATTTGTTTCTTGGCATCAGAAAATTTCTCTTTCAAATCTGTGTATTCTTCCTCTTTCCTCTGCAAATCTTTTTTCAAACTTTGTACAAGGTCAGAGCTCTCAGAAAGATCTTTACGTAGCCTTGGGTTAGAAATTAAGAGACATAAATAATATTAATCTTACRCATAAACTTAGGCTCTTTGCTGGTTTTGTTTGCAAATAGAATCTCAGCTCTATCATATCAGTGACAAATTTTATATTTGGATTTATATTTGGCTTATATTTATTATATAAGCCTGAAGTAACAAACTGCTCATATTCACTTCTGAACACTCAAATATTTTTAATATTATGTTTTTTAAGCACAGTAGAGCAATCATTTTTATCATTAGGTGACCTTACAAGTTAGAAAAACCTAGGGCTGATATCAAGTAAGTTTAAAGCTGTTAACTACAAATCAGTTCTTGTAARTAACAAGATAGATAAAAAGAAAAATGGTAAAATCAATAACATTGAAATAAATCCTGTCTTCACAAGTTTTGCAAAGTMAACAGTAAGCTTCATGGGTTCATTTTTGCCTGACCACATTTCTTTCAAAGAGTTTCCAGTACGACATATTGGACTTTTAAACTAACTAAAGGAAGGTTTTTACATCCTATAAACGACAATACAAGGCCTCACAAAAGGAAGTCCTTTCAAAGCCTCGCCGCACAGGGCTGAGGATCATCAGACCTCCATGCTAAATTGTACTTTGGAGTATGTGCAGTACCCACAGATATGGCACTAAAGAAACCAGAGTCAGGAGAAGGGCTACATAGCATCTTAAAAGCTATTTTTACGTATTTGCAAAATTCTTACCATATATGAAGTATAATCTCTCAAATAAATGTAATTTCGGATTTCTTCCAGATTTAAAAAATACAGTGTTCTGGGCAAGTTCTACCCTCTACACCCATTATTCCTTTGAGTCTTAGAATAGATTATGTTCACCTAGAATAGCTGTTACCAAAACCATGTGTTTACTCTCTGGGCTTTTTACCCACCCTTTCTTCCTTTGCTTTTGCAATTTAGTCCTTTCCAAAGAAAACACTTCCTGCTTTTATACAAGTTACCAGATATAACATTAAACTATGTAATTTCTTTCAGAAAGGGCCTGCAACAAAACCATTAGCAATCCCCAAATAATTAATTTCATTKTATGCACTCATTTCCCTGTATAATAGTTATACATGATTTACATGTATATTTTTGAAAGAATACACAAATAGGTGAGGAAAACATAGCCAACAGAATATGCTAAAATAAAATTCAAGTATTGTGTTGACACTTCTCTAAGAAGAAGTTTAGTTAATCAAGTTTATAAATACGCAAATGTGTTATGGCAAAATAAACTGATGTTGACATAAGGGAGTTTTAACTTAATTTTATTCTCAAAGGGTTAGGAGTAAATCTCATTATTCACTTACAGTTCTATGGACTGTATTTGCTCAAATTCATTTTTCTCTTTTTCTTGAAGAATGTGTTTTGTGGTCTCCAAACTGCTCATCAAYTGCAAAACTTCAGCCTTCAGATTTGCTTCTTGATCATACAGTTCTTTCAGTTTTTTGTCTAAACTGGTACATTTCTCCTGCAGAACTACAGTATTACTTTCTAGAGTTAAGATTATAGATTCTTTTTCTTTTAGTTCTTTTTCTAAYTCTTTCATGCTGTCATCTTTAGTCCTAAAAGCCTCCAACAGGCATTCAAGATCTCTTATTTTTCCCTCATAGCTGGTAACTTTGTCTTGAAACTGTGCAATTACTCTCTGATCTTCTGCAGCCTGTTTTTCAAAATCCTGGGTTTTCTTCTGGATTTGCTCTTGTAACTGATTCATAAGATCTTTTTCCTTTACAGACTGCTGATCTTGATTTGTAATCTCATCTAATTTTATTTTTAGTTGATTATTGTAATTCTCACTATCATGAAGTCTCTTCTCTAAGTCTTCGACTTGTTGAAGTAGTTGTTGAATCCGATAACTTTTTTGTGAAGAAGCCTTAATCATAATTTTACATTCTTCCCAAATGTTTTCAACGCTGCAGTGAAAGGAGCTCTCCTGTCTCAGATCTTCTGTAGAARCAGTTTGGTGTTGCGTGGATGGAGGACTCATTTCAACTGTCTCTGGTTCATCTTTTTGAGGGCCTAATGAATCCTTCACATGAACTAAATCTACATCCATAGTGTAAGATTCTGAGTGACATTTATACAAATCATCTACCTGGGACTGCATTGTTTTAATTTGTGACATTTCATCAATTATATTGTGTTTAGCACCTGTTACTTTGTTATTTAGTTCAAAAATCTTTTCTTCCTGTTCCCTATTTATAGTTTTTTGATTGTCCAATTCAGAAAGAGTCTCCTGATATTCAGCTCGACATTGCTGAAGTTCTCCACTTAAGCCAGAAGCCTTTTCTTCAGAAGCAGAGAGCTTAAGATGYAAGCTTGCTATCTGCTGATTTAACKCTTCTTTTTCATTTTTTTCTCTYTGGCATTGTTCTTCSAGTGTAGCTATTTSACCTTCCAAGGTTTCAGTTCTTTCCTTCAGTGCTAGTATTTCCATGTAGGTCTCAGAATTCTTAGGTCTCTTTGGATCAAAAGAGTAATTTTCCGAACTYTCTCTCTTATCTCCTAAAAACAAAACCAAAACAACATCAAGAACAAACAAATCCCCATATAGCTCAAGTTAATYAAAATTGACGAGTCACTAGCAACACCAAATTGCTGTCAAAAATTATATGAGGGKGTGGCTTTTAGATGGCTTTCACCACTGAAAAGCCACATCCTCACAGAATTTTGGAGTCTTGAAGTAGTTAATACCCTCTTAGTTGTTACATGTGCAATAAATGTCTCTTGGCCTTCTGGGTATAATTTGCAGATAGAGCTGTTCAGAAGACTTAAAAAAGTTTGCCACAGCTCTATTCCAATCTTCTCTTCTGCACCACTAGCAGAAAAAACTAGCTAATTTTATTAGCATTTTTTACACCTATGAGCTAGGTAACACACACAGTGATATCCGGTTTCCACCTCCACCGATTCAACAATCCCTCTAAATAGAGCCAGCAAATACCTATCCTACATTTAGAGGAGCAACTGTGTCTAACAAATTWTATGCACATTCTATATCGCCTCACTTTAAAAGCAAAGCTAAAAATCCAGCACATGGAGTTCTTTTGCTTTGTGTTTGGAACCTTCCTCTCTTCTGTATTCAATAGGTTTCTAAACAAAGTAAAAGGGTAGCTATKAATGCCCACATGTAATATGTTGCATGTAAAGTTCTCCAAAAAAGTTTTACATGTCATCCTAACCCAAAATTTCCATCTTTTATTAGCTTAAGATGGTTTCCTCAAAGTAATGAGCCATTCTAGCTAAATTTAATCACTTTCAAAACAGACTCCAGCTGCACGTCACCCTAGTGTTTCAGAATCCAATCAAGTCCCTTTAGTAACATGCATGCTGTATTTTACTATTAAAGGATTAGGCCATCACAACTATGTACTACTGGGAGATCCTGGGGATTCTTGTGAGTACTGCACCTACAGCAAGGCAGAGCTTAGGCCTGTAGAATCGTTTAACCTGAACATACACGAAACAATTGATTACCACCATTATACATATGATTTGGTTACACTCTCCTGCTCAACTAGATTATTATTTCTATTTTACAGTACTCAGTCATGTCTTTGTGTCTTTCACATCACGCAGACCCAGCTTACCTTTGGTTTTCTTTTCCAGTTCTTCCTTGGTCTCAACTAGTTCAGCAGTTACTTTTGCCAGCTGTTTTTCAAGACAATCTATAGTTTCCTGTGGGTCCTCCAGGGAAACAATGTACTGGTGTGCTGCTTCYGCCTGATTTTTGATATCAGTGATATCATCTTGCAGAGAATCAATAACACCCTCAAAATTAATGTAGGCACCTGTATCTATGCTGTTTTCTTCTTTCTGAAAGATAATTTACATTCATTTAGAAATGGCAAATAATTACACAAAAGCCATTATTGCTACAGAAAATATGGGAGATTGTTAGGAATTCTAATATATAAGTGCAGTAAATTCCGACTTCAAAACCATCTCGCGGGCTCGTATGCACTGATTGCCAGTTTCTGTCTACCTTCACACATCAGTCTCCAGTATCAATCTAGACCTATTTATTTTTATAACATTTAATGACTCACCATTACACTCCCCCTTATATCTCCACAAAAACAGCCCCTCCAAGCTTACTATAAAAGCTAGCATATTTTAAACCAATGAGAATATTGAATGAACACAGCAAGCAAACAGTTTTAGAAAGAATACATTTAAAATTTTCACATAACAGGAAAAGCTTGTGAAGTCAAATAAGTGGCAACTTACCATACTAAGCTATACTCAAAAGACTGACTTTATATCTTCCCTCTGTTTTTCAAAAACAAACGATGTCTCAAGAGACAGACTCAAGAGTCTAGTTATGGCTTTAGTGGATGAATAATTCTCTATTGCTTCAGTTGTAGCTACAACTGCCCTAAGAGAAGTCTTTGTGACTGCTCCAGCACTCTCATGGGGCCCAAGATGTCAGCCTCAAAGATTTTAAATAGGCACTAAACAATGGATTTTATATAATAAAAAAYTGTAGATTTCACCTCAATTTCTTTGTACAGAATAATTGCCACTTTATGCTGGAGAAATGCAAAAAAACCCCAAAATTCCTGAATCCTAAGACTCAGAAACCTTATCTATTAAATGAAATAAACATATCGTTCATTACATTGAGTGCAATTCCTTGAAACAATTCTTCTAACTCTTGAGAAATACCATGACCATWACACATAGTTAGTAAAAGGGACATTTGGGACAGATAAAAATACCAGAAGTCCAGCTTGCTCACTGCGAGGCTGATCTTGTAAATCACATTTTTCATCTGCATTTTTAGTGTAACTCTTTACAAGTTCCTTGAAGATTTCCAGGCGTTTTTCAGAATTTTCTTCATGCTGTGCTCGTTCGTGAGAAAGGCACTCTCTAGAATAGAAAAAATTAAGTCAGCTAAATGCTAGCCATGAGATAGGCTAAAATGTTATTAGCACAGTTGGCTATAAACAAAAATRCTTTCTTCTTTATTTTGGCACAACAAAACAATACACAGAACAATGCTGCTACCTTAAACCAGGAGTGTATTTCACACATGCAGGAAGAACAAGAGGGAACCAAATACAGATTATGGATAGCACCTAACAACAAGCATTGTTTCTAAGCTGCTTGAGACAATAAATGTTAGGAGTAGCACTAAAACAAAAAAGGAACCAAAGAATTTGCAAATGCCACTTCACAGGCAACAAAGCTCTTTCCTAAGAAAGAGCTCTAAAGGAACAAACACTGCTTACATATTATACACACACATTCCTACCCATTCCACAGAAAAATCAAAGCCTGTTCTTACAGAGCATTTTTCCTGAGCTCATAAACAAAACAGAAACCAGCACATTACCAGACATAGCAGAAGATCAGCTCTAGCAGAAGACTGTGATCTCTTACAACCAAGAGAGATTTAAGAAATAAGTAAATTTACTATCACTTTTGTAACCAGTAACTTTAAAACCACTTAAACCCAGCTTACTTGAAATCAGTTTCCCGCTCAGCAAAATAATGGGCCAATTCTTCTATCACTTCTTCACGAATTTTCATTTCCAGCAGTAACTTGTTTTTCTTTTCAGTAACAAGTCTATTCCTCAGCTCTTCTATGAGATTTAGCAGCCTCTAGAATCACAATTAGTATTACACTTCTCATAAAGTAAGATTTTTCCCATGAAGAAAACAGAAGTTTGTTAGGAGCTCCTGGGAGCTGACAGTGTTTCTGATAACCTCAAAAGAGCTAAGCCCAGGTGGTGTTTTCAAGGACAAGGCCTAACARGCATTTCTCAGATCATAGAGCAGCCTGAGAGGGGAGGGACGCACCACCACCCTCAAACTCCACAACACTTTACCCAGCAGCTGGCAACAGTTTTKCAAGTTCTTTTATTAGCTCATTTATAAACAGGAAGTTTAAGGATTAGATTGAGCTACCTGTTTGGGACTAACACAACAATTTAGGTTTGCACAGAGGGGGTATTTCCAAAGAACACCAAGTTTATAACAAAAATTCTTGAAGTCAGCTTTAAAGATAATCTTAAGATCCATAGAATTTGGCCTTTTTTTTCCAGATGGCCCTTTCTGGGTATTAATGGAGCCTCCACAAAATGGTCTCTAGTGCTCTGTTCCCTTCTTGTCTTTCCCAGGAGTGACTAAAACTGCTGTTTCTTAAAGAACAATGTCCACAGTTTTCTTGTGTATAACACAGGAACATTAGCTGTTAAAAAACAGCTAATATTTTCTGTATTGACCACAGGATACCAAAAGAAAAGGAAGCCAAATCTGCAATTCTTACTGTTAAGTTTGCTTTAACACATTTCATATTTTTCCCACAGTAAGCACAAAGTCATAACTAATCCYGCTTGTAGTTCCGGATTTCGGAAGAATAAGGATGCTGAGGAGTGCAAGAAAATCAAAAAGGGGGAAAAAAGGGTGAGATGGAGGAAACCAGAAGAATACATTGCTTCAAGGCTCCATGTTATACTAATTCTTAAAGTAGCCTTAGCACATACCATGTATTTTTCTTTTGCAATAACAACTTCATATCCTTCACTTTCCCGCACTGTTTCTTCTCTTGATGTGCTGGGCTGTTCCTCCATTGCATCATCATCATCATCATCATCTTCAAACACATCTTCTAAGGGTCTGTCCCATAGGATAGTAGTTCGCTTCCTTGGGATTGGCATTCTAGTGACATTAAGGAGTGATGATTCTCCTGCCACCTTCTGGCCAAATGACTGATCTTGGGGAAGAATAGATGTGTCCATAACAAAAACCTACCCAAAAAATAAAGAACAAAAAGTTATTGGTATTTGTTAAAGCTCCATTGGCACTTTGAAGACCTGCTGCTAYAGGTCTCCTGAGCAGGGCACAGGTACAAGGTAAATACTGCTAAGATTAAGTGTTGCTAAGCTTTAGGCCATATTCCTTTTCATCCTGGTCTACACTGTCCACACACACAGACACACCCACCTAGGTCATCTTGAATTCATTTCTGTTTTGACGGACTGGATTTTGTTTGGTTTTGTTGTCACTCGCTTTCCCTCATTGTGCTTTAGCTGTCCTTTTTAAGTAGGGTGAAACTTGCCAATGAATCTGTTGTGCTTYATGGTTTAATATTAAATCTGACTCTCACTCTTACCCTTGTCAATGATGTTTTGGGTAATCTCAAGCACACTCATTTGGGACACAGATGAGCAATATTCTAAGATAGCAGTAGTATATAGGTCAGCTAGAAGTGAGAGCACATTGTATCTACAGAATAAATTTACCTAGATCTCAGGGAATTTCTTCCAAATGTAAGTGTCTTATTCCACAAACTAAGTGTCTTATTAGGCTGTAGATGCTTCCAGCTCCACACTCCAAGGCAAAAAAAAAAACATGTCCCAATAAAGCCTTTTTAAAAGCTCTAGGAGATAAAGCTCAACCCCATGTAGTKAGAAACATGATTGCAACACAAGACAGAAAAATCAAGTAACTAAATTCATACTCTTAAAAGTGGGAGAATCTGCTCTTTAAGCAAATCAAAGTTACTGATCAACAAGACAAACTACAACACACTTACTTTTTGTGCAATGGCTGAGAATTTTAGCACATTCAGTGTTTCCTCATATGCTGAAGCACATTTGCTTATRTTTACTATCATGTACACCTTCCCCTTTCCACTGAAGAATCCTTGAAGGAAGTGAGTTAACTTACTTTCCCGAAAGGGTATGTGCTGCTGAAGCCTTTATAAGACAAAAGAGCAGACAATCAGAAGTTTACTAAATTCCAGTCAGTATAAGCACTATCCACCATGAAGATTTTAAATTTCATTTGTACTATAACACTAGTGACAAGGGTGATTTAAATTTATTCCAAAGTTTGTTTGATAAGCCAAACTCAGAACAAGAAAGTAAATTACTAAAATCTTTAACAGCATATTAAAATAATTCAATTAAAAAGCAAAACAAGACAAGTTGAAACATAATTTGGGACAAACTACAATAACACTATAGTATAGACTTCAGAAGTATATACATTTTTTCTACCAAAAAATTTAAGTGTTAATATTGTATATTTTAAACAACAGCTTTCAAACATTGTAGGCAATACCTAAAAACACRACCAGTTGACAATTCATGAAAGGACTTACTTTGACTGCTGACAGTTCTTGAGTGCATTAATACACTTGCCTAGAGTCAGGAGAGAGGTATTTATATTTCCACTCTCTTTCAGTCTTTCACCCTCATTGCGGGTCTTGGTATATCTTTCAGAACCAGCAAGATCACACAGTGATAATCTGAAAGCAGACAAGAAAAAGTCACTGTATTTACCTTAAAGATGAACAAACTATTCAGTTTTAAAAATTATCACTTCTCCTCATCCTTTTCAAGTTTGCCGCCCTAGTCAAATTTCCCACAATTTTCTGGTAAATATTTTCCCTACATGCTTCCTTTCCACTCCACCCACCTCTCCATCCTCTTCCTTCTGGGGACTTGCACGAGTTCAGGAGTAAAGAGGTCTGTCAGGACCTTGTGCTGAGCAGAGGTGACAAGACARAGAACAGCATTGCATCTTGATGGCYTGAGGGAGAGGGCCAAGTACCMTATGAGGGTAGAAGTGGGGAGCCACCATACATGCAAAAGGTTCTGCCAGTGAGCACCAGGTGCAGTACCTATCCATCAACATGGAAGATATTTGACAACTTCATCACAAAAGACAGACTGTTGTGAACTTACTCATTGACTCGGGTCACCCTTGGTGTTCCKGAATCTTCAATTTTTAGTACTTTAACTGTGAATATGCTGTGACTAAAACAAGAAATTGAAATCAGCAGAGAAGTGATAAAGTAGATCAATACTTTCAAAAACATTTAGCCTCCACAATATCTATTCAAAATGCTGCTGGACCTGTCAACATATCTAARCATATACAATCAGATGCAGACTTTTAAAGAGATGCTTATGTAGCACRGATTTTGCTTTTTCCTCAGACATTTAGATGGAAAAAAGTTAAGTGCTTTTTTATCGTATTTGATTAATTAGTGTTAGCTTTTGTACATGTTCATYGTATTTGAAGGATTGAATCCCTTTGGCTTAAAACACTGTGTCATGSTAAAGGACACCAAGACTGAAAGCTAAAAATCTAGACCTTGTTAAAGCCTCTTCCCTTCCTAAAAACCACAAGCCATATTTTAGTTTCTCCTTCCTCCCACACATCATCCTATGCCTAGTCTTATTCAAAATGCCTCTTACCTTCTGCTGGAGCAATTATTTAGTTTCGTGCTTGCAATACTCTGGTGTTTTAAGCCCACTTTTAGAAGTCTAAAAGCTTCTTTAGCGTCAGAAATCTGAACCCACTGCAGATCTTCAGGAAGAAAAAATAAGATATTTTTTAGGTAACATTACCAAAGTAAGTATTAAGGGGATAATGCATGCACAGCAAGGACATTACATTTATTTGAGGCATAGAAACATTTTACTACATCTGCTTCAGACAGAAGTTACATGATGACAAATCAGATCAAAATGCCTCCTCTCCTAAGAAAGGAAGGACAAGTACATCCCATCATTTCACCATTCTATTACCATGATAARTATATTCTGCTCAAATTAAATGAGCAAACTTAGCCTGAGCACTGAAAAAAAAAATCAAAAAGGTCTAATAGCAGTGGAAAACTCTACACTCATATTCAGCAAGGCAGAACTCCACSTGGACCATTTCTTTATTTTATACCACAGTCAGGGGGGAGGGAAAAGGGACAGAGGGGAAGTCATATGGATATATTTCAGGGCCATCAACCTAACTAAAAAAGATCAGAAGAATTTTGTCTGCAATATGATGAGCATATGTCAAGTCTGCTTCTTTACAGAAAATACTGAAAAAAGCCTCAGAAACAAAAATTTTAAAAACTGTTGAGCTAATTRTAAATACAGTTAAGAACTATTGGGGTCAGTTTTTAAGAAAGCCACTAACAAATTTGTAAATTGTTTCCAATATTTTGCCCATTTCAAARAATCATCAAGGCAGTGGAGTGCAGAAGCTTTTAACAGTCACAGTCAGGAGTAAAGACAAAAAAGTAGTAAAGGTATAGATACTTCTATGTATGCAGACTGTTGCCTTTCACACTCGAGGTAGACATTTACAGTGCCTCAGTGAATGCAACTATAAGTGGTCTACTCCAAACATTTTGTCATTATTTTGAGCTTTCTAATCTAARCGTTGTTACAGGTAGAACAACGTTTCAAATTACATTTGGCAATTTGCACTGTATTCTACTCACCTTTTACAAAAGAACATCCCTTGATGTCTTGAGCAAGGCGCAGTGTTTTTCTYTTCTTGTCATTTGACACAGGAATCAGTAGATCATAAAAACATTCATTRTAAATCTCAAAAAATGAAACCCAAACAGAAAACTTGATGTAATTTCTTGCAGTTGYGATAGCTTGTTCTGAGTCTTCTGAAATATCTTCCAAATCTGCCAAATAAAAAATATTACAAGCCACTATAGACCTAGTAAAGTGAGTTTTACTAAAAAGCAGTAAGTGAAAATTGCTACTACAGGAACCTTCTAAAACCACTTAACACATACAAAAGTCCATTAATATGCCCACCCTCTTTCTTAAATGTCTGCAAGTCACATGCTCAACTTACATATTTGCAAGAGACACTCTACTGCTTTCTTTTCCACTTTTAAATTCTATCAGAAACATACAGCTTGGTCACAATTAGCCAAGTCTCTTCACTATCTTTAGAAGACAGAATTAAACTGACAAGACACTTGATTTTTACTTTTAAAAGCAAACCTAGCATTTAGGTAGTTTTTTTAGATTGCTAGAATTAACTTTATATAATTACATACAGGTACTCAAGCTTGTCACGATACCACTAGGACCTGTAGCATTAAGTAGTACTATTCTTTGCTGTAACTTCAGCTCATTTATTACCTGTTCAGTTATTCTTGTAACCATTTTATCCTTGGGTTTTCTGCCCRAATTACTTGCTCACTATCTAATACACAGGCATATAAAATTGAAAAATAGTAATTTTATTATCATAGGCCAGAAGTCAGTTATTGACCTTAAGAAAGCTTCTTTGCCAGCTTTCATATAAAACATACCCTTAAAATCTGTAGGTGCTTTGTTGCTAATCTGGTGGTCTACCTACAAAAGAAAACAAATTTTAAAATRCATCATTGACAGTACAAGTTATTTTTAACAGCTCTGCTGTATTACTATATGTGAAACTACCATGGTTGCAATATGCCAGTGGAAAGATCCTGGCTACAAAAACCGTATCTAATTCAATGCACCCGYACAGTGCTATTGACAGGGCTGTTCTTTCCTCAATACTCACCCCTGCCACTTCCCTTCCATCAGTATAGAGCAGTTCATATCACTGACTAGGAAGCAGTCTAACCACAGAAAACTAGAGAGATGGGAGCCCACACAGCAACAGGATGATTCAACAGGATAATTTGCAGGAGTCCAGTTGAAGCTTACACATTAGTCTTAACCTAGTAAATCCAGGGAGCTCTGAGTTTTTTTATTATTGGTATTTTGCTAATATTGGATTTCATGCTTTCACAGCCTACTAGGCCAACTCTCAGAAACAGAAGTAAATGTGGAATCCTCATTCACTTAAACTGAAATGAGCAACTTAYTGCTTCATGCTATATGCTTGAAGTAAATTATATAATTGAAATAAAGTCTAGGTTTTACTAAGAGAAAGACACTTTTCTTCCGCTGAACTATTAAATAAAAGTAAACCGAATACCTATAGCTAGAGCTTAGGAGCTTCATACACACACAATCCCTTCCCAGCCTTAGTTTTGGTTAGTTAGGTTTTTTCAGACACAGAACTGCAAGCAGAAGTGCCTAAAGTACGGAAATCTATTTATTAAAATAAGTATGCTTAAGAGAAATAACATGAAATAAAAAACAGGTGTGCTTTGGTTCAGGTATTTAAATGTTTTGTCAAGAGCATATTTCACATAAAGCTGGGATTCCATAAAGTGCACCTGAAATACTTACATAATCAAAATTTGAGGTATTAGGCTTTATATATACAAAACGCACCTAAACCACTGCTGCAGTAGATGCAAACTTTGCCAGCAAATTTACAAGCTTACATGTTCTTCTTATAAACAGCTTTAGAAACTAGAGAGGACATATATGYGTGTTCAAATACACATGAAAGGTTTTTCTGAAATCCTTTCTGAAGGCTGACAGAGCTAGATTTAACTTAGTCCTGTGCTTCTGAAGTGAAGTCGCAGAATTTTGCTGCCACCTACCTTCCACACTAGAGCCCAGTTAACTAATGGATAAAAATCGAGGTAACAGATAACTGACTTTCCTTTCAACAATAGCTATTGCAACCTAGCATATCATAAGGGAAATAATTAATTCTTTTTGTTAAAAACAAAAAAAGCAGCAAAGTAATACCCTTCTAGTTTCAAATCCTAGCACATGATCAATTGTATTTTACATTATTAAACTCATTTCAGAATTAGAAGAAACCAAGAAAAAAGGTATCGTTATACAAAATACAAATCCCCCATAACTATAATTGACCTAAACAGCTTTAGAAATTAAGTCAATTCCTAAAACTGGAAWGTATTTCTGGACCGCTCAACAGTGAGCTGTAAGAAATAAGTCCAGCAAAAACACATCTTTAATTCAAACCTTTAAGTCCACTAGCTTTATAATTCTGTTGCTTGAAACATATTTTTGCTTCCTTTAAGGATATTTGTCCAACTGAAAGAGGGCAGCAATCTCAGCAGTATTAACTTATTTCAAGTATYCTRAAAGACAGTGCAGCMGCTTGGAAAAAAACAAATACAGACCTCTGCTCTGTTAAGGCAGGATCCATCTTTATTACACACTCCAGTATTTATGTTGCTTCTRTGTGAAAGTTTTAGGGAAAGTGTTGGGAAAGCACAGCAGGAGAGATAAAACAGCCATATCAGACCAAGCATCTGCAGAGCAGGCATTCCTGCCCTGTAGCTGGTCATTAACACAAACATCACCTCCCCGTGTTCTGGGTGGTAGAAGAAAACATTCACACATGAGTCTTTATGGCTGGAGTCAATCCTTTAGGATGACCTTTGCCAACAGAACAGAGAGCTCTTATCAAGGTCAGCTGCTTCTACATAGAGCTGTCCTCAAGGTCAGGATGTGGCTGCAGCTGGCCCGCGCTTCTACGAACACTACATTCTTTAAAGCATCAGACCTATTAGCATCCCCACAAATAGAGAGGGGGCTATTTACATTCATTTCTTATTTAGGCACTAGTAATCCCACAGGATAAATTATCAGGTGCCCAAGCTACAGTAAAAAMAAAMCAAAACAAAACAAACCTTAGAGTTTACACACCCATGAAGTATTCAGCCACAAGACAAAAATCCCCAGAAAGTTTCATCAGCTCTATTGCTCACTTTATTGCTAATCTGAACAGCTGGCAGACAGCAAACAGACACATCCATGGTTAAAAAGTCTCTTCCCACTGATAAATGAAGGACATGGAGCTATGTAAAAATGCATGCACTCATTAACATATAAAGAAGTGCTCCTCTACCTCTTTTATTAGACGAAGTAGTGAATTTTTAATAGCAGCTTCTTCTCTCACTTGGTTTTCAGWCAGCTTTATATAATCTCTACACCGATAGGGTTTAAGATCCATTGCTGTGTACAGTTTTCCTTGAATACTTTTAAACAACATATCCATTGTCCTTGGCAGAATACCAACATCATCTTCTGTCCCTGAAAGAACGTACAAAATRAAGTTTATTCCCCTGAATAAACATACAAAATTATTACAAGGTAAACAGATAAATGAGGACAGAAAACTAATAGAAATCTCAAGGCATAGATGAAGAGTTTGGAGACAACTTAAAAAAACCTCCACTGTTTTATGTTGTATTTCCAAAGTGACAGAAATATAATTATAGAGAGCTCTGAAAAGTATTTGGCTTTCAGGAACAGTTCATGCTCTATATCAATAATCGGTATAACATAAAACAAAAAGCACTATTTTACATAAGCTTAGCCTTAAGGGAAAACAAAAAACTCCCACAACCAWCAGACATTAGTTAAAGATTTGCAATTTTTAAATAGTATTTCATAGGCTGCCTTCCCTCTCTTAAGGAAGTAATCTTGAAATAAATCTCGACTGATCTCTCAGCCGCAGTCTTGTACTAATTCCATGGAATCCCCAAAAAAATTTCTAGAAACCTTGGGAAGGCTCACTCCCTTCCCTGYCCCAGACTCTTTTCTCAGAATATATATACTCCTTTTGTACCTAAAAAACACAGGCAAATAAAAGCCTCAGTGCACACCTGATGTTTCTGAATCCAAATACAAGTTCAATAGGAATTCACTTACTTTTGATCTCTAAACCAGAGAAAAGGGAAGAGTGGAAGTGGAACTACTGCCCTATCTGAGTCTGGTAATTTCTCCTGCTTTTRAGACAGATGGACATTTAATAGTCATAGCACTAGCTGTGTCACCTAAAGTCACTATAGTATACAGTATTTGGTTGGCACTCAAACCCCAAGATAGAAGCCAAATACCATAGTAAGTTAAAGTATTCTTGCATTACATTTGTTTCTCTTCATCTCCTAATTTTTTTTGTGTTTATTACAATGCCAGTTGTAATTCAACCTAACACAAAGTAGCAGTCACTGGTGAACAAGGAACAGCCCTCAAATTCTGCTTCATCCTTCACTTAGGTCCTTCACCATTGACTGAATACAGGCTCCCATGTAATGTTAAAGTGCAATAACAAGTGCAATAACAGAAGAAGAAATCACAGCACCCAGTAGGCAATATTCTGCCCTGCCAATTTTTAAAGTACTAAAAACATAATACTATGAAAAAGTTTCTAGTCAAAAAGATGTCAACCAAAGATTCTTCAAACTCCACATAATATACCCCAAAGTAGTCAAGCTCTGGGGACTSTACACTTCAGGAATTACTGAGTTTTTATCATTTACCTTTACTTAATAGGACAGAAAAGAGTATCACATTATTACTCCAGAGAAACGATAACTGAAAGTACTSTCAGTAGTCTTTAATCATAATCCACCTAACAGAAGGTTACTTAGAAAAATAATTTCACTTCAATAAAGATCAGTTTCATGCGATACACAACTCCTTATCCCTCTACTATTTCTTTGTATAAAATCAGTGATATAGAATCCAGATCTGCCATTTCATTWTAGGAGAAATTGTTTCCATGTGAATCAGATCACTTCATTTGTTACAACACTTTGAAAAATAACTGAAGGAGGACATCTTCTGACCAGAAAGGATATGGAGCTTTAGCAGAAGAGAAACAGTGCACAGGGAGACATGGCTTCTTAGGATATTATTAAGCTCAGGAACCCAAGACAAGATAGAAATACATGAAAATAATTAAATAGGTTTCAAAACATTTGTTCTCTGCCTATGATAACTGAAACACTCAATTTTTTTTTGTATACATAGGTTGCATAGAACCTTTCTAATAATAATAATAATAATAATAATCATAAAGCTCAAGAAAACGCTAATCTGGGGTAGAGTGACTCATATTTTTCAAATTCTGTTATATAGAACATGTACTTTTTCCAACTCCCCCTAATCCCTGGCATACCACATACTTGGAGAAAAATAGAAGGATCACACRCCTAGTTGAAATTATAGTGTCTTACAAACTCATATGACCACGTGCTTATGTTAACTCTGTAGTTACTCTGTTGGCACTCAAACTTGTTATGGAAGGAAACTTTTACAGAYTTTAATATTAAAGSAAGCAAACGYAAAGAGACTACAGTTTAAAAGAAGSAAGAAATTTTGTTTCTGATAGAAGTAATCCTTACTTTAAAACAAGAAGCAACAAGGAAGAAGTGCTTTCAAGAAGAATTAATTTCTATTTATACCTTGGAAAGTGTACGTTTTCCCAGCATTCGTAACACCATATGTAAAAACAAGACGATTATATCCATCTAGGAAATCTTGCACTGGTTGCTTCATGGTACCYTCAAAGAATTCTTCTTGGGTTGTTTCAGGTCCAAACACCTGAGTATTACCGAGAAATATTTATTCTTTGAGCAATTATTAGAGACTTTTAAAGAATCTTTTAAATTCTGTTTGTTTATAATCTTAAAGATTATTAAGTTTAAAAAATCTAGTTTGCTTAGTATTAAATAATAYAAGTTCAAACAACCTGTACCATAAATAAATTAAAAACTTTTAAAGACAACTAATTTACTTGAGAAAAAGTGAACTTCTGTAACATCTGTCCCGCAGTCTTTTCACTTAGTCGACTCAAATAGTGTTGGGGGGGCTTCAGTACAATATTTGTTGAGTCTTCAAGTGAAACACAGTCCTATTAAAAGGAAACAAGCAACACRGGCATGAAGAGACAACAAAGAGCTCCACTTACAGGGAAAACAAACAAAAAGCCCCACAGAATAAAATTTAAGCAATTTGAAACTAAATAAATGTCACACCTGTGATCCATTTTCTCTTTCCAATGCTGTAAATGGCCTGATACGGAGGCAAACTTGTATGTGTCCCTTAGACTCCAAAMTGCTCCTCTTAAAAAAAAAAATTGAAACAGTTAGAAATTTGGTTCTTTTCTTGATAACTGGCATGTTAAAGCAATTTTATTTCATCAGGCTGTTTTGAACAGACTGCTTTGATAACATGAGAATCAAAACTCATTCACTATGCCAGTTTTCACAAGTRCTTAGATCCCTGCACAAGTCTGCTGTACTAAGGTAATCTTGCAGCACATATATGTAAACATTGCATTCAGGCCAATGAAAACATTCCATGAACTGGCAGTGCTCCTCATTCACAAAATCTGATGTACCCTAATGGGCATCTATGCAGTGCCACACAACTTAGTCTAAATCCTAGGCATCTCTTTCAAACTAAAAAGAAACAAAGAAGCTTTTCATCTGAGTATTCTTATCTATGAAAGGACTATGTTTGTGTTTTAAAAATTAAGTATTCAAACAGTAAAGTTTTCTTTACCTGGCTCGTGTCTGAGCTTGAATCGACCAAAGAAAATTCAGAGGAGAGATCTGCTTTAATATCTTCCACGCTTACTGGTCCTGCTCTTGGAGATGGCTCAATGCTTGCAATATAGGATGGTCTGTAAAATTTCTCATTATCCAAAGTCGGTTCCATTCTGCAAGATAAAATAAAACTATTTTGTGCCCTCTGATCATATAGAACTTCTGAAGTCCCTTAGAAGATGAGTCAATCTGAAACTGATAACTGCAATTTCTTTAAGAAGAAAGATTTCTTCAGCCTATTCATAATTTACACAGCAAGTTTCTGATGGCTGGGGAGGGGGTCTGCAGGGGGGGTTTGCATCAGGAATCAAGAGCAGTCACTCTTCTTTAAATGGAAAGGAAATATTTACTAGAGAAAGGTCTTCTATCTCAAACTTGCTAAATCTCATGTTTGACAAGAAAGATAAAACCCTAATTCCAGATGAACTTCATCATCCTATTAGTGTCCATTTAGGATGTCACAGTTACCTCTGTAGGACCCAATAAATACTTGGTGTCATGAAGATAACACAAAGTAGCTTAATACAAGAACACAGTTCAGAGACATTCCAAAGACTAGTAGATAATTTTWAACTATTAGGGGGACGCTAATAAATCAGAAAACCTCATATCAGAGTACAAGTTAAAGTATTGCTTTTTAGTAATTTTACAACTCAGCAATTAATTTATTAATCCATAGTTGACTTACTTTTGTGCATTTAAGAATCTGAGCAGTGAAACAAATTAGCTAAAGAGGGTTCATGAGTCRATATAAGCAACTGGGAACAAACATCGCTCCAAGGGCAAAACAAGCTCAACTTGAAGTTACCAAGTGAATTCATTACTGACAGATAGAGGAAGACAAAGAGAAGTAAAACAACCCCCTAAAGACACCTCTTCTTCCCCCAACCCCTCCCTCCTTCCCACCAACATATACCACATGACTTCCTAAACTTTGAAGCTTTGGACACAACAATTCAATGGTCTTTTAGTGCTACACTGCCATGTCTAGGCTACAGCAAAGCCCAGTACTAAATACTAATCGAGAATATGCAGTGTTCACTAAAGCAATGGACAGAGTAGGACTGGTTCAAAACCCTTTAGCTCAGAAAGAGTGTTGGTTTCCTGMCTGTAATGCAGTCCCATTTTAACGTATCCCACCATGAACTTGAGATGTGTCTGTGTTCCAGTGCCAAAATACTTAAGAGCTCAGTCTTCCTACCTAGGCTGTGAAAAAAGCCACTCACAACTTTAAGCAGTTACACAAATGCCATCAGACTGCAAATGAGATACTCTGTTTCTTCTAATCTAGTGGGGTTTTTTTTTGGTCAGGCATCTGTATGAAAACCAGGAAAAACTTTGAAATATCATCATGGYTTGAACAAATACTGACCTGTGAATAAACTACAGTTGGAAAAAAACACACTTGTGCTTTCACAATCTGAGTATGTTATTCACCAGCTACACAAACCCACACTGCAAAACTCTTTATCAGTGCCTTACAGGAAACATATTTGTTAGCCAGCTGACATTTTAGTTGCTATAAATCTAAGCTTAAAGTGTGATTTATCAAGRTCATGCTCTCATTCTGTATCTTTTTTCTTAAAAAGCAAAAGACAAATATTAAGCTGTGAATACAAAGCCCGAACTAAAAGTATTTGCACAGCTCAGTGGTCAGCGAGGTTCAAGCCCATAGAGAATGCAAAGCCCAAGGTGCAGACATTCCTTGCTGCTTATCTGCCTCCACGTTGAGTCACACAGCTCCGGAAATATCCATGTATTCTGGTGGGAACACCTATATCGCCTGACTACAGGCACTAAAAGGCACTCGTGCCTGGGATGTGTTATTATAATTAGCATAGCAATAGAATTTGGAGCTACTGACACTAAAAGAAGGGAAGCCCCAGCAGCACACACATCAAAACACGGTCACAGCACACACAAGGCCTGTGGTGCTGCCAGGCACTAGAASAAAAGGTAGAAAGAGCTCCAAACCACACACTAAGACTAACAGCTTACATAAAAGCTAAAGCATTAGCCCTTATACCTAAAAGAAAACAAACYAAAACAATCAAAACCCAACTTTCCCGGCTGCAGATATCAGCCTTTCACTTCCAGGCTTTGTGCTATTTGCCTGTTCCTACGAGACACAACCGCCGCGGCTTTGGCAGCAGCACAGTCCCGAGCCAGGAATCCCCCAGGCCTCCTAGGCCCCACCAAAACTGCTCACCTCCCACAACCCCTCCCGCCTAACCGCGATGGCAGCGGGGTGAACCAGGGGCAGCGGCCTCCGTGCCGCCACCACAGACACCACCCGCGCTGCTTCCCGGTGCCTGTGACCTCCGCGACACAGCCACCGCTCTGCCAGCAAAGGCCCGGTGCCCCCACACGGCCCGGCCCGGCCCGGCCCCGCTCACCCGCCAGCGCCAGCACCAGCCCCAGCACCAGCCCCGGCCGCTCCAGAGCTTGTGCCCCGCTCCGGCCGCGGCTTCTTTTCGAATCGGCCCAATGGCAGCGCACGGTGCCGCGCGGCCGCCTGGGAGAGCCGCACCCCTGCGGCGCAGGGCTCCACGGGAAATGTAGTCCCGCTGGGGCGGTGCCGCCTGCCCCGGTTCGGCCCCCGGGCGGCGGCCGTGCCCCGCTGGGTCASAGCGCCCGGGGCGGTTTGCAGAGGCCGCGGTGCTGCCAGCGCCGCTCCCGGAGTGACGGCAGGAGCTCGGCTGCCGCGGGACGGCGCCCTGGCCCCGCCGGGCCTGCCCTCACCTGCCTGCAGCGCCCGGGGTTCGCCTCCTTCAGGTAAGCAGAAGGATGAGTGTGAGTTGGAGCTCGTGGGAGCTCTGGGTGATTATAGGCCTTTTGCTGTCTGTTTATAAACGGGATAGTCACTGTTTGCAGGTGGTGAGAGGGAAGAGGCCAGGTGACCTGCTCCAAGCCTTTCACCAGAGCAGGAATCAGCTGAATTGGGAAACTCCCGTTTTAAGATCAGGATGTGCTTGTGCCTTACCCTGGATTCCAGTCCTGACAAATGACAGCTTTGAAAAATAGTTTGGTACCTTTGTTTGAAGTCTTCCCCAGGTAGAAATTAYTGTTGGGTGCCMGGTTTGCWTGATKGGCATCTAATTTCTTGMTCARCAATGAGAGAAATCCTTTGGCTWTATTTTCAAAACAATGTCATAATGMTAATCAGATTATCAGTTTCTGGAATGTCAGGGTATGAAAATRTATGGGATTTGGTAACAAAAATCCCCATGAGTTTCTCTTTAGAATCAGATGGAATTTCTTTGAACCTTAATAAGGAATGTCTGYCAGTTTTAAATTCAAATAAAAAGACAAGAACTTGAAAGTAGTCAGTATCTGCCAAAWCCAAACATTTGTTTTTCATTTGAAGAAAAGAATGCCAGTGAAAGCAAGGAAAGGAATAATTCTATGCAAATCTTGTTCTAGCTGCTTTGATGAGGTTGTCTTTAACATTAAATCCTAAACGAGGCTCTGTGTCATATCAATAAAAGAGATACACTTGCTTTCAGTTTGGATGTAGGCCAGGTTGCAAGAGTTGGTCTGTTTTTAACCAACATTGCAGAAAATGATGCAATGTTGAATTTGAAATTGTTTGCTAGCAAAACTGACACATTCTTGGTCATTCTCTAAGGCTTTGGTTAACCTTTACAAAATTACCTTTGTTTCTATCCTAAACAGAATTCAAACTACTGAACTTACCTGATGCCAAACCACCTTTTTCATACCAGGAGGAGACTAAGAATGACTCTCAAACTAAGGGAAAAATTAGCTCCTGGGAGAAAACTTGAAAGTAGTTGTCTTCTATTTGTTGGAAAGGAAAACTGAAGATCTTGGAATATTTTGAAAGGTATATTCCTAAAAAGCTTGGCATCTATGTCCTGCAGAAAATCATTCTTGCTAAGTTATAGCATAACAAAGCTCATGGTAGTGGCAATATTTTGATTTTATGTGAATATTACGCTTCTGAAACTGTGATAATGCACATGCTGCATAAATTAAATTAGTGTCTCAAAGGACTCCCATCGGGATACTGAAAGGGCAGACTGAACCACAATCTGATATGTATTCCTAGCCTCATGCAAACCATGATAAAGAAGGTCAGCATGACCAATCCAGCCTGCTTTGGAGTGGGAGATGATGAAACTCCATCCATGTAAAACAGTTTTATGGCTTTCTACCAATATATTCTTAAAATGGTTTGTGCAAGGAGACCAGTTGCAGCAAAAATATCTGCTGCTAAAACAGCATTCAGGAATTCATTCACCCCTGAAATTGGATCGTTTCTTTTCAAATTCTCTGTAACTTGTGTAGCACAACAAGTTTTCCACAAGAKGAAAAGATTTTTTATAAAGGAATTGTTAGAACTGTTACTGTTACCCTTRGAAACTTATGTTCCTTGTGTGTGAGACAGGATTCAAATTTGTGGATWGTCTACTCATGGGAGTGAGGAGATGATGCCCTATGAGACAGCATATCTCAGYTTGCTTTTACATTGCTGTCAGAAGTAAGTAGAGACACAGTCAACAYTGCCCAGCATCCTTCAGCACATCTGAGTAGCAGCAAAACCAGAACTGGCTTCAGTTTCTTTGTACTCAACTCACCTTCCCCAGGGAATTAACYAAGTACTTGAGTTTTCTCTCTTCACCCTTGATTCTGCTGTGCTTCCCCAAGCCCTGACAGCACTCCTTCCATCCTGGATGCAGGCCAAGTCCTTCTGCAGGGGTCATTTGGAGCTGACTGGCAAGAGCACTTGTGTTCCTTGTCACAGAGATGTCTTGGAGGAAAACGTTGCATTGTGTAATCCTCCTGGTGGTCTGCCAGTTTGTGGGGCATTTGTGTTGTCCCAGCTAGACAGTTGTGGGTCACAACCCTGTGGGTTGTGGTCATGCTGAATCCTGTAAATGGGGCATTTTTTAGTTACTGCTAATCACATAATTGGAAATCATGGCATAGAATCCATGAGCGGGAAGACTGATGGCTGATACTGAATAGTTACAGCATTATCTGTCCTCCTAGTCAGCATTGCACTGATACCTCAGGACATGCTCTTAGGAATGGCTCTACACATGGAATAATAAATTGAATACTGCACTTAGAGTAAGTCAGGCTGTGCTTTGGCACTGTTTTCCCATAGAGTAGATCTTGCATCCTAGTTTTCCTGTGGATTTCAAGTTCTGAAATACTTTTGTCGTAAAAATGGAGTAGTATTGTTGGTACAGAAGATACAGTCCAGAAACACTAACTACTTCAGGAGGTTTTTTTGTATGCTGCTTATATTTCATGAAGGATATTTGAACTGTGCATCCAATTTTGTTTGGTTCCTTGAAATGCTTCCTGCTTTTTTTTAATCTTTCTTGTTTCCAAAGCTGTGCCTAAGTTCTGCAAAGATTTGCATAATGCCTTTTTAGCACCAGGTCTGAGCCTAAGTCTGTTGCTGCTTTTTTGTATACACAATGTTAACTATTTTCTTTGCAAACAGTGTGCTAGCTCCAGCTTAAGGGCTGGAGATGCATTCCAAATCTTATTAGTAAAACTTTATTTCTCCCCATGTGTTATTGATTCTTTTTCAATCATCTGCTGAGCTGTATAAATACCAACAAGGGTAACCATGATTTGAAGGTAAAATCTCAGGCTTGGCTTTCCCTAAAATGAAACACATGTTTGAGTTTTATTTCAGTTGAGGTTTCAGAAATTTTATTTCAGTTCCAAGCTGCTTGTGGAAATACTTCATGGTGTGAGAAATTCAGGCTTTAATCCTTAGTATTACTTTTTAAAGAATATTGTTAGGGTTTTTTTTTGTAGTGTTATCTAAAATGCAGGCTCTAAGTAGCTGTCTAATGGTCCCAGAACCCTCAGAATGGAACCCCCAGAAAATTTTACCAAAGACATTCTGGTAAAAGTTACAATTCTCAATTGTTGCTCTGTCATCTTACTAGAAACATAAGATTAATAAATTGGAACATGAAGTCAATACATACCTAGAGTTACACWATTCTATGAAATAGGGAAACTGGCCAAGATACATCTAAATATAGAACTAATTTACATCTTTTAGGTGAAGATGATGAAAGATTTCCAGTAAAGGTGTGTATGTGTGTGTACACGTATGGAAGTTCTCTGTAGAAGCCAGGGCTGGACAATTCTGTATCTCAGAAACATAAGRTGCCTCAAAAAGATGTGGATCAAGAGCAAGAAGGTTACTGCTCAAATAACATGGGCTAAATCCAAGGAGCAGCCTATGTTATAGTATAGTGTTACTCATCTTTCTGGCTCTGACACCCAAGACAGAGTTTCTTTTATTCTTGCCAAATGTCAACCATCTGTTTTGACCTCGGGTACTAGTGCCATTCTTTCTCATTATATACCTTTCCTTGGAATGTCATCCTGGCTTGGGGCACTTAGGGCTTCTGCTCTAACTCATGAAGATGTCATTGGAGTGGGCTAGTCACAGCACTGACCTTCAGATGTTTTAACTTGGGCTTCTGTGGTGAGAAACACTCAGAATGGATTCAGGCCTAAGTTCAATTCTCTTTCTGGAAGTGCACTTACACTGCATGGTACAGCTAAGCTATACAATTCTAACCCAAATTTTCCTCTGGAGGAAACTTGCTTTCTTCACTAGCCTCTTAGTTTAGATACCAAAATTAATGTCTAGTTTCGGGTAATGTGATTATCCTACAGTGTGATAAAAGGGCAAGGAATGAACATTGAGAAAACAAATTTTGTAACCAGTGGCATACCTTTAAAGGACTAGAAAATAATGATTCTTTGGCAAAACAAATGGCCAGGGCTTAGGTTTAAAYGAACAGAAGGCGCAGAGCTTGGTACAAGCTAGATCTGCCCTGCATAGAACAGAATCAGGCTCCTGAATAGAAGAGCCTGTATTTGTGCCATGCAATTGAACTACCGTGCTTCTTGCAGTCCTTGAAGAGAAACATAATCYCTTTCACTCAAAATGGACCAGCAGATGAAAGGCTATGGAAACTCGTGAAGTCTCAGTTGCTTCTCAAAGTGTGGATTGATGAGTGGCTAACTTTAATTTTGACCCAGTCTTGTGCCATTATTTTCAGCCAAATCAAGTAGATCTGTGTGGCCAGAGAGATGCTGGGGCAGTAGCAGAGCAGGCATGAATACTTGCAGGACAGGAGGGCAGGGCTGCTTCTCTTCTGTTAGGCAGTCTTAGATTGGCTAAATTGTAAAGTTGCAATCTTTGAAAAATTAGATTGGCTAAATTGTAAAGTTGAATCTTTGGCAGTTCTTCTGAGCAAGGACTCAGCTGGTTGCCTGGATTGCAGCCTTGGGCATATCCAGACTTGCAGAGTCAGAGAGTATTTCCAAACATCTCCTTCTCAATTTGATGCTGCCCTGCCTGATGTTGTCACAACATGCTGCAGCCAAGGATAAGCAGAGTTTTGACACTTAGTCAAACTTTGAAAAAGTTTGTGAAACTTTGCTCACAGTGAAACTTTGAGCACMGCTCAAAGTGAAACTTTGCTCACAGCTGAAATAAGAAGAAACTGAAAGGCTGAGTGTTACCAAGTGCTGTCTGATCTGACCCTCAGTCCTCAGAATAAACCTGTTCCGCAAAAACTAAGATGCAAAGGGTGAAATTTCATTGTTGCTAAATAGCTTTGTGCATCTGAATTTTCCTGTCTTTTTAAAACAAATTATAAGATCTGACTGCAGTTTCAGTCAGGTGTTTTTACATAGTGTTGCCAAGTACTGCCTCACTTCATTGTATGTGTGGATGCACTGAAGAGCATACACACATGTAGAAATAACTGTGAGATCCTTGTGGGTTAATGGCATTATAAAAAGATAATTATTAAAAGAATTAATCCAGATATTCTATATAAAGCACATTTTGACATTGTAAAAAGAGCCAAAACATTTAACAGTTGGGGGAAGAGAGAAGTCCTTTTTATTTTAAAGGATAATATTAGTGTAAAGTTAGAAATGAGTCATTCTCTTAACTRATTTCTAACCTGGTGACTCATGCTCTTGGCAAACCAATTATCCACGGCAACTGACTCAGAAATAGATGCTATAGTTTTATGGCTATTGCTGTTACAACTAAACATGAGGCTTGATTTTGGGTATAACAAATGTAGCTATACCCTGCAAATTATGCTACAGTGCTGCTTGAGGGCATATTATGCATTCAGATTTCTTTAATCTGATGTGTTTTTTTCTTTTTCAGGTAGGATGGTGTCTCTAGCTTCTGGGTGACTAAAGCAGCCATGGCTACTGCAAACCTCAGGAGTGTACTTGGACAAGGAAAATCTAATGTGGTATGTATTTCTTYCCATCCAGGAATGGTGATTTATTACAGCCTTGTCATTGGAACATTTCTCTGATTAAACTTTTCACCTCAGATTCTTAATAAATTGTTTGATGTATATTATTGAGAATATTGATATGGGGGTGGTGGGGAGATTCATGCCATGTTTGCTTGGGATGGATATAGTACGAGGCTCTCACTGTTTTGTTTCTTTTTCTTTCCATGCCCTACTTGCTCCTCCTTGGCAGCAGTCTGTAAAGAACTGTCACAATGCAGGTCTGATCTGATGAAACCACAACTAATGCTGATGCCTGCCCATGATGGGACTATAAACTTGGGGTTTCTGGCCTTTGATTAGGCAAGTCTGTTGCTCATCTTCCCCTTTCACCCACCTCGGTTCCCTTTGTTTCTGTTCTTCCTCTGAATTAGTAACTCATATTGAAGTTCAGTGCCACTGGTTCCTGGGAACCCAGTTCCATTTGGATATACATACACTCTAAAGATGTCACATTACCTCCAAGGTGGGTGTTCATCATGCAATGAAAATAGGAAACTATTTTGTTTTAATAGTTCTGAAAGATTATCAGCTGAAGYAATGAAAAGTCTGGCATATTTTAGTGAAACGCTCATGTTTCTCAACTATGACTTTAAATTGAGAGTTTATAATAACATTAGAAATTAATCATAATTATTGCAGATACCTACACAGCCTTATTCTTGGAMAGTAGGCTATTTGCTAGTACAGCTGAAATGATTCCTATAGTGAGACAGGAGAATGTCTTAAGAAAGCTGCACTGAATAGTAGTTTCTATTCTTTTAATTTTGTTCAGTTGTAAGTATAGCAGACAACAGATGAAATCACTATTGACGTAGAGAATAACACAAATCATGTCAAACAAGGACTTCAAACCCCGTGGTTTGAGGTCAGTTACCTGTGTGCCTGGAACTTTGATCACACTGSTAATGGCCAGTGACATAACTTGTGTGGATGTACATGCAAAGATAAATAGGCAGCTTTTCATTGAATTTTACAAGCAGAACTAGGAAATGTCAGTGGAGTGAAAATGTGTGKTTCTAATCTGCTCAAGGAATTTCAGCAAAGGAAGCTAATACTGATCAATTAATTTGCTGAAACTGCAAGCAAGGGGTTTTGTTTGTTTGTTATWTAAACTTAAATGGATCCCATTTCCAATAAGCAGCATGAAGGAGGAGACTTTCCACAGCACTGCCATTCCAAATGGAAGACAGCGTGTTCTCTGCCTGAAGAAATGTAAGTTTGTCTGCTAATCAGCCTGCCTAAAGCACTGCTAGATTAATAGGCAGCTGTCCTGAAAATACAGCTTCTGGAGAACTGAAGCTTTTTCTTTTCTTTTTTTTAAAGAAAAGTAAGATATTCTAATGTTTTTTGAACATAATTCTTTCAGATTTCCACTTCAGCACTGACCTTGCTTGGTCAAAGTAGTTATAAATCTGAGAATGACTCTGGAATTCTKCTACTACATTTTTCAGTTGAGGGACATGGGCATTTAAATTTCTTGTATGGGCCAAACTGATCCAAGTGTAGATTTAGTTTTGAAAGTGAGGTCTGTCTGCAAGTCCTTTCTCAGCTCTCTTGCTACCTTTTGTTTTAGCATTGTTCCTTTTCTTTCTTTAAATGGAAGGTGAGAAGAACAGTTATTCGCAGTTCGYAAAAGGTTTGGAGATCTGTGTGCACAGCCACTACATAGATGCAAATTATTTCAATTCAGAGCTATGTTTTGTCTTACTCCTTTTTCCTTATGTCAGTCTGTGCTGTGACTGAAGTCAATCTGCTTACAATCAGATCTAAACTTGGTTGCTGATTAGGGGTGGTGACTTTTGGGATTTTTGTTTTAATCACAGATTTTCTAGTTCACTGTAATTAGGGTTCTAGTCCAGGAAAGATAATTTTTTTCCCTTAATGTTTTCATTAACTGCTTTCCTTTGATATTCCTGTGAAAACATTTATGGTGAGTCCATCACCAGTGCTCTTTGCATTTGTTTTAAAGTGTGGGAMTGAACCTCCTCTAAAAATGACTTTKTCTATGTATGTCTGTRTATGTTCTGGGAGGATCTAAGGTCTGCAAACTGTCCGTGATAAGSAGATCATAAATCAGACAACTTTTTTTGGTTTAGGATTTTAGGTCATGTGTATCGATTTCAGCTTGTATCAGATTGCAGTTGTGCCTGTGAATGAAGACTAATGTCATATTTGTGGGCATTATGTTATTTGCAGTCCAYGACCTCTGATGCCTCCTAACCACTGCATCAGTAATTTTCTTATACCTTTACCTCATGGCGTATGTGTACCTTCCATTTTGATTTCTGTGCTTGTTTTCTATCTTTTTATTTTCCTTTCTTTTTTTGTTGTCTGTATGTATGGGTTTTTTGGGGTTTTGGGTTTTTTGGGGTTTTGGGTTTTTTTTGTTTGTTTGTTTTGTTTTTTTTGTTTGGTTTCCCCTTTCCTGCTAAGATGAAATGGAATGAAGATAAGATACGTCTCCTCTGGTATACTAATTAAATCTTATAAATGAAAAAACAAATTAATTSGTGCTTACTACTTTTAGAGCAGTCAGGGAAAAAGTATGAAGGATAGATGTCTTTGCTTTATCAGTTCTGTTTTCAGGGGATATAGAAAGGTTTTATAAACTGAAAAAGTATCTTTGTCTCCTGCTTTACAGGAGACACACAATGCTTTTGCTTTCTCATTCCATATGTGAGATCAGAGGCATCAAAAGAAACTGTAGTTTCTTTAGCTGACTTTCATGTCAAAATTAACAATAAATACAATAAATTTGGTTAGCAGTGTTCATGAGATCAAGCAGTCTGATTTATCATTTTGGGTTGAAAAGAACAGTGCATATATATAATCAGARTGTTAAATGTGAGTGTCAAAGTAATGTTCCAGGGTGTTACAACATATGTTACAAGATACAAAATCTTTTGTGCTCCGTGGTACTGGCATATATTTTTCTTAAACACTTCCCTGTTAATAATTGATTCTGAGAACTTGTTTTGATCACTCATATGGTATCTTTGAGTCTTAATTTCCCATTAGACCAAGTGTGTGTTTGTATTAGATATGTTTTATTACAAAAAAACAAATATTTTAGTGACACTATGATTCCTTCAATGAAGTACAAGTTGCTGCCTATGCAGGACAGATCCTGAAAATTGCTTTCTATTGTAAGGGATTCTTTCACAGTGTATCTAATGAAAAGACAAAAGTCTGTGATTGTAGTTCTGGTTTTCTTCCTTTGTGTGTACATCATTTCTATTGAMCTTGTGCAAACCTGAAAGCTCTAAATTGCCTTCTTGAACAAAACAAAATGCACAGCAGAGAACACATTTACATTGAAAAGTCACTAGTACCAGAAATATTCAGAAGATATAACTAGGGCAAACCCACCCAATGCTAGTATAAGGTTGTCTCCCTTCTTTGTTACCAGGTAGTTGGAGCATTTAGGGACAAATATGTCATTTGTAGCATAGCTCCTTCCTGCACAAAACTCTCATTCTTTGCAAACAGGGATTAAAAAGGTATTTTTAAAAGATTATCTTTTGTGTATTATTGTCTGTGGTTTCACCTTAATCTCACAAGGACATCCTAAATGTTTTTTCAGCCTAAACAAATCTTTGCTTTATCTGTCTGAAARCACATATTGTGCTAAAGTTTTAACCCCAGATGAATTGTGGTGTTTGGACTTAACCCTGTGTGTAAATGCTTATTTAGACATACATTTCCTTGCTTCTGAGAAATACTAAAAGTGTGGTGTGTTCCCATTTTACATTAATTCCCRTCTCTGGACTAGTTTAAAAGAAGGAAAATTAAATCTCTGTGTCCTTTCTAGGCTCTGTTGGACACTGTGTGTTCCCTCCTGAGTTAGAGGAGTAAGCCAGTTTTGTCTGCGTTGGAGGTATGTGTGTGCAGCTAGAATAGTTTAAAGAGATGCCTTTTTTATCTCCTCCATACAAAGGCATAGGAAGTCAGGTTCCCTGGTGTTACCTGATTCATTATCATTAATATCCATGGAAATTTCATGGCAGCATTTAAGCTCTTGGAGTACAGACCAACACAAGTAAAAAATCTCAGTGCGGCTGACTGTTGATAGGAGAACCAGTTTCTCCTCTTTAGATGTGGCAGTGCTGAATAAGGAAGAGGGACTCTTTTGTACTTGTTAGCCATTCTTTCTTTCAAAGTGCTTGTTTCGAAACTGTCACCTGCTGATTGCATTGTAAAGGATCACATAAAAATGCTGAGTTGGAAAGAAAGGGAAGACATTCAGCTGAGCAAAACCAGTATGTATACATACATGAGGATAATTGTCGGGGGGAGCAGTCAGGAGCAAAGGCCATTGTTTTCTCTACCAAGTGCTCTGCCACTTGTTGCAATAATTTTTTTTTATGATGATGAACAGTATTTCTCAATCAGTGGGTTGTGAACTTGCATGTTTTCCAATTACATTTTGTATATTTAAGTTTGATAGTTAAAGATAAGCAGCAGTACACTGAGCCAAATACTTGAGTACAAGATAGATTTGATGGGGGCAAAGGAGAGTGCATTTGAAATGAGTTTTTTAGCTTTTTTACAGTTTGAATCTGTTGCCTGTTTGTTTTCTTTTTAAAATTTTCTCTGCAAAATTGAAACTGGCATGGAAAAAAAAGATTATTTGCCTCCTACTTTATCTTCACTGGTACTCATAAGAAATAATCAAAAACCCTAAATGCTACTAATTTGGGGAGTTTTCTTTGAAATGTTTGAACTTTTTTTTCACTTAAATTTTTTGTTTCCTATAAAAGAAGAGGGCCAAGAACTCTGCACGATCAGTAAAATTGGGGAGAGTAAGTGTAAATTAAGTTATAATTGTCTAGTTGGACAAAGAAACAGAGGTATTGGCAGGGAAGGCTTTAGAGAGGTTATCACTGCTTTGTGACTGCTGCACACTTTTTTTCAGTTGGGATGAAAGACAGCAACCACAATCCCTAATCTCATCTGGGAACAGCCAGAGGATAACTGTAGGAACCACTTGCACCTCTGCAAAGTCTGGTGACAGGAATGGCCAAGATGGTAAGACCAGATTTACACCTATGTACTCTTCTATTATTTCCTAGGCTTTGCTGTTGTTATTAGATGTTTAAGTCAAGTCTATTACTTAGGCAGATAGTGACTGGACAAGGGGGAACAGTTTTAAACTAAGGGAGGAGAGATTTAGATGTTGTTAGGAAGAAATTCTATACTCAGAGAATAGTGGGGTACTGGAACAGGTTGCTGACAGAAGTTGTGGATGCCCCATTCCTGAGAGTGTTCAAGGCCAGATGGGATGGAGCTCTGAACAACCTGATCTGGTGGGTGGCATCCCTGTACRTGGCAGGGAGATTGGAACTAGATGGTATTTAAGGTCCCTTCCACCCCAAACCATTCTGTATCCTAATCCAGACAGCATTCCAGGTAGCATTCATGCTGCCTTGCCTGGCCACTGAGCTTGGCGCTTGGGCCAGGAGATCTATCTATGCCCTATTTGTCATCAACAAAGAGAAAGAACATTCCTCCTAAGGGCTGTTCAGGCTGCCAAAGCAAAGTTCCTGCTTAGACAGAGTGCCTTTTTCCATATTTCTGTCCCTTGATGAAAGTGAGGGGGAGATGAGCTTCAACTTTCCTTCATAACATCAACAGGTTTCCTTTGAGTGCCACAGAAGGCATAACTGAAAGAAGCCTGCACCAGTAGGTGGGTGAAAAGAGAAGGAACTGATGGTCTCAATAGAATCTTTCTTGGCCTCAATCTGACAAAGTCTTAGGCACATGAATAAATGTATGTCATTCATTTCCCCGTCATCTGCAATCAGTTTCCCTGCTCAGATGCATTAGTATTTGGGGGAAGCAGAATTCTCATGTTATGTAGCTGTTTTGATAGTAAGACTAGCTTTCCTGTGATCACATCAATAATTCTAGAGGTCTTGGGGTCCATTTTTAAATACTCTGACAGTGTGCTTTCCAGATAAGAATTTTACACAGTTTTAGAGCTGTTTTGTCCATTTGATTTACACATCTGTCACTTGTCATWATATAGTTATGTTTGACTGTTGATCCTCCAGCCCTGCAATTTATGAGAAAAAGAACTTGACAAAAAAGCATGTGTCTACCAAAGGCCCTGCATACACCAAAACAGTATGGGACTTTTTCCAGTTCTGAAGAGAACTGGAAGACTCCTARACATGGCACTTTCTATTTGATATGTGCAATATATGAATATACCTAAAACAAATCAACAATTTTTTATGAGCAATGCTCTTAATTTATTCTGTGTTACTGCATTTGCTTTATTTTCAAAGAGGAAAAATTGAGTAAGTTCTGTCCTGCCTTACAGAAACAGGATAAATATGGAAATAATTTGAATAGAAACATAGACAGGAATGGCAGTGCCAGCAACCCCTTGAACAAAAATCCTCAGGCAGCTATACCAGAGTCTGTTTCTTTACACTCTTTGCATTGCATAAAAGTCTGTGTAGTTTGAGAAGATAATGTACACGTGTCTCATTACCACTTCTCTCCAAAATATGACCAAAGCTTTATAGCTGTTGGCTTTGAATTARAATAACACCACTGGTGCTCTGTAAGAATTTTTGTTGTTGTTTTTGGGTAGCAGATTTACATGTGGACTGCAGCTGTTTGATACTTGTTTTAGCTTAGCTTTAGACCACGAATAGAATGGAATGAGGGAGGAAGAGCTAACCCTCAGAGGTGCCTAAAAATTTCAAGCCAGGTTGCCTGATGATAATGTACCTGAACTAGTGCAGTATTTTGGTTGGGTTGTTTTTTTTTTTTTTTAATTCCACTGGTTTTGAAACTAATGCCTGGAGCATAGCACTTCTGATCCATAGTGTAGTATCCTAACTGCAACAGAGTCAGTAGTTTGTTGAAACTAACTCAGAAAGTTAGAGAATTACAGCCTTGCTCTCTCTGTTTATAAACAAATATAAGAGGCAATAGAAAGCTGAGTGTCTGAAGCACAGGCAGGTATGGAATAATCCATGAAGTGTTTGTTTTCCAAATGTGCAATATGCAGTGAGTCAGTATAGCAGACTTATTCAGTGATTTAAGTGCATTCGTTTCCTGGATTGTTCAGCATACAATACATTTGTAGTCCTTTCYCCACCAGATTGCTGGTTTACAGTGAGATATATAGAAAATATTTTAAAATCAACTAGTAGCTTCTACCTGCTCCAGTTCAAGAAKAAAGATGAAAATACTGAGTAAATGTTAGTTTTGAAGGAACTGGAATCATCTTTGGTTTTGTTTGTCAGTATTGTGCCTAGATTCTGTTTRGATTGTTGTCTTACAAGTTGCACTGAAAACTGAACTGGCAAACGGGGTTTCTTTAGAAAGTTAARGTAAAATTAAGAGGAAAAATTTGCTTTAGTGCCACCAAGGTGTTAGAAACTTAATTTGTAATATGTGCCATGACTTCACTGACAGATTTTATATGTTCCAGTCCACTTCTATCTGTGGCATAATTGTGCAAAATTAACAGCAAAATATTAGGGAAATATTTAATTAGAAATAAAAGATTGAAAGGAATTTCCAAAATTCTCCTTTCTTCAGGTCTGGATCGGCTCTACCTAAACTATTCCTCACAAATATTTAACTTTTCCTAAAAACTTGCCAGCAATGAACAGTTGAGTCTTCTGGTTCAGTCCAGTGCTTGTCTAACTTCAGGCTATGAAACTTATGCCTCCTGTATAAAAGTAAATTTCCCTTCCTGCAGTTACCACTTGTGAATTTTCTTACTTCTCAGCAACTGCGTCATATTTCCTTTGCTGCTACCTGTTCCAGATGTGAATACCCCTTCAAATCTTTTATTTCATAGACTAAAACTTGATGTTTTCATTTAATCCTTTTAGGTATTCCAAGCTTTTTAGAAGCATAAAATTGAACAGTACTTGAGTACGGTATTCCATTGAGTCAGTGGAAGGACTGTTCTTCTAYCATAAGTAAAATTTAATATGCAATTAACGTGCTGTTGCTTTTGTTGGAATAAGGTAAAAGGTTGCCACCTTTCAATTGCGATACAGTGACTGCTACTGTGTCTGCTCCCAGCAAATGGAGAGAAAAACAGGCTTTATCTGCTGTTCCATATCGGGCTGGCTGTATGTGCAGTCACTTTCTGTGTGAGGGATGCGAAGGGACAAATATTACCAGATGGGGACAGTAGCAGCAAGGATTCCTCATGCCCTGAGAGGTTGTACTTGACAAGTTCATAAACTGTAACCAGCCTAGATCTGCCATCTAATGTCATGAAAGTCTGTACCAGTCCASGCAGCAGCCTTCTGCTTTGTAGTTTAAACATAATCAGATAAATTAGGGACTTCTCAAAGAATTTCATGGCTTTGGAAGCACTAAAGTTCCATATAGCAGTAAATATGTTTAGCCTGTCTTCCTTCTTGCCCTCTTCAGGGCAATTGCTTTTGGCTGGCAATTAAAAGAAGTGCTTATGCATTAGGATATGAAGAAAACTAAGTTTTTTAATCATGTTCAGAATATTACTTGCAGGCTTTTAGGAAGCAAATTTTACTTAGTTCTCACCCAACTTGGTGTGAATTTTTTTCTGTTGCTTGCTCCCAGTTACTTAAACATAATGTTCTGGTCCCAGCCAAGAAGTGGAGACAATGTCACATTACCTCTCATGATGACATTTCTTAAGGCAGTGTCCCTTGCTGGAGGCAGCTGTAATAGTTCTTCATTCTTCATATGTGTTCTACAGTGGAGGGCCCACGACCTGTACTAATTCTAGGTGTAAGGAGGAGCCTTTATGAGACCTGTTTTTACTTTAAGGACAACCATCCATGCAGTGACTGGCAGTTTGTTGAGAGAAATGACCTTCATGTGCAGAGCAAGATTCAATTAGTGTTCCTTTTCAAGTATACACGACACCGCAGCATAGTTCACCCAATTTTACTTTATCTCCACTTGGTATTTGATATATTTCATTCAGAAAATGTGTTTTTACACTTAGATGTCTCAGCGGTCAGAGAATAAATCACAGCCACAAGATTATTAGTGCTGTGCAGGGAAAGCCAAGCTACTAAAAAGGCATGAGGTCAAACACATTCAAGGTCAYACCAGTCCCTCTAAGCTGTTGAGTGGCAGGTGACAGTGTAGGCAAAAACTTGAACGTTCCTGCCGATGCATGAATAACTTTGTGTGCGGTACGAGGCGTTCCTCGGAACACACATACCGAGGCCTCCGAGACACAGACACCTGAGTCACATGAGCGTGCGTCAGGGCACGCCGAAGCGAGAGCGACASGGCGGCCGGTGCCAGCGGCAGGCTGCCCGGTGCGCAGCAGCGAGCAGGGTCGCGGGAGCCAGGCCCACCGCAGCCGTACCGGGGCATCTGGCGGGTGCCGTGCCCCGCCGGCCC